>NW_026020230.1:45445-373418 GCF_900185275.1 Solanum verrucosum
CTCTGAAGCTTCAGGGCTGGGGCTCCGCGCCTCTCAGAGCGCCAAAGGACGCCAAGTTTTCCCTTTCATTCCCTACTTTTTCTATGCATGTTCCTTGGCTGTACCTATGTTTCATGTTGATTCCACACCCAAGGTACGTCTTAACTCAAGCATATCCATAAACATGTGATCATATACCTTGAATCCATAATCCAATTCGAGGAAAGTTTGGATCAAAGTCAAGTGAAGTTAGAGTCAATCTTAGTTAAGAAGTAAGTCCAAGCAAGTCTTTAAAGTTGTTCAAAGTCTTTATTGAACGTTTTAACTTCATTTTAAGGCTTGAGTTTCGAGTTAATAAAGAGTATCTAGTTTCAAGTTAATTCAAGAGTATAAAAGTTGAGTTCTTTTCTCAAATTATTAGGAACTATGTACCCAAGAAGTTTTAAAGAAATGTTTTCACATTTAAACAAGATTGGAAACTGAGATTTCCAAGAGCCTCGGGCTAGTTTTCCAGAAAAAGAGTTATCGCTTTCTAAATGAAGCAAGAGGGAAACTGAGATTTCCAAGATATCCTTTGAGCTAAGTTTTTGAGTAACTATCTCAATCAGCAGGAAGACATATGTTTTAAAAACATAAGAGCCAGTACATTTTTGGGAGTAGTATCGAGCACCGAATTGGGGGAGCGTTCAAAGAACCCACAGCCCCATAGAACCATGTTAGCCATCATGGGTAGAAGAGGTTCATACTTTTTAGATGAATCCTTTTCAGATTAGACTAGTGGATCCATTAGGCAGTTCAGGTCCTATACCTTTGGCCGGGTAGATGCTCTGGCAGCGTGAGGTTGATCGTTGTATCATCACTATAGCTCTTATGTGATGGTTGTCGGTTAGAGAAACTCCCACAGCAGTTATTGTATTTTCATACACAGAATTATTGTATTTTTATATACAGTTCATTTGTATTTATATACATCTCAGGCTTATTGTATCTTTGTATACACACAGAGTTTATAACATGTTTTAAACAGTCTTTCTTTATATCGCACTTGTTTTAAATTGCCTTATATTGAAAGAAGTCAGTCAGGTTGAGTTGAGTTGAGCCAGGTAAGCTATTCAGTTTTTCCAGTTTCCTTCTAGCCTATGTTGCTTAGTTTTCCAACTCTCATACTTGTACATTCAATGTACTGATGCCAGTTGGCCTGCATCTTATGACGATGCAGACGCAGGTACCCAGGATCAGCATCCAGCACACCGTTGATCCAACTGAGCACTCCAAGTTATGGTGAGTCTCTTTGGCATTCCGGAGGACTCGGTTATTTTGTTCTCTTACTTTGTGTTATTAGGATGTTGCGGGGGTCTGTCCCAACATCCATCCCAGTGTTATAGAGGCTTCATAGACAATCAGTCAGTTAGTTAGTTTTGAGTCCCTCATCTATGTATATATATGTAAATATTCTATTTTGGGACTCGAGTTGCCTTTAAGGCCAATTTTATCAGTTAAGTTATTTTTATGTCTTTGCATTGCATGGAGTTTATTCTGTTGAGTTAGGTTTCTGCTGAATTGAGGAAGCCAAGCCAAGGGTTCGCTTGGGGCAGCAATGGTCTTCGAGTGCCGGCCATGTCCAGGGTGTAGGCTCGGGCGTGACAAACTTGGTATCAAAGCACAGAGTTCCAAATTCCTAGGGATCTATGAAGCCGTGTCTGTAGAGTCCTAGTTATCGGTATGAAGCGCGCCACATCTATAATTAGGAGGCTGCAACATTAAGGAAGATTTCACACTTCTTTCACACTCATCTCGTGCGTTAGAGTTTATTTCTAAAGAGTTTCTTTATAATTCATGCTTGCGCGTGTTTCAAATAATCATGCCTCCATGAAGAGTTGGCAGAGGGCGTCTTCCTAGACGTTATGTTGATGACCAAGAGTTACCTTATGCCCCGGGAGTGTAACCACAAGGGGAAGTTTCTAATGCCGAGTTCAGAGAGGCAATTAGAATTTTGAGTCAAGCTGTAACTAATCAGATTGATCAGTAAAGGGGAGCTCGACATGAAGGAGCTGAGACTTCAAGGATTCGTGAGTTCTTGGGGATGAATCCTCCGAGTTTCATGGGTTCGAGCACTACTGAGGATCCAGAAAACTTCGTTGAGGAGTTGAAGAAGATTTTGATGTGATGCATGTGGCAGATTATGAGCGGGTTGAACTAGCTGTGTATCAATTGAAGGATGTTGCTAGAACTTGGTTCGACCAGTAGAAAGGGGCAGAGCTGAGAATGCACCACCTGCGAGTTGGGCCTGTTTTAAGGAAGCTTTCTTGGGGTGTTTCTTTCCCCGAGAATTGAAAGAGGCCAACGCACATGAGTTCCTCACACTTAAGCAAGAGTCTTTGAGTGTTCATGAGTACAGTTTGAAGTTCACACAATTATCCCGTTATGCTCCGAAGATGGTTGCGGACATGAGGAGTAGAATGAGTTTGTTTTTTGTTGGGTTGTCTCGTTGGTCGAGTAAAGAAGGTAGGGCTACAATGCTTATTGGGGACATGGACATATCAAGGTTGATGGTCTATGTGCAGCAGGTTGAGGAAGAGAAGCTGAGGGACAGGGAAGAGTTTAGAAATAAGAGAGCTAAGATCGATAGTGAGTCCGGGCAGCAAAAAGGTAATGCGAACCGTTCATCCTTTCAGCAAAGGCAAAAGGGACCTGCTCCATCATCTACCAGAACACCTGCACCCAGATACAGAGGTGAATATAATGGCCAGAATTCGAAGGACTTCAAGGCTAGACCAGCGCAGTCTTCGGGCAGTGTGGCGCAAGGGGGTAGTAAACCTCCTGCCTGCGCCAAGTGTGGTAGGAACCACTCAGGTATTTGTCGAGAAGGCTCCATTGGTGTTTCAAGTGTGGACAAAATGGACATTTCAAGCGAGAGTGTCCAAAGAACAGGCAGGGTAATAGGGGAAATAGAGCACAGTCTTCTTCAGTTGTTCCACCAGACAGGACGGCACCTAGAGGAGCTACTTCTAGTACCGGTGGAAGAGCAAATGGCCTCTATGCAATCACCAGTTGCCATGAGCAAGAGAACTCTCCAAATGTCGTCACTGGTATGATCAAAGTCTTCGTTTTGATGTGTATGCTTTGCTAGACCCAAGAGAAAGTTTATCTTTTGTAACTTCTTATGTTGCAAATAAGTTTGATGTTTTTCCTGAAAGACTTTGTGAACCCTTTTGTGTTTCTACACCTGTTGGGGAGTCTATTCTAGCAGAAAGAGTTTATCGTGATTGTCCTATTTCTATCAATCACAAGAGCACCATGGCTAATTTGGTTGAGTTAGACATAGTAGATTTCAATGTCATTTTAGGTATGGATTGGCTTCATGCCTGTTATGCGTCATTAGACTATAGGACTCGAGTGGTCAAGTTTCAGTTTCCGAATGAGCCAGTTATAGAGTGGAGTTGTAGTTCAGCAGGGCCTAAGGGTCGTTTCATTTCGAACCTTAAGGCGAGAAAGTTAGTTTCAAAGGGTTGTATCTATCACTTAGTCCGATTTAATGACTCTAGTGTTGAGATACCTCTTTTCAGTCAGTTCCTATAGTAAGAGAGTTTCCAGAAGTTTTCCTGATGATCTACCCGGAATTCCTCCTGAGAGAGAAATAGATTTCGGTATAGACCTCATTCCAGATACTCGTCTTATCTCTATTCTACCCTATAGAATGGCACCAGCAGAGTTGAAAGAGCAGTTGAAAGAACTCCTAGAAAAGGGTTTCATTCGACCAAGTGTCTCACCTTGAGGCGCTCCGGTCTTGTTTGTGAGAAAGAAATATGGTTCCCTTAGAATGTGTATAGATTACCGTCAGTTGAATAAGGTTACCATCAAGAATAAGTATCCTCTTCCGAGGATTGATGATCTTTTCGATCAACTTCAGGG
This sequence comes from Solanum verrucosum, assembly GCF_900185275.1. Lineage (NCBI taxonomy): Eukaryota > Viridiplantae > Streptophyta > Magnoliopsida > Solanales > Solanaceae > Solanum > Solanum verrucosum. The sequence goes on from NW_026020230.1 coordinate 49,337, forward strand.
TGCCACTTGTTTTTCGAAGATTGACCTCAAATCAAGTTATCACCAGTTAAGAGTAAGGGAATGTAATATTCCAAAGACAGCATTCAGGACTAGATATGGTCATTACGAGTTTTGGTCATATCCTTTGGTTTGACCAATGCACCGGCAGCTTTCATGGACTTGATGAATAGAGTCTTCAAACCTTATTTAGATATGTTTGTTATCATTTCCATTGATGACATACTAATCTATTCAAGGAATGAAAAAGATCACGCTAGTCATCTCAGAATAGTTCTTCAGACTTTGAAAGATAAGGAGTTGTATGCCAAGTTCTCTAAGTGAGAGTTTTGGCTTGAGTCGGTGGCATTTATAGGCCACATTGTGTCTGGTGATGGAATTAAAGTTGATACTCGAAAAATTGAGGCAGTGCAGAATTGGCCTAGACCCACATCTCCAACTGATATTAGGAGTTTCTTGGGTTTAGCTGGCTATTATAGAAGGTTTGTAGAGGGGTTCTTGTCTATTGCATCTCCTTTGACCAAGTTGACTCAGAAGACGGTGAAATTTCAATGGTCTGAAGCTTGTGAGAAAAGCTTTCAGGAATTGAAAAAGAAGTTGATTACTGCTCCAGTTTTGACGTTACCAGAAGGTACTCAAGGTTTTGTGGTGTATTGTGATGCATCTAGAGTTGGTTTGGGTTGTGTTTTAATGCAGAATGGCAAAGTTATAGCTTATGCCTCCAGACAGTTGCAAGTTCATGAGAATAACTACCCAACCCATGACTTAGAGTTGGCTGTTATAGTGTTCGTTTGAAGATATGTCGTCATTACTTATATGGTGTGCATGTTGACATATTCACTGATCACAAGAGCCTTCAATATGTGCTTACTCAGAAAGAGCTTAATTTCAAGCAGAGGAGGTAGTTAGAGTTACTCAAGGATTATGACTTGAGTATTCTTTATCACCCAGGTAAGGCTAATGTTGTTGGTGATTCTTTAAGCAGGTTGTTATGGGTAGCACCGCCCATATTGAAGAAAGAAGGAGAGAGTTAGCAAAAGATGTGCACAGACTGGCACGCCTGGGAGTTAGACTTATAGATTCCGCAGAAGGAGGAATAGTGGTGACGAGCGGGGATGAGTCATCATTAGTGTCAGAAGTAAAAGAGAAACAAGATCAAGATCCCATTTTGCTTGAGTTGAAGGCAAATATTCAAAAGCAACAGGTATTAGCTTTTGAACAAGGGGGAGATGGTGTATTGAGATATCAAGGAAGATTGTGTGTACCTATGGTGGATGGACTCCAAGAGAGGATTATGGAAGAAGCTCATAGCTCCAGATATTCCATTCATCCGGGTTCTCAAAGATGTCTCGTGACTTGAGAGAGGTTTATTGGTGGAATCGCATGAAAAGGTTTATTGGTGGAATCGCATGAAGAAGAGCATTGCTAAATTTGTTGCTAAATGTCCAAATTGCCAGCAAGTGAAAGTTGAACACCAAAGGCCCGGTGGGTTAGCTCAGAAGATAGAACTTTCGGAATGGAAGTGGGAGATGATTAATATGGATTTCATCACAGGGTTGCCAAGGTCTCGCAGACAACATGACTCTATTTGGGTAATTATCGACAGAATGACAAAGTCAGCCCATTTTCTACATGTAAAGAATACCCTTTCAGCAGAAGATTATGCCAAGTTGTATATTCAAGAGATAGTGAGACTTCATGGAGTCTCAATCTCCATTATTTCAGATAGGGGTGCACAGTTTACTGCACAGTTCTGGAAATCTTTTCAGAAAGGCTTGGGTTCAAAGATGAACTTAAGTACTGTCTTTCATCCTCAACCTGATGGGCAAGCAAAGCACACTATTTAGACTTTAGAAGATATGTTGAGGGCTTGTGTGATCGATTTCAAAGGTAATTAGGATGATCACCTACCTCTCATTGAGTTTGCCTACAACAACAGTTATCACTCTAGCATCCAGATGGCTCCATACGAAGCTCTATATGGGAGAAGATGTAGATTCCTATTGGATGGTTTGAAGTTGGTGAAGCACAGTTGATAGGACCAGATTTAGTTCACCAAGCTATGGAGAAAGTGAAAGTTATTCAAGAGAGGTTGAAGACGGCAAAGAGTCGCCAGAAATCCTACATTGATGTTAGGAGAATGGCGTTAGAGTTTGAAGTAGATGATTGGGTATATTTAAAAGTTTCACCCATGAAGGGGGTTATGAGGTTTGGTAAGAAGGGGAAACTTAGTCCACGGTATATTGGACCTTACCGCATAGCTAAGAGGATTGGCAATGTTGCTTATGAGTTGGAGTTACCACAGGAACTAGCAGCGGTCCATCCGGTATTTCATATCTCTATGTTGAAGAAGTGCATAGGTGATCCTTCATTGATCCTACCGACTGAAAATGTTAGGATCAAGGATAGCTTATCTTATGAGGAGATTCTTGTTCAGGTTTTAGATCGCCAAATTCGTAGGTTGAGAACGAAAGATGTAGCATCAGTCAAGGTCCTTTGGAGGAACCAATTTGTTGAGGAAGCTACTTGGGAAGCTGAAGAGGACATGAAGAAGAGGTACCCAGATCTCTTTGAATCCGGAGGAAATGCAGATCAAGGTACTAATTACCTTCTTAGTGCTCTTTAAATTGTAGTGAGCATGTTGTTGTTTGCAAGATTGCTTGTTGGGTGTTTGAATTTGATGTTACACCCTTAGCCTAGTAAGAGTCACCTCATTCGAGGACGAATGTTCCCAAGGGGGAGATATTGTAATATCTGGCAATTTGAAATAACTATGAAGAGGCTTAGAATTGGAAATAGTCTTTTTGGAAAGAATTAAAAAAAATCTGGAAAATTTGGTTAAGTATGGGAAAAAGTGAGTTTTTGGCCAAATTTTAACAGTTATAACTCCTAGCTCAGGATGATTTAGGTGTAGTTCCAGTTATGTTTGCAAAGTTTGTGGAATGGTCTTTCCAACGCTGCCGAGTTTGCCCAATTCCGAGTTTGTATGAGGGAGTTATCCCCTTTGGAATTGGGTTGTTGGCAGGAAAGTTAACCCGATTTTGTAAGGGTATTTTGGTCTTTTCCCTAGCCTTTTCTTTTGGATATATATTAAGGTGTTAGACTGATTTTAAATCAGTTTTTTCCTTTTTAAAGTGAGAGTTAGGGTTCTTGATAGAAAAGGAGAGAAGAGGAGAAAGGAGAAGAAGAAGCAACTTCGTAGAGATCGTCGTGAATTTCGTCGGGGGTGATCCCTATTAAGGTATGTGAGTTCATAGTGTTGGGTTGGTTCTTTCCCCCACACGCCAAACTCGTTTTAATTCCGAGAAAAGATTGGTTGTGTTGTTGAAATTTGTGGTTGTGTGTGTTGAAGTTGTTGGTTGTGTTGTTGAAGTTCCTTGTTGTTTTGGGAAATGTTTCCGGTTGTGATTTTGAGTTGAATCTATTGTGTGTTGAGGGGTTTTATGATTCTAAGTGTTTGGGGATGGAAACTTTGAAGTTAAGAAGGTTTAGAGTGGGGAAAGAGAAGGAGGAAGGTCGAATTTCGGGAAAAAGGGTTGGGGCGTTGCGCCAGCCAGCGCGCCCCAAAAGGGGCTCTGAAGCCCAGCCCTTGGGGCGGCGCGCCTAGCAGAGCGCCCAACAGGCCCCTCTGAAGCTTGAGGGCTGGCGCTCCGCGCCTCTCAGAGCGCCAAAGACGCCAAGTTTTCCCTTTCATTCCCTACTTTTTCATGCATGTTCCTTGGCATTGTACCTATGTTTCATAGTTGTTTCCAACACTCCAAGGTATGTCTAAACGTCAAGAACTCATCCATAAACATGTGATCATATACCTTGAATCCATAATCCAATTCGAGGAAAGTTTGGATCAAAGTCAAGTGAAGTTAGAGTCAATCTTAGAAGTTAAGAAGTAAGTCCAAGCAAGTCTTTAAAGTTGTTCAAGAGTCTTTATTGAATGTTTTAACTTCATTTTAAGGCTCGAGTTTCGAGTTAAGTAAAGAGTATCTAGTTTCAAGTTAAGTTAAGAGTATAAAGTTGAGTTCTTTTCTCAAAAGTTATTAGGGAACAATGTATTCCCGAAGAAGTTTTAAAGAAATGTTTTCACATTTAAACAAGATTGGAAACTGAGATTTCCAAAGAGCCTTCGGGACAGTTTTCCAAAAAAAGAGTTACCGCTTTCTAAATGAAGCAAGAGAGGAAACTGAGATTTCCAAGATAGCCTTTAAGCTAAGTTTTTCAGTAATTATCTCAAATCAGCAGGAAGACATATGTTTTAAAAACATAAGAGCCAGTACATTATTGGGAGTAGTATCGAGCACCGAATTGGGGGAGCGTTCAAAGAACCCACAGCCCCCATAGAACCATGCAGCCATCATGGGTAGAAGAGGTTCATACTTTTTAGATGAATCCTTTTCAAATTAGACTAGTAGATCCATTAGGCAGTTCAGGTCCTATACCTTTGGCCGGGTGTAGGATGCTCTGGCAGCGTGAGGTTGATCGTTGTATCATCACTATAGCGCTTATGTGTTGGTTGTCGGTTAGAGAAACTCCCACAGTAGTTATTGTATTTTCATACAAAGAAAGTATTGTATTTTTATATACATCAGTTCATTTGTATTTCTATATACATCTCAGGCTTATTGTATCTTTGTATACACACAGAGTTTATAACAGGTTTTAAACAGTCTTTCTTTATATCGCGATTGTTTTAAATTACCTTATATTGAAAGAAGTCAGTCAGGTTGAGTTGAGTTGAGCCAGGTAAGCTATTCAGTTTATTCCAGTTGTCCTTCTAGCCTATGTTGCTTAGTTTTCCAACTCGCATACTCGTACATTCAATACTGATGCCAGTTGGCTTGCATCTTATGACGATGCAGACGCAGGTACCCAGGATCAGCATCCAGCACACCGTTGATCCAACTGAGCACTCCAGAGTCAGTGGTGAGCCTCTTTGCATCCTTGAGGACTCGGTTATTTTGTTCTCTTACTTTTGTGTTATTAGGATGTTGCGGGGTCTGTCCCAACATCCATCCCAGTGTTATAGAGGCTTCATAGACAGTCAGTCAGTTAGTTAGTTTTGAGTCTCTCATCTATGTATATATATGTAAATATTCTATTTTGGGACTCGAGTTTCCTTTAAGGCCAGATTTTATCAGTTAAGTTACTTTTATGTCCTTGCATTGCATGGAGTTATTCTGTTGAGATAGTTTTCCGCTGAGTTAAGGAAGCCAGGCAAAGGATTCGCTTGGGGCCAGCAATGGTCTTCGAGTGTCGGCCACGTCCAGGGTGTAGGCTTGGAGTGTGACAATTTTAAAGTTAAATTATTACTTAATAAGAAATATGTGATTGTGATTCTTTTTTAGATTGGCGAAAAAGGAAAGTGGATTGGTCATATAAACTGAGACAAAGAGAGTAGTAGCTTTTTCCTTCATTTTCAACTATTGTTTTAGCTCAAAAATTTATTACAAAATAATTTTCAAATTCAAAGTTAAAAATTGATAATTATTTTCAATTATACCTTCAATATTAACACCTATGCATATCATTTAATAGAAAAAAAAATCAACGGATCTTTATTAAATATAGTTAACTTAATAAAATATATCTTATATTTATGAGTTTCGTAATTAGCGTGAAAAAGCTAAAGCAATAATTAAAATGAGACGGAGAAAGTACTAGTTAGGTCATTGGGTTTCTAGAGCTTTCTTTCATGTCAAATACTTGTGCACTTGTCTAAGTTCTACTCATTATTGTACTTGACCTCAAATACAAGTAGGGTGATAAAGTCATAAACGGTTGGATTATGACTCGATTTTTAATTCATTTTTGTCCAATTTAACTTAAATAACTCACCTATTTATAAATTCATTTCAATTTAACATTTTCAAATTCAAGTTAACCCGTTCACTCAACATTTCTAAATACAAGTCTAATATATGAAAGAATTGATTAAAATTAATAGTGATCCAATATAAAAGTTAGCATTTTTTTATGATTACTATTGACTTATAACGATCAAATTAAGGCTTTTATCGATCATATTTCCCCTAACTCACTATAGTCCTTTTTTCTTGTACTTGTGTACACATTTTCTCTTATTTTTTCTAAAAGGAAAGAAAAAAAAAATAGAGTCCAAGTTGTCAACTTGGCAGGGTTAATTAGCAGAGGATGTATAATATATAATATATATATTATATATATATATAATTCCATTTTTAGTCATTTGAAATCAGTAGCGGAATCAATTTTTTTATTATGGAATCTAAAATACGAAGTAGTATCCACATAAAGAAGTAAAAAAGGATTCAACATCTACTACATATATGTAAAAAATAATTTTGATTATTTTTTTATCGAAAGGGGTTTCTTTCATTCTATCTGACTCCGACCCTATATGAAATAATTTAATTAAAGTGATGAAAAAAGAAAAGAAAAAAAAAGGTCCACACGGCTTTGAATTTAATTTTAAGCCTGTTTCCCATTGAGACCTCCGGCTTATATAGTCTTTAGCGATGGATTATCAAAAAATATTATTAATTTCGAACAATTTAAAGATGAAGTTGATAGCTATATTTTTTTTTTAAAAAATAGCAAATTAAGTGTTAGCTTAGGGTCATGTTAATTTGTAGTATCTTTTTCTTCTTTGAAATTTTAATGATTTCATATTGTGTACGTTGACAGTATGAATTTATTTTATATTAACAAATTAAGTTAATTTATAATAATAAATTAAGATGCAATAATTATATGGAGTGTCAAAAAAAGAGATAGATATCTTCATATGCTTTTTGAATCATGATTGTATAAATTTTACATTAAAAAACTAAAAAAATCTATGTTCGAAGTAACGCTAAAAAAATTGACAGTTCAACTTTCATATATCGTTTTACATAAAAAAAAAAAATGCGATGGAGAGAATATTATTTAATGGTTCATGTGAAACATCTCTACTACTCAAAATTAAAATTAATTTGAAATCATGAAACACAATTCTTTTTTTTTATATACATAAAAATAAAATAAAATTGGCATGGTGGTGAAATGTGTAATCAAATAGTCCTAAAACATGAGTACTTTATTAGTATAAGAAGTATTAGTTGTGAAACATACTTTTTTTCTTTTAAAGCAAAGACATGGTCATGTAATGTGTATTCAAACTTGGTCCTAAAATAAGACTACCTTATTATAAGAATATTTGACCAAAGTATAGGTTCTAAAAGTTTCTTTGTGGTAATTGAAGGATAATTTTATTTTCAATTGCCATTTTTTTTCTCCTTTTTTAAGTCTAGTCATTCCCTAAGAATATTGATTTTGAGTCTATTGATAAGATTGAGAATGATAGCCTAAATTGAATACAACATAGTCAATACTCAATAACTAACCCTTCATTTCTAGCTTGCAACTAGTAGTACTAGTTAGTGTCACATTCATACCAACAAAATAAAGAAAATAAATGGGGGGGAGTGGATTTTACATTGTTTTGAGAATCTACACCAAAGAAAGACTTGCCAAATTCTAAATGCCCCACCCTAATCAATTTTATGAAATTAAATAATGATGTGAGCAAGATTCGTCATGTATTTCCATATCAGAGTTTTAATTAAGTGGGATGAAAATTATGAGATAGATCAGAGTTTAAATTCAAGGTATGCATGCACAACATGAGATGATTTATTCACGGAACGCTAGCAAATATTCAGTTTGAGATCGACTATACTTTGTGACCGTCACATGGGCAGAGTTAATTGTGTGTTGATGAATATACATATTACCTTTCTCGGAAAAAAAAAGTCACATCGATCATTAGCCATATCATCACCTTTCAAAGAAATTACCTACTTATATACAATGACCAAATAACATTATACCCTAAAGCAACATTAATATCAAACTTACATATTATAGACTGATAGTCTGATACTTGCTAATAAAAGAGATTTTAAAATGTCATATAGTATTAAGGAAAAACTACGTAATTAGACATACTTTACTATCATATATATTATTATTACTTATACTTTCAAAACATTACGTATCTTACCATTAATTAAGAATTTTCTACCAGATATTGAGGAAAATAAACTTGAATATACTTTTTTTTTTTACTGCCACATAGACTAAAATAGGGAGAGAGGCGAGCGAGATTCGTCATGTATCCCAGATACATGCAAATCACACTAAATATACACTAGATACATGTATATGTATGTATCTGGTGTTATTCACATGTATCTAGGATAACAAATGCATTGGAGAGTGGCGATCCTATCACGACCCAATGAAGGATCATGACCTGCGCTAAGGGGGAGAATCCCAAAGCAAGCCTCACCAGAATTTTACAGAAAATCGGACAGAGTTTCCTTCGTTTTTAGGTATCCTGGATTTTTCCTGTCTCAGAAATTCACAACACAACTAATAGCAACTATAAACCACCATATAATATCCATCAATGATCAAATTGTCACGCAGTAAAATCAATTCATCTCCAAATTACGGAAAAAGTTCCAAACTAGTCACTTGACTACAATTCGAAGGACTAATCTTGACTCAAATCAAAGGAATGACAAATGGAGCGACTCTAAGAGTTTTTAAAAGAAACTAAATAAACATAGCAAATCAATAGTTCTTTTGCCACGCGAAGCAATGCGGGGCTCACCAGATGCTACCAACGCACACGCTAGTTAATGAAATCCTCTTCAATACCACCTGAATTCTCTGTAAAAAACAATTAGCGAGAAGCTAGCTTAGTGAGTAATAATACTTAACCACAACCATTTTAATGAGGGACAAGTCAGAAAACATGCTAGTATAATAATTTTATGTGCCTCATATAAGCAAAATCAATGTAAATACTTAATAGTAAACTCAGAAAAACATTTCATATCAAATCTTATAGCTGGGAGGTTTCTAAGGATGAATCATGTAATTAGTGTGGCCTTCTCTTTAAGAAGTAACCAATAACAGTGAACTCCTCATAAAGGAGTTATATATTCATATCATTAGATCCCTACTCAAGTGATATCAGTAACAGTATACTAGTTCTACCTTCCCACTAGCAAGGGCTTTATCAGTAATCAGTAACTACAAGGTGCACCAGGTCTAATGATCCCGCCATTAGCTACAGGATTCATCAAGGTCTACTCCCATTTATATTTTTCTTGTAATCAGTAGAAACATTTCAAAATCGAACAGAGCATTTAAATCTTATCAAATCATATCATTTCAAAGTTTAACAATCACTTATCAAAATACTATTTCTCAAATAAGTGTAAAACCTTTTCAATAACAGTAATCATATCTTGTAAGAATAAGATCATCTCAAATAATCTTTTCAGTATCATATCCCGTAAAAGACTTGTCCCACATGCAAGTTCAAAACAGTCGGTAACACATTTACTTTATAAACCATGTAAAAATCATGAAGTTTGTGAAATACAAATTGTGGTAAGATTACTACTCACAGTACTTGTGTTGAGTTACCAAGCTTGCCACTCGATTACTCCGTACGAATTCCTTTGGTCAATCTATAATCACATTCATAACAATTTCGTGTTAACTCCTTCATTTAGGTAATTCATACTACATTTAAAAAACCCAGCCCTAGAGGTTTCATGGCTGATTCGAAATCTGCCCAATCACATAATTAGTGCTTTAATCACACACATTAGTCTCTTCTTGGTCAATTCTCACTGTAAAAAGATCAACCTAACCTTATTGCCCAATTACTCTTATTGCATACAAGCCCAATACCAAAGTTTACAGTTCAAATCATTGACTATATTCACTTGGTTCATAAGAATGAAATAAATTTCCTCTTTTTCTTCTAAACCCATGTTCCTCAACTTCCCAATTCCCAATCTTTTAGTCATGGAGGATACAAATTCAACCTTTAGACTATGTTAAGAAACTTACCTTCTTCTCGTTCTTCTTATTCTTCCACCTCTCTTTAGTTTGAGAACTAAGGCTTTCAATTTAAATTTATTTTCTCCTTCGTTCGTTCGCTCACTCTAGAACAAGAAGAGTCCTTTTTTTTTCTTTTGATGCTGAAGTTGCAGCGTTGCTGCTGCTGCCTGCTTCTGTTAGGGCTTTCAGCCCTTTTTATAAAAAAAAATTCTGATCTTTTCTTTTTTTTTATGAGAGCTAAATGACAAATATGCCCTTATTTTAATATAGGGTATTACATATCCAGATGGGAGAGAGGGGATGGAGGCAAGAGAGATTTGTTATGTATCTCAAATATATGCTAATCCACTTAAATATAAATATACAATTACATTTAATTTTGATCCCATGTATACCGAGATACATGCATATGGACATATCTAAACATATCTGGATGCGCCAAAATCTAGTAAAATACGTAATATTACAAATTGGAGTGTTTTGTAGATTAGCTCCTAAATTGATAGGATATTTATATATATATATAATTGCAGTATGGAAGGTGAATGATGTCTATTGTATATTCATAATTTCCCAACAACTCGTTATCTAGATAGTATACATAAACTTTCTACGTATTAAAATATTTAATATGAATTAGTTTTAAAAGAAATAATATGTGGTTTAGATAGTTTAATTCTTTGTAGGTACAATACAACTAGTTTCAAGTATAATTTGTTTTCTTCAGCAACGTAAAAGAAGTTGGAGAAAAATGACTTCTTGCCTATTTCTTTCATCAAAAATAACCGCCAAATAAGATCTGAACATCAAATGTTATTATGGTGTGTAACAATAACAATCATTCGCTATAGCAGCCAAAAATGTCCGTCGTTATAAAGAGGTCCAACTTTGTCTTTCGCAATTACACTTATAAATCTCAATCCTGAACACTCTCAAAGACAACATAGCAATATTTGCTACTTCACCTTAACTAAGATCTTATGCATAACTTGAAATAACATCATACATACAAAATAAAATTCCATCTGATGCTTCAAACTCGCGCACAACAGAGCAATATCGTGGATGGAAGTATTACCAAAATCGAGCACGACACCATCTGGACATATCAACTTGACCTTGTAACACTGCTGATCTAAATGCAGGTTAAGCATTTCAAGCGTAAGTCATTCTTTGAGCCAGAGAAGCACATTTTAGACATACTGCTGGAAGGAAATCTCGCGGTAAACATGTTTACCTGTTGAAGAAACAAAATGATACAATGGGGATTTGAGCAATTACAGTTTCTCAATTTTGAAGTGCAGCTGGAGCAGTGAAAAAACATCAGAGTTTCATACGCGAAAAACTCCTTGATCAATATTTCCTTCTCAGACTGATGAAAGAAAAAGTGAAATTCGAGAGAAAAGATAAAGTACCTTTCTTCACCTACACTCTGCTGACAGATCACATATGAGCTGATATTTGTCTATTCAGTAGAGAATTTTGGCACAACTGACGAAAGAAAGAAAAAAGATGGTTAAGTTGAGATCAGATAATAAAGTTAAGATTATGTTTAGGCTTTTAGACAGAGGCAGAGCCAGAATTTTCAATAAGGGGGTTCAAAATTTGTAGAAATAGACACATGAAGTAGCCGAAGGGGGTTCAACATCTACTATATATACATATAAAATTATTTTAACCATGTATAAATAATATAATTTTCTGCCGAAGGTGGCTCCGCCCCTGCTTTTAGATGTTAAGTTATGGGAAGACAAGCTTTCTGTCTCGTGTGCGTTTGAACTCTCTCAGTAGAAATATCAAAAATCAAGAGTTAAACATGTTCATTACTCTAAACTCTAAATCATCTCCTCCTTCCTCAACCCACGGGAAGAAGAAGCAATACGTTCTTTGATGAAGTTAGAAGAAAACCTGGATGTAGTCCATTTCAAGTGAACATTTTTAAGCCTGTGAACTTGGTAGAGCAATTGAATGTTAATCAAGGTTGAACTGTACAATACAAAGAACTTGTGTCAGCCTCAGCTATAACAAGCCAAGCTAATATAAAAAAAAAAGGAGATAGGAAAAGAAGACTCAGAGCAAGTTTAAAGATTACATTAGTTGCAATGTATCACCTTATAGTCATCTAAAATTAGAATGAAAATGCTTCGCTCCACACAGTGGCAATAGATGATACACACTGTTCAACACTACTAAGAAAAACAAGAAGAAATAACAAACAAGGAAAAGGAATGTAAACAGGAAAACGGAGATAGGAAACAAACTTTGTGTCTTGTATACCTCTGAATTCTATTAGAGCTATGCATTTATGAGTGACCATGTGCATTACTCTAAACCTCCATTCTCCTTAGTCCTTTGATCAACTAACTCACTGAAAAACGGAAAGAACAAGAATACATGAAGTGCTATCAACTTTCCGAAGCAAATAATTTCAATTCCTACATATACCAGCTTTCGGTTTATCACCTTTTTTGCTGTCATCTAAAATTAAATTCATCAGCTTCACAGTGGCAATAGACGCTTTGTGCTGCTCAAGGATTTAACAAAGGAAAAAAATTAACAAGCAAGAAAAGGGAAGTAATCAGAAAAATAAATGAAAAAATAAAGAATTTTAACTTACAATTTATCAGAGCACCATTTTTTTTTAATCACTACTGGGATTCCAAATCAATATATATGGTGGGAATATGAGCAATTTTTGGCCAGTAATCCCCCTTGTTAAATTCTAAGAGTGGTTTGAGCAATGGGCATTTGGAAATATATAGATTAGAGATAGAAGGGGGCATCCCCGATTCGGGAAGAGATTGGACATTAGAGCAATTCCAAATGCGCAGCTCAGAGAGGGAGGAGGGCAACCCCGATTCGGGAAGAGATTGGAGATTAGAGCAATGTTGGATGGTCAACTTAGAGAGGGAAGAGAGCATCCCTGATTCGGGAAGAGATTGGAGACTATGGCAATCCCGAATCTCTAGATGTTGAAGCCACGTGAGACGCTGAAGACCTTCGGTCGGTAGTGAATGAAGATCATGATTGCTAAATAATTTTAGCTCAGAAAGAGAGGAAGGAAGCCCTTCTTCCAGCAATGACTGCATTTGAGGTAAATTATTAGCAAATAGGTACTCAAGAGAGGTGAGGCTTTTGAGAAGTTGGCTGCTTAATGTTTTCAGATTCCATATGCTAAGCCTTCGAATAGAGCAAGGCAACTCCCATTTTTCATCAGCAAGAACCACTTCGTCGCTACCATCATGGTGAATAGTTAAATCTCTGAGACAGGGGAGTCTCTGTAAATACCACTCTTTTCGGCCATTCACCAATTTCTTACAACAGGAGATCCAAAGTTGTTGTAAATTGAAGGGCAATCCTCCTTCAGGAAAGGACTCTATTTGTGAACAATTAACCAGTTTCAGTTCCTTAAGAGATGGAAGGAGTTGTTGCATATGTTCTGGTAGCGACTTCAGCTTCTTGCAGTTGTAAATATGCAATGATGTCATCTGAGTCCCACATGCCACTGAAAGTATTTCAAGATTATCACAATCTCTAATACTGACTGTTTCAGTGGCAGTAGGAATCAAAAGCCTAGTAATGTTGTTGCAACTTCTTACACTCAAAGAGAGTGCTCTTGGGAGAAACTCAGGTGAATCACATCCTACTAGAGACAATTCCTTCAGACAAATAGCATTGATCGGCGCCTCCAATTTCAGTTCCCTACAACCAGAGATTCTTATTCTCTCAAGGTACTCGGCAGAATGCTAATAGGTAAGGAGGTAAGAGACTTACAATCAGTAATATCTAATTTAACAATCTGTTTCATTCCCTCAAGTTGAGACGTAAACAATTGAGCATCATCAAAAACAACTCCAACCTTAGGAGAATTAGTAACTTCAAACTCTTTTAAATTTGAAAGTTGGATAGGTGTCTCCAAACTGAGTTCAGGGCATTTTGATATCCTCAATCTTCTCAGAGAAGAAAGATTTTCAGGCAACTTCCCAATCAACTTTGGGCAACCATCAATCGAAAGTTCCTCAAGTACAGGGAACTCTCCCTTCCCCAGTACACCCCACTGCTTCCACGCCAGCATCTCTGCGAATTCAAGCTGCTCAAGAGAATTAAATGGCTTTGTGGAGGATGAACTACCATAGAACTCTTCAGTCACCTCTGTTACTTGATGCATCCCTATAATGGTAAGGAATTTTAAACAAGGAAGCTGTCCTAGCGCTGGCAAGGAATCACAGTCGTTGCCGTTGCTAAGAGACAAGTCTATTAGCTTATGAAATGAAGGATCACCTAGCCAATTTGGAAATTTTGTTCCTCTATAGCCAGTGATTCGGAGTTCTTCTATGTTTGTATTTGGTTGTAGCTCATCAAGTATGTCTCTTTCTGTTTGTGAATTGTCAGCATTACTTCCGCTCCACTCCAAAGATAACCTTTCAACATGTTTCTTTTCCCTCATGTTTGCCTTCAGAGATTCCCTTCTATCTACCACATGTTGCAACCCTAGAATTGATAGAGATCCATACAAGTTATGCAGTTTACCCAAATCTTCCATTCTTGAACCACTACGACCACTTAGAAGAAACTTGGCTCCCACTAGCACATCGAGACTTTTCAACTTGCTTAGATGTAGGGGTGTCGTCAAATAAGCTTCGCTAATGTCAAGGTGACGCAAGTTGATCAATTTTTCCATATGCAGAGGTAGCTCCTTAAGATAACTACAATATGACAAGAGAAGTGTCTCTAAGTTGTACAGTACACAAATTGAATCTGGCAACTTTTTTATATTTGTCCAAGAAAAGTCCAAAAACCTTAGGTGCTTTAATTTAATAAACAAGTCATTTGGAAACTCCTCATTCTTATAATGAGACAATGATAGTGCCCTCAAAGATGTTAGTCTTGGCAATATGTCATGCAGCACCCTCTTGCTAAGATGGCACCAACGCAGCTGGATATTGATGGGAAGCAATGTCCTCAATTGCTCCGAATTGTTGAGGGTTTTCAGTTTACCAAAATCACCATCACCCATTGAATATGACAAGTGTCGAGTTTGTTCCAACATATGAGATCCTTGGTTCTCTTCCAACCTGTTACACAGATTTGAAGATGCAATTTGGGCCAAATCATTGATAAGGTCATGCATTAAGAATTCCCCCGGATTCCATTCAGAAGACTCTCGGACCTTTTCAAACAATGATCTCGATCTCAACTCGAGAAAGTATTGGTTAGCTGAATGCAACTGCTGTACAAGACCATTAGCAATCCACAGGTGAATAACTTGTTCTTTGCTAAATAGATGATCTTTTGGATATATTGCACAAAAAGCAAAACATTGCTTCAAATGTGGACGAAGATCATTGTAGCTCAACATCAACGCTGGTAAGATTCCATTCGAACAACTTTGCAGCTCCCATATTTCACTTCTTAAAATGTCTCTCCACTCATCCACCTCTGATTTGGAGCGTAAAATACCAGCAAGTGCCTTTAGAGCTAAAGGCAAACCTTTGCACTTGTGTGCAATTTGTATTCCAATCTCTTCAAGTTCTGGATGTTCCTCAGGATCCCTATTTTCAAATGAATGTCGCTTGAATAGATCCCAAGAAACTTCACTAGACAGAGTCCCCACATTGATTGCTCCACAACCCATCATCAAGGCAACACTCTCCTTACGTGTCGTCACAATGATCTTACTTCCTACATCTCCTTGTACAAAAAGATTTCTCAAGTCATCCCACTCTTTATAGTTTTCATTCCACACATCATCTAGGACAATAAGAAACTTTTTTCCCTTTAAGCCTTCCTTCAATTTGACTTGAAGTTGATTCAGATTGTTATCAACCATTAAGCCAAATTCTTGAAGTAACTCCTTTGTTATTCTGAGAATATCATATGGTTCAGACACACAGATCCAAGCTTTGAAACCAAAATGGTTTTTTACTTTCTCATCATTGTAAACAGCTTTAGCAAGTGTTGTCTTGCCCACACCCCCCATTCCAACAACAGGAACTACAGTCGGATATTTTCCATTTCCATCCTCAGACAACAAACGGTCAATCAATTCCTCTATTTCTTTCTGCCTACCTAAGATATCAGATTCATCAACAACAGAGGTTGAAGATTCCCTTGTTTCTTGTTTACCCGAATCAAGGTATTTTGTTAGATCAAGGCGGCCAATTTGCTTTTCCAACTCCTCCAATGTTTCAATGGTGTCTTCCAGTTTCTCCTTTATGTTAAGAAAAAAATCATCACTCAAGCACAGGTTGCAGTCACTTACCTTTTGATTGCTTGTTTCTCCAAGATTTTGATGCTGACCTTCCACCTTAAGCCTCAACACTTCATAATTAACTTCTTCTATTAAGTTTTCAGCAGAGTCCACAGCATCTCGAAGCTCATTAAGCCAGTCTCTCACTGATGGATTTGATGCCTGCTTATTCTCTGCATCACTTAGCACAATCTGAAGACTACGCAAAGTCATTTTCAGCTTCTTTAAGAGCCGAACATCACACTTGTCCCTCTTAAACATCTTCAGCAGATCACCGTTAGGAGCAAGTCTGTCAAAGAGAACATTCAAAGCTGAAGAGAGAAATGCACAACCAACTGCTAAGCCAATCTCCATTTCTGAAATCTGCAAATCAAAATAGGAAACCACAAAATGATTATAAGAATTTGAAGAAGATTACTGTTTCTTTACTAAAAGCTTTATTTTACCTGTTGAATGATTAAGAGTAATTTGCAAATATGAATGATCACTGATCTCTCTCTCTCTCTTGCTAGTGGTTTTTTCTCTTTTCCAAAAGTATGACTTTTGGATTAATTGAGAACAAGTTATGTTAAAATAAAAAATCATAGGTTAATATTATATAAATTGTTTCAACTGCATGTAGGATGTATATTATGTTATAATAAAAGAATTTGAGTGTATTTCACGTGAATTGTCACGTAAGATGAGTTATTTACTTGTTCGTATGAACTCAATAGCTTTTGTCCAGATCCTACACATACATAGTGTATATTAAGAATCTAGTAAATATATGACCTCAAGTGAACCAAGTTATTATTGTAGTATTAATTTGAGGTCATTGTACGAATCCGTAAACTTCAAATTTTGTGGTTATCTTCTTACTTCATAACGTTTGTGTACATTCTATCCTCTGCAAACTTCACTTTACAGAATTACACAAACTATATTATTGTCGTTAATTATTATTGTCATTCAATTTATGTATACTTCTCGATGAAGTTTGGCTTTAAGCCCCGATCTTGTTGAGACGTCCTAGTTACATACCTAACTTCCTAAGATTTTGAAATCATCACGTGCACTTACGAGCATGCCAACTAACATAAACATGTTTTCTACTTCTAATGTCTGTCTGCTGCATAGGGACATCACTCCTCATACCATGGCATTTATTTTCACAAATTACATCATAGATCATGTGATGGCATACTATATAGTTTTAGCAATCTTTAGATATATACGTGTGGAAAGAATCATAATTTAAGGATCATGTGTTTTTACGGCAATTTGAAGTTAATATATTATTTCTTTCGTTTCAAAATAAGTGATTTAGCTCATTTCGTAGTCTTGGAAATGAATAGAGAAGTGGTGGAATGTGCACAACCACATACTAAATTACTCAAGTGGCAAAGTAAAAAATTTCTTTAAGGGTACTTAAGATTTAAAATATATGTAATTTTTTATCTATAAACTTCGGGGAATCTTAGACGCGCAGTTGATTTGCTACATGAACTCAATCTGATTACCCATATTGTAATCCTCACCCCTTCCCCTACCCTCAATTTTTAAAAATAAAAAATAAATCTATAAACTTCATCTAATTTTCAATACATATATAACATAAATTTTCAACGAAGGGTGTTCAACTGACCACTCTTCACTGCATGTGGCTACGACACTGGATTACTCCAGTGCGGCAGAAATTCGTTGATGCCGAGCAGGCTCCTTTGCCACTAGCTATGCCCTGCTTGGTTCCCCTCCCTCCGGCACGATGGATGTTCTATAGCACGTCATGAGCACCGAACTATGGTGCAATTGAGCTATTCAAGCGACCCACATGCCTTACCATATTCCAACATAGGTACGACGGAAGGGAGAAGGTTGTGAAGGTATTAATGCAAAACACACACACAACACTAATGTCAAAAGTTTACTTAAATCTCATAGCAAGCTTGCTACACTAAAGTAACCAAAACAGCCTCAAAACCAAACTTAGATAGTTTTGGAATTTAATAAATGAAAATACACCACAATGAATACAAGATTTACAATCTGTGTTTTCTTGGGAACAAAATGACATTTAGAAGTATAAACAAAGACTACTAAAACTTACCAAAACATAAAAATACATTTCAAGCTTTACTCTGTTGTGACTCTTTTAGAAGTGTATCCTGCTAGGTTGAGTCTTCTCCATCCTGGTTTCTCCATAAGGCTCATCGTTATCGATCCGTTTGTTGTGCCTAAACGCCGCGATGGCAACCATATACATGATAACAAGGAGGATCAATATGACAATGTTGATAACAGACACCTTTCTCCAACTCTTTTTAAGGCTAGCAAGTACACCAGCTTTGCAAGAGTCACAATTGTAACAGAGTTGTTCTTGATCATTGCTCCATTTAACACAATCTGGATCAGCTCCAACTAGTCCTCCTCCGGGGATCCAAACCGTCTCGTTCTGATAAACGTAGCCACATTCTGTAGGAGGCTTGCAGCAACCAGACTACATTGGACAAAAATTTGAAATTTTGTTAAGAGCGTTGAAATGAACTTATATGTTGCTAGGACCCTTCAAAGACGATGTTATCACACATTTGTCAAAATCTGACATGCGTCCATCGACATTTGTGAAGACTACATCAGAGCAACATAGGCTCAAACTGTATATACAAGCACATAAAGATTTACAATGATTACACTGCTCATTCTAAACCCCCGACTATAGATTCTAGATTCGCCTCTGAGTGCAGTAATAATTTTACCTGTGTAGTAATTCAACGCACAATATGTTGAAGAATGTACTTCAATCTAATATTTTGGAGAAGTTTTGCAAGTAGAACAAACATATTCCCATAACGATACGTGCATTAAGCATGTTGTACCACATGCATGAATGCTTGTACTTTCCCGCGACGAGATATATATTACCCTAGCATTACTAGTTCAGACAAGTCCAACTCAAGAAAGAAAGGGGAGGAGATCTATTAGGGTTAGACTATATCAGGGGTGAAGCCACATGGATGCAACTGGTCAGCAAAAAATTATACTATATATCAAAGATTAGAACTATTTTTTTATTATATATATATAGTAGATATTGAATCTCTACGACTTTTTCATGTGTTTACTTTTTTGTATTCTAAACTCTCTTAACGAAAATTTTGATTCCGCTACTCTCTAAACATATGCTTATAATTATTTAAGTTCAAAAATAGGTATAGAAATATCTAAGACACACATGGCCACGTGACTATCCCATCAAGATGTAAATAATTGGGGGGCCTATTATTGGAGTCTTTTTAAACATGTTTGGCCCCTATCTTTTTCCAATCAAGTATAGTCAAATTCATTCACATCATCATCAAAACAGTAAATACTTTTCTTTATTCATATTATAACAATGAAAGATGCTTTTTTTTTTAACCATAAATTACTAGAAATTGATTGAAGCAATAAATTTTCTCAAGAAATAAAAAAATCCCTTTCTGGAAACAGTATGACTTGCACATGCATGCACTACAAACAATTTTCTTGACATGTTGATCCATGTTACATCAAGAAGATATTGTTTGTACAAATCAAACCGTCGATAAAAAATAATGTTAAAATAACTAATTCAAACATTGCTAATTCAGTATTATCCTTATACACACTAACAAACGAATGGTAAGTTGCTTGTAAACTAGTATAATTGGGTAGGACCACTTTTAACAAATGACAAAAAAAATTGCCCATATGGCCATTTGTTTTCCTAAATAGCAAATTTGCATAATTTAAGTCCACCACCTACCAAGTTTTTGGTCCTGTATTTAAAACTCATCAAAGAAGAGATCATAAATATTTATTTTTTTTAAATGGAGCAATTAATTTTCTTGAATGGTTCATAAATATGAAAGGACAGCCTATCTGCCAATTAAAAATTAATTTAGGTGTGAACTTATATTATGGGATAATATTAATGAGGACCCATATTTTGTCAGGGGAAATTGAAGGAGTAGGGCATGGAAGGTGTTATTGACCATCACTCCAACATATCTAACGGTATGGCCAAACAGTCAATAAAGTGGATAAAAATTATGATAGATCAACGTTCAAATTCTGATTGAAAAAAAAATATCAAATGGTTTTTTTTTATTTGACTAAATTAATTCTAGTGTACAAACTCATGAGATATATGTAATACATGTATCGATGAAAAGTAATAAATATCCGGTGAAATAGTAAGGTGCACAGTCTTAGCGCACAAAGTTACAAAATATATGTACTTGTGAAAAAAAACAACAAATTAAGTACTCGAATAAAATAACTAAGGCGTGTGCAAGTTAAGTCTAGACATCATGATCCTTTCTAATAATTATGGTGTATGCGCTAGCTTGTGTATGATTTTCATGAGATACTAGTTATCCTTTTACTAACTAGTATAGGTATATAGTGATTCTGTCACCTTAGGCTTGAGCATATGAGAAGTAGTACTTTTACCTTTGCTAAAATTTAAACTAGATACTTATAATTCTCAATCCATTACATTGACAACTAGGTTACCAGGTGCAAAACATCAATGTTTTAAAGAAAAAAGGGAAAGCAAGTTAAACCAAAAGGCAAAAAGGCCAAAAGGTTTTTTTCCCCTTAATTGTTAATGAAAAATACATAAATTTTAAAAGGGTATTTAATAAAAAGCAATAAAGCAAAAAATAATAATCTGAATAATAGTCCAAAAGAAGCCAACCTCTCTATTATCACATAAAACACATGCATGGCCTATTGACAAAAATTATTGTTTTGAGCTGTCACCTTTCTTCTATTTCATTAATTATATTAGGCCAAAAATATCACTTTATTGTAAGCAAAATGTTCTACTTTTTAAAAGTGTGGAGGAGGTATTATTTTATTAAACGACAATTGATATATATATTGGTAAATTGTCCCATCATTTGTATAAACTTGTATCACATTTTCACATACATTGAGTATGGTGAATTAATTTGATGTAAATATCGAATATTAATAAATTATTTTGATAGAAACAAACAAGGAATACTTAATTGTAACTCACAAACTACTTATAACTTTACGTCTTTAACTTATGTAAATGTGTTTGACTGATCATTAAGTATAAAAAACTTGTGATTCCAAATAAGTCATAATAAATTATGGTTTACTAAATAACGAAAAACAATGTCACTTAAATTGAAACGAGAAAACGGAGAAACTAATGTAAGCATAGAAAAGTGAAACATTCTTGTACTGTTGCTGTGGCATAACGTTTATTTTCCGTAAAAACAGATCTATATTGGTTTCCAAGGACGTTCCTAATCTTAATTCATAAGTTATGTGAAAATAAAGTTGTCACAAGTGTCATATAATTTCAAGTGCAAATAAAAAAGAAAAATTAAAATTACAAAAGAAAAATGATATCTTTTAATACTATCTTATAATAGATCAAATTTTATTTCCTCTAAAAGTTGTTTATAATAGATACTTTTATTTTATTGATTTAGACATATACATTTAAAATTTACTGATTTAATTAATTTAAATTTACGTCGAATAAATTTACGAGGTAAAATTCCATCTATCTAGATGTACGTTCTTAATTTTTAATGAGTTTAAAGAGTTTAGGCATAATTTTTAGATGACTTTTTCCTCTTAACCTCATTACAATGGACAGAATTATACGATTTTTATATCTAAGTAATGGATACTTAATTAAATAGTTGAAATACACACAAAGTTAATCCAGACATTACTATCATATAATTCCCAACTTTCAAGTCGTTTCTTCTCCCAACAAGAAGGGATTGTTCAACCAGTAACTATCATTTACTTCTACTCTTAAAATTACGAGTTCGAGCCATTATGACTGAACTGCCTTTCCTTTCGAACTGAACTATCACGACTCTCGCTAACTGCATCGGATTTTTAGAAAATTAAAAAAAGACAAACTCATAGTAAAGAGTAAAGAAAACAAGAAAGAAATGACTATTTCTTGAGTACTAATAAAGTCGAGATATGCACAAACTAATGTTTAGCCAAAAAAAAAAAAAAATAGAGTCAAAATATTCCAATTTCTTTTCTATAAGAAGAGATTGCTTAGTCGATAACTATCCTACACTATTAATTCTACAACTATGAATTCGAATAAAAAAAAGTCATTTCTTTCTTATTTACTTAAGTCTATACGTATCTATCTATACTAATAAAGTCGAAACACACACAAATTAACCTCGATAAAAAAAAAAATACAAGAGAGTTTTAGCTTAACGTACCTCGATAGGACTAAGTTTCCTTAGATAAAACATCTCAACACTCTCCGGAATCCCATTATAAATCCTCCTCATCTTACCACAACCACGCGAATCCCTTATACACGAACTTATCTTTTCCCAGTAGCTTTGGCTCGAAACTCTTTCTTCCAACCAACCGGAATAATCATGTAAATAATATTCCGAATATGCCCGATTCATAACGGGTCGACCCGACCCTTTATCAGTAACAGCAAAAGCAAAAACAACAAACCCAATTAAAGCAGCAATGATAAAGAACATTGCCCATAGATAAATGTACATTAAGAAAGTGTTTCTGTAACAAGCACCAACAAATCCAGCTAAAGAAACAACCATTATTGAGACCCCAATTATTATTAATGGCCATTGAAGGAATTTTAAGCAATCTGTGTTGTTTGCTCTGCTGCTTAACCAGATTCCACCGCCTAAAATTGGGATTGATGCTAAGAAAGTGAAGAAGTTTAGTAAACCTATTAAGTGATTACTGGTTCTCATGGTGATTTTTTGAGGTGTTATGGGGGTTTTTTGATGGTTTTTTTGGGTTCTTGAAAACAGGGGAAAACAGAGGAAATGAAGTGATTATGAAGAAGATGATGAAGAAGGGGGAGGGGGTGGGGTGGAGGTGTTTGTTGCATTAAGTTAAAGACAAAGTGTATAGTGAAATTACTAAAGCACCCTTTGTTTTTGTTAGTATTTTATTTTTGGCTTCACACTCGGTGTTCGAAATTCATATTAGAGCTCTAATTAAGTTCAAATCGTGTATTACAGGGTTCATTTGGATATTGGTGCTCCCAATAAGTCTTCATACTTAATGCTTGAATCTGAAACCCCTAGTTAAGAGTGAAACAATTCCACTACTGCAATATTCGAAGATGGTACTCCCAATAAAATTATCTCCATACTTAAGGCTCGAATCTGAAACCTCTGATTAAGAGCGAAGCTACAAAAATTATTTTTGTTAGTATTGATATGACATAGTTGAGAGGATTTTGAGATGAGGATTAAGAATATTTTATATTATATTTTATATTGTCTATATTTGTCTATTCATTTTTCATTATATGTTATATCCTCTTCTTTTTTTTAGTTTGTTTTTAAAAAAACAATTTTAATAATTACTTTATAATAATTGAAAATATTTTTTTGTTGTATCCTTGATTAAAGATTTACACTCATATAAATATTTAAGAATTATTTTAAATTATAAATTTTAAAAGTTTTTTTTTACACTATGTCATGTTAAATAATGTCAAATAAAATAAAATAGGGGATTATTTTCTTTTAGGAATATTAAAATTTATATAAAAAAATAAAGAACTTGAGTCTCACCTAAGATAGTGAGAAGATGACGTACAAACAAATTGCTTTATAATAACATTATTTAACAATAACTATAACATATTGACTATAATTTCACTAAATAAGACATGAAAAGGGTATAAAAACATCTTATTTCTACCTAGATAGAGACTGACTTCAGATAATAATAATATTCACTTTTTTATAGTATTTTTTATTATTATAAAAAAAAAAAAAAATATATATATATATATATATTTAATATAATCTAATAGATATAATTTATTTATTTTTAAAAAAATGTACATCAATCTTATCCTTATATCCTTTATTTGACTTTTAAGGTGAAAAAATTAAACTTGTTTGATTGAGTGAAGTGAAATGATTAATTTAAAGGAATACTTAAATGATAATATTACTCAGTCAGTAATTTATGATGCCACTTATATCTCATCATCTTATTTTGGCTAATTTTAAATCTTGACCAAATTTTCATTTATATATTTCCTTCCTCTGTCTTCTTTTGGAAGTTCATGTAAACAAGTAGCATTAGAAAATATAATAAAAATAAAATTATATGTAATATATAAAACACACAAAAATATTTATTTATTTATTATTATTATCTTATTTTATATATAATTAAGTGATACATTATTGTGCATTTGAGGTGTTTTTACAAATATCATAAATTTTTTGTGTCGTTTGAGAGAGTATATAAGAACAATGTAGAATAAAGTGTATTAGTAATTTTATGTTAGTAATGCTTGTTATTCTAAAATTATTTCTTATATAGTTTATGGTATGGTATATTAAAAATAAATATATACAACAGAACTTCTATAAAAAAAATATTTATTTATATAAATACCTTTCACACCCTTTAGCTTTTAGAAAATGAAAAATGTTTTGAAAGGGATTTGAGGTATGGTTCTGTTATTAATCAATCTAATGCATGTGTTGAAACTCTTTATATTAAAAAACATAGTTAAGTAGTAAAAGAAATATAGTAATATGATCATATGTGCTATTTACCCTAAATTAATACATATTATAAAAAGAAAATCATAGTTAATATAATTATCATTCTAAGGAGGTAAGTGCAAGATGACATCAAATAATCTTTTTAGAAGATCAAGTTGTACACATTATCTCACTATTTTACTGTTTTATTTTTCTTACGATATTGGATTGTATTTCTTAATAAAAATAATTAAAGGCATTAAAAAATAAAAAGGTGGGGGGCATGGATTCCAGTATCTACCTATCAAGGCAAATCTATCTTTCTGACCAAACTACCTCTAGTCAGTACATTAACTATATCCAAGTAATTGTTACTTCCTCTGTCCATAATTACTTGTCTACTTTTGAATTGACACACTTATTAAAAAATCAATTAATGACATAGTGAGTTTACCATTTTACTCCTATTAATTATGAA
Source organism: Solanum verrucosum (assembly GCF_900185275.1). NCBI lineage: Eukaryota > Viridiplantae > Streptophyta > Magnoliopsida > Solanales > Solanaceae > Solanum > Solanum verrucosum. The sequence continues at coordinate 74,463 of NW_026020230.1, forward strand.
GTGGATGAAAAGTTCTGCATTTTTCAAAGTAATTAGTCTTTTAATTGAGGGTATAATAGGTAAAAAAAATTGTCCTTTCTTGATTTATCAAAATGGACAAGTAATTAGGGACAACTATAAAAGAAAAAGTGGACAAGTAATTAGGAACAGAGGGAGTATTTTATTGGACTAAAGTTTAAGCTGACGTTTGATCATAGATTTTTAAAATAATTTTTGATTTATTTTGATTTTTACGAAGTTAGAGTTGAATATTTAATTGAAAAACGTTTCTTCTCCTTTAAGTTTACAAAACTTGAGCACAAATTAAATAATTAAACTAAACAAAAATAGACCAAATAATTGACTTAACAAATAACCACACGTGACTTGCACATGAAAACTCTTTTCCACACATTAGAAAACAAATATTTTTGAATTTGACCTCGATGAAGAGTAAGATTCCATCAACTTAGATCTATAATTTAATAATTGTGCCATCTGAATATTTTACATAACTTTAAGTATAAAGATGACAAGGATAATTTGGGGATTCAATTAATTATCAATGCAGTTCAGATTCAATTTTTCATAAAAATAGAAATATCAAAAGATTTATCGTTCTTTGTCTTGACTTTGAAAGTTAAAGCTATTGATGGAAACAGAGGCGGAGCCAGGCGGGGTTTATAAATTCAAACGAATCCACTAGGTTTTTCGTAAACCCTATATTTGTATTAGAAAATTAAAAAAATTATGTATATTACCTTGTGAATTCCCAAATAAATTAATTTAGAACCCCCAAACTTCTAATCTTGACTCCGCCTCTAAATGGAAAATAATAAGAATTCGGTGAGAAAATTGAAGTGTGGTAAGTATATTATTCGATATTTGTACTAATAAAAGATTAGATATGTATAAGTTCCGATCAAATAGTTAATATGTAATTTATTATCATTTGTTTAAATCTTGATAGTCAAATTATATATTGACAGAACATAACGCATATTCAATGAAATAATTAAATATTAATCAATAAAATTACTTCATACTCATATCGATAAAATATTAGGCAAGTGAAATATCATATAAATAGTTAAAGTACACTTTAGGGATAAAGATCTGAAAAATATCTCAATTTTGACCGAATTTGTTGTTACGATATCAAACTTTCATGAGGACCTATTACCCCCTAGACTATTTAATACCATATTTTAAACATATATATGTACCCACGTGAACATAAAAAATATTGCATAATTATAAATACTAATGTGTCCACGTGGGCACATATATATACCTTTAAATACATTATTAAATAGTTCAAGGGGTAAAAAATACACTATTAAATAGTTCAGGGGATAAAAGGTCCTTCATAAAGTTTGGTATCGTAACAGTAAATTCGGCCAAAGTTGGAGTATTTTTCAGACTCTTATCCCTACACTTTAAATGTAGAAAAAAAAATCACTTAATTGATCTGAGAAATCAGCCTTCTAATAAGGTCGGTTTCGCTTAAAAATCGACCTCAAGTAGAGGTCGACGAACATTAACTTATTTATAATTTTTTTAATATATATGTAAAAAAGAAAATGATCAACTAATATGAAATGTAAGACGACCTCAAATGGAGATCGATATAAATTATCTTATTTATATATAAAAAAATAATTAACTAATATAAAACGATGAAATATGGAAGTTCGAATTTGAATTCGAATTAAATAACGTAAAACGTTGTTGAATAGCGTGTGCAGACAAAAGCTTACGTAGAGAAAGATTCCATTTGTGGTCGGTAGTTGGATAGTGCACAGACCACCGCCCTTTTACTAATGTACTACGAAAAATTTACGTATTCAAATTTCGAAAGTTAAATAATTTAAATTTCATAAATTTTGATATAATATTTTTATTTGTTAACATAAAATCTATATATTTATAAATTATGCAGAAGAAGAATAGTATAATCACTAATTTAAATTATTTAAAAGGTATATAAAAATATTACGGTCAATAAAATATGTGTTTGAATTTTGAAAATTAAAAAGTATTACATAAATTTAAACAGAGGAAATAATAAATCTCAAATGATTTTAATTTTTTTTTCCGGTTATTACTTGAATAAATAATAGAGGAAAATAAGTCTACTATTGAAAATTAATTTTTCAAAATATTTAAGCCAATCGAAAATGAGAAAATCAAACTTTTTTCTTATACCAAACACACCCTCAATAAGAGAGGTTCCTACACATTTACATACTTCAAATGAATAATCAATTCATTTAAAAAGGGAAAGTAAATTGAATTGAAAGAATAACCGTAAATTCTACCTACTTTCACTCATGTCTTGCATATGTATACTAACATATTCCTTAATTGAGTATAAGTAAAAATATAGAATCAATAAATCATATGAATTGTGGTTTAATTCCAAAATTAAATTCATAAAATTCAAATCACGAATCCACTTATATCTTAATAAAGAAAAAATTGTATGAAATAACAAACTATTAATTCAAATTAAATGTTATAGCCATAGTTTCTTTTATTTGTAATTCGCAACAAACATTCCATGTTTTTTGTCATCTCATTTGTATACCGAAATATACAAATGGAAGACCCATTTGTATACCGAAATATACAAATGCAGAACTCATTTGTATATCGAAATATACAAATAGACCCAAATACATATTTTTTATGTATATGTATACCGAATTATACAAATTAATAGCAATTATACAAACTATAATTATAACATACAAATATGATTTTTATGTTTACTAAACCTAATATTTACTCAATAATAAAAGCTTTTAATATTTGGGCCGCTAGCCCAATACAAGTGATAAGAGATGCTGAAGTTTTTTGGGCCGGTGTATTTTAGCCCAATAGACATGAAGGAAAAGTTTTATGGGCCCTCATGTAGCCCATGAGGACGTGTGTCCATTTGTTAAGAGTACTCTTCTCGGAATGATTTTCGAGGTAGATATTTTTGAACTTTTGATCTCGTTTGCTCTATGGGTAAAATTCAAGTCAAACATATATATTTTGCGGTTGGACCTTGAAAATTTACCTACGAATAAACAGATGTCAAAGATTCAAGATCACTCATTTTCAAAGTTATTAATGTAATTTCCTGCTCTTCTTGACTCAAAAATATGTAGTATAAAATGATAACATGAAACCATTCATATTATTTTTTAAATAATCATATAGTGTGGATCAACTTTTGCGAACTTTAGCTAATTTTATAAGATACGTGCTACCTTATATCAAAATAAATATCAAGTAACTCTGTCATCAAAGCTTGGACAAATAAAAATATATCATATAGTAGTTGTCGTTTTCTAATTTGAACTTGAAAGCTTATGATCCTTAGATACTTATTATCAACTTTTATACCATGTGGGATTTCAACAAGTCATGTTAGTGCTTAAAATTAAAACCCTAAAATTTAAATAGTTTCCAATATAAATTGGTATCTTTTTTTCCCGAACAAACTAAAAAAAAAAATATTACATAAAAGTACACAACAACAACAGTATATCTGTCCTTCGGGATGACTCAGTTGGTTTGGAGGGTGGTTGGTTATCCACACGGATAACCCGGGATCGATCCCCCCTCAATGCCTTTTGAGTCCTGCCACATAGGATTTGCCTAGTGCAGTTTACATCCCTGTGTGGTTTTCAGGCTATTACACAGTGAAGGATTTACCTGGTTCCAAAAAACAACTACAATATATCTTATACGTATTTTCTTTTTATGAAATATATTTACTTTCTTTATTTTGGATTGTTTAATTGAATACCTACTAAATTTTAAATACAATTGTTCATAGATTCCTTGAGCTTAATTTCAACGCCTTCGAAATTTTTTTATCAATATAGAATGGGGTAGATTACTAAATATTAATTAAAATATATGTGGAGTGCCTAACCAGTAGCCAAAAATCCAAAACAATTATTACTTCTTTAATTTTGTAACTATTCATGGAGTCAATTAAGCATCTTCACTAGTCAACTTAATTATCACATAAAAAGTTATTAGTAAGCCATGTTTAGGCGCAATATGTGGGCATGGATGATAATTAATCTTGAGTTTTTAACTTTTATACAATATAAAAAGTACTCCTATAATATAATTGGGGTCTTTGATTGTTGATTAGAAAAAATAGTTACTTATATAATAAAATTAATATAATCAATATTATGTTTGATATTTTTTTAATTGCTTTATATGAAATTCAACATATTAAATATGATGTTTGATTATTATGAAAGTATATTTGCCATTTTTTTTTTGTCTAATATGATATTATTCATCAAAACTTTGTATTTCTGATATCTGTTATTGAAGTAAAAGGTTTTACGAGATTTTTGTTTTACACGGGATTTAGAGTAAGCCGATCGATGATAAAAAAAAATTTGTCCTTCTATAAATAAGACTTTCATGATTATGCGCCTTTGAGGATTGTTGAATGGTTAATCTTCCTCACAAATTTATTTAAATGTGAGTGATTTTCACTTATTCTACTACATTTAGTGGCGGTACTTAATTGTCATATTCTAAATAATATTATTTGTCTCATTTTTGTGTAACAATTTTTCGAACAAGTTAAAATGGAGAATATGATACATATAGTAGGACAAATGCAATAATATAGGGCTATTCTAAAGTTTTACTAGCCATTAAAAAGCAATCCATTTGTAAATATCTAACTAATACGTAGACAATTTTTAAAGTTATATGAGTAAATTTTATAGACATTAAAATTATTGCTTATTTTTTAATGAATATATATGATGAGACATTTGTATTACCAACTTTAATTAAAAATTTGAATTTTTTTCGTGTGTTTACTTAAAATATGTCTTCTTCTTTTTTTTTGGTTATGCACATTAGTTTTAATGAGTTATAAAGCCTCAATCATATTCCAATTAAGTATGATTTGTATAACTAAAACAATATATTCAAGTGATTAATTTATCTATGTAATAAGCATTTGAAATTATGCACAAAAATAATTTTTAAAATTTGAACTGAAAAAGTCTAATAGAAATAGTTTATTATATTCTATCCATATGGAATTTTCGAACAAATTCAAGGAATTTTGTTAAATATCTACAACTTATTTTAGATAACAAATTTCAGAAGTCTTTTTTTAAAACTCACCATCAAGTCATACTAACTCATGGAGAAAGTATGTACTAAGCAAATATCTTAGTTTGAAAACAAACCTGCAAATCAAAGTGGTTAAATAATGACAAAAATTCCTTAAAATATTAAAGCAGGTAGTGTGAAATCATAATCAAAAGAACACAAGTGTCCAAAAATGGAAATAAAAAAAATAATTGATGAAAAAACATCAAAATAGTACGAGAATTTGCAGAAAAAAGGCCCCCACATTCACCCAAAACAGCATTTCAATTTTTAAAATCAAAATTTTATCCAAAGATAACGTATACTTCCACCAACACTTGTGCTGAAATAGTAAGATCATTCAAAATTTCAAATTCAAAGTTTTGAATAATTAGAAAAATAAAATTTTAACAAAGACTAGTTTTCTTTTAAATAGCTTTATAAAGTGGTATGAATTTAGATTAATTGGTTTCCTATATTGGTATTGAACATCGAATAGAAACAAAATAAAAAAAAATCGTTTACCTATATAATTAAATTAAAAGTAGTCCGCCGATATATACGTTTGACTATTCGTGTATTTATAAATATTGACTAGAAAAAGTAAATAGGAGTAATAAATACGTTTGACTATTCATGTAAAGATTTTTTTTTTTTTTAACTTCTTACATTTTATTTCAACATACTCTTCATTGCTTTCGCAAGATACATAAGACTGTATACACATCATCTTCTTTAAACCCCTTGTAAATTATGTTATTGGTGTATCTTATTTTCAATATATTCAACCTCTTTACTTTTTCAAAATAAATAAAATTGTATACACAGTTTTCTTTAAACGCTACTTGTGATTTGTGAACTATGTTATTGTTATTGTCACGCCCCGAGACTACACCCTAGACGTGGCCGGCACTCGAAGACCATTGCTGGTCCCCAAGCGAACCCTCATCCTGGCTGACTCCAAGCGGAATACTAACTTAAGCATACAAGAGCTTAAAACTGAAAAAAAAGTTTATAAACTCAACTTTACAAATCTTTAACTCAAAAGAAAACTCTGATAATAGAATATATATACAACTCGCCATAAAAGGAAACTTTAGTCTTCAAAACATTTAACAAAATAAATGAAGAGACTTTTGAAACTCTATTGTCTATCTATGAAGCCTCTAACTGATAAAGATGGAAGCCGGGACAAGACCCACGACCTCCTAACAACTGATACAACTGAAAGGTAAATGAAATCCTCCGGAAGCAAAGAGGCTTGTCATAGCTAACTGGAACTCCCGGATGTATCAACGAATCTCCTGTTGATGATCTTGAATACCTGTGTCTGCATCATAAAAAGATGCAGGCCAAATGGCTCAGTACGTGGAATGTACGAGTATGTAAGCTGGAAATCTAAACAACATAGGCTAGAAGAAACACTGGAATAAACTGAATAACTTACCTCTTTTTCAAACTTTCTCAACTCAAGGAATACTCAAAACTACTCAAACTTACTCAACTCAAAAGATAGATACTGGACTCAAAGACAGATACTCAACTCAAAGATATATACTCAACTCAAGATATATACTTAACTCAAAGATACTTAACTCAAGGATACTCGACTCTTGAATAACTGAACTCAACCTGACTGACTTCTTTCAATATAAGGTAATTTAAAACAAGTGCGATATAAAGAAAGACTGTTTAAAACATGCTATAAACTCTGTGTGTATACAAGGATACAATAAGCCTGAGATGTATATAGAAATACAAATGAACTGATGTATATAAAATACAATAATTTCTGTGTATAAAAATACAATAACTGTTGTGGGAGTTTCTCTAACCGACAACCATCACATAAGAGCTATAGTGATGATACAGCGATCGACCTCACGCTGCCAGAGCATCTTATACCCGGCCAAAGGTATAAGACCTGAACTGCCTAATGGATCCACTAGTCTAATCTGAAAAGGATTCATCTAAAAAGTATGATCATTTTCTACCCATGGTGGCTAACATGGTTCTATGGGGGCTGTGGGTTCTTTGAACGCTCCCCCAATTCGGTGCTCAATACTACTCCCAAAAATGTACTGGCTCTTATATTTTTAAAACATATGTTTTCCTGCTGATATGAGATAATTACTCAAAAACTAGCCCGAAGGCTCTTCTGGAAATCTCAGTTTTCAACCTTGTTTAAATGTAAAAACATTTCTTTAAAACTTCTTTGGGAATACATAGTTCCCTAATAACTTTGAGAAAATGAACTCAACTCTTTACTATTTACTTTACTTGAACTCTTGGCTTGATGTGAAATTCTTAACTTAACATGAAACTCTTAACTTTTGACTTGACTTGAAACTCAATACTTTTCACTCGACTTGAAACTCTATACTTAACTTGGAACTCTATACTAACTTGGAACTTAAGCCTTAGAATGAAGTTAAAACGTTCAATGAAGACTCGTGAAAAGTTTGAAGACTTGCTTTGACTTACTTAACTTCTCTAAGCTTAACTTCTAACTTCACTTGACTTGGAAACTAACTTCACTTGACTTGGAAACTAACTTCACTTGAATTGGAATCTAACTTCACTTGAATTGGAAACTAACTTCACTTGAATTGGAATCTAACTTCACTTGAATTGGAAACTAACTTCACTTGAATTGGAATCTAACTTCACTTGAATTAGAAACTAACTTCACTTGAATTGGAATCTAACTTCACTTGAATTGGAAACTAACTTCACTTGAATTTGAAATTTGGATTGATCACATGTTACGGATGAGTTCTTGACTTTTAGAAGTACCTTGGAGTGTTGGAAACAACTAGGAAACATAGGTATAATACCTAGGAACATGTATGAAAAAAATGGTAAATGAAAGGGAAGGATTGGTGTCCTTGGCACTAGGAGAGGTGCGACAGCCCAGCCCCTTTTTCCCCAAAAATCCTTCTTTTTCCCCTTGTTTCTTTCCAATTCTAAACCCTCTCAACCTCAAGGTTTCAGCAGCAATACTTAGAATCATAAAGACCCTTATTATACAATAGATTCAACTCAAAAATCACAGCCAGAAATCTGTACTAAATCAGCAAGAACTTCAACACAACACCACTACAACTTCAACAACCAATAAATCTTCTCTTGGAATTGAAAACGAGTTGGTGTGTGGGGGTATGAACCAACCAACACTAAGGATCATCAATCTCTCAACATACAATAGATCACAACTCAAATACACAGCCCAATCCTGTCCCACAACCAACAATAACTTCAACAACACAACTAACAACATCAACAACAACTAACAACTTCAACAACTTCAACAACAAATCCAATCTCTTCTCAAATCATAAAAACGAGCTTGGTATGTGGGGGGGAAGGATAAACCCACACTAAAGACTCACATACCTGATTAGGGATCACCCCCGATGAAAATCCACGACGATCCTTAGCTTCTTCTTCTCTTTCTCCTCTTCTTTTCCTCTTCTTTCTCTCTTATCTTCCAAGCCCTAACTCTCACTCTTACTCTCACTCTTTAAAATGGGACAAAAATGATCCAAACATCAGTCTAACACCTCAATATAACCCAAAGAAATTATTAGGGAAAAGACCAAAATACCCTTAAAATTTTCGGACTAAACAAACTGCACTGTGCGACTGTGCGACTGTGCCGACAGCCCAACTTCCAAAGGGCATAACTCACTCATACGAACTCAGAATCAAGCAAACTCGGCGGCGTTGGAAAGATCATTCCAAGGGCTTTCCAGAAATAACTGGAAATTCGCCTAAATCATTCTGAGCTAGGAGTTACGACTGCTCAAAGTTGACCAAAAACTCACTTTTTTTCCATAGCCAAATTTTCCAGATTCTTTCCAAAATGACTATTTCCAATTCAACTCTTCTTGGAACTCAATGTGCTACATCTAGGGATCTTAACTTAACACTCAAGAAATTTTATTCCTCGGTAAAATCTCACTCCACATAAAGGACGGCTCGAGTCTTAGTTCGAAAATTCTCTAGGGTGTTACAGTTATCTTATTTTCAACATATCAAACCTCTTTATGTTTGCAAGATAGATATGATTGTATGCGCGCCTCCACCTTCTTTGAACTCCAGTTGTGAAATATGATATTAGTGTATCTTATTTTCAACATATTTAGCCTATTTATTTTTGTAAGATAGATAAGACTGTATATACATCGTCTTCTCTGAACCCCACTTGTAAAATATATTATTAGTGTATTTTAATTTCAATATATCTAGCCTTTCTACTTTCGCAAGTTAGATAAGGTTGTATACACACCATCTTCTCTAAACTACACTTGTGAAATATGTTATTGTTATATCTTATTTTCAACATATCTAGATTTCTATTATCGCAAGATAGATATGACCATATATACATCACCATTCTTTGGACTCCACTTATGGATAATATATGTTATTGATGTATCTTATTCTAATATATCCGACCTCTCTACATTTGTAAGATTGATAAGATTGTATACACATCGTCTTTTCTAAATTCTACTTATGAAATATGTTATTGGTGTAGCTTATTTTCAATCTATCTTACCTCTCTAAGTTTGCAAGATAGATAAGATTGCATACGGTACACCATCTTCTTTAAACTCCAGTGTGAAATATATTATTGATGTATTTTATTTTCAACATATTCAACCTCTCTATGTTCGCTAGATAGATAAAACTAAACACACACCGCATTCGTCTAGACCTATCTTACACATGTGTTTGTTATTGTATCTTATTTTCAATATATCTGACCTCTCTACATTAACAAGATAGATAAGACCGTATACACATCGTATTTTTGTGGACCCCACTTGTAAAACATTTTGTATCTTAATTTCAAAAGTTAGCAAGAAAAGTTTGAGCATATATCCTCTACACTCTCTTTTGTAGTCCACATTACACAGCTAAGAGCCAAACAAATAGAGAGAAAGAAGCCAAAGTCAGAAAAAGATTAGGTACTTCATCAACCAGAGCAGGTGACCTTGAATACTGTGCCATAAACACTAGTTCTACTACTTTTTTTTCTTCTAATTCTTGTTTCTGTAATGAATGAATGGTGGAAAATTTAAATGTTCCAAATTCTAACTCCCTTTTTGTATCTTTTCTTGGTAAGACCAAAACCCCAATTACACATTTTCTCTTTTTTCACTTTTTTTTTCTTCTTTTATGGTTTTTTCTTTTGTGGGGTTTTGAAAAGTTTCATACTTTTGATTTTGTATATGATAGAGTACTACAATGTCATGATGACAACTTTTTTTGAACTTTTTGGAATGTAGCATTATGGTTTTTTAAAACATTTTTTTGGTTTAGAAGAAAGATTCAAGAGTGTTTTGTCTATGTTTTGAGCTTGATGTCTCACTAAAGTTCTCAGCTTTACAGTTTGCAGGGGGGTTTAGCTTAAAAGTAAATAAAATAAGAATCTTGATGAGTTTCAAGAACTCTTTCTGATTGTCTTTTTAAGCTTTTTTTTTTAGTGTCATGTGTGTTTATTCCTTTTTTTAAAAACTTGAATTGCATTGTTTGTTGTTTGTTTTTGAGACATTTTCTTCTTCCTCTTCTGTTTTTCATTTTATTATTTCAGTTTTGAAGCATTCATGTTAAGCTTATCTGGATCTGTCTGACTTTAAAGATTTTGCAGAGAAGCAAGATGGGGTTTTTTTTTTAACACTATTTTTCAGTAATTTTGTTTTTCTTCATATTTAGCTCCTGTTTGACCATAGATTTTGAAGAACTTGAAAATTTGAGTTTTTGATGTTGTGATTTTTGGAATTTAAAGTTGTGTTTGGATGTGTATATTAGTTGGAAAAAAATTTAAGTTATGGTCAAATGCTAGCTTAATTTGTTTCAAGAATCTATATTTGAAGAAGATGATAGTTAGTATACTGTAGCCTGTAGGTGCCCCTTCATTAGGCTAAAATGGAGGATAATTTATGTCTAGTTGAAGACTGCCTTAAATTGAGGAGTATATGTTTTTACCCTTTGTCCCTACTGTCCATAGCCTCATTAAAATAGTCCTATATTTTGAATAGTTTGTGAACTATGAAGGGTAAAAAATCTTATGCAACTTGTCCCATGTACTGTTCACTGTATGGTCCTTGTGACTGCAATTAAAATTTGTACCAAACTCACCTTATTTTTGTTGAGCATTCAATGTGGCTAAGTGAACCAAGACCCCCTTTTCTTTTCTTTAAGTTATTCCCATGTTACGATGATAAGTTTCTGTTCATCTATTTTTGGAGGGTCAATTTTCTTGCCTTAACATAACTCGTAAAGTTGTTGTCACGTGACTAGGAGGTCACGGGTTCGCCCTTCTCTGCACTCACGTATCGCGAAGGAGTCTTAGTGCATTTATTGTTTACTTACATTGGATTCCCTTAATTTCATTCTACTATATGAGTGGTCTTTAGTTAGAGTATAATGTTTATGTAATCTTGCAGTGTTAGTGGGGCAGAGGGCATTGAACAGGAAAAATCTTCTCACCACCAAGATTTTACTTTTGTGGGCCTAAAGGTTGTTGAGATATGCAGACCCCAAAAGCAAGGTAACTTCAGTTGGCATTTATGATTATTTAGTAAATAAAAAAATGGACTTATCCTGGCTGGAATTCATGGAGTTGTTCTTGTAATGGTAATGAACTGGGGCCCCTTTTGAAGCTATAAGTTTTAATGGTGACATATAAACTTTTTTCCTAGGGAAAAAATGACAGCTTTTGTTTTTTGATATTTTCTTGTAAAGTTTCTGTTAAGGGTGTGTTGAAGGTTAAGAATGGCAGGGTGAGTTTATGATTATAAATCTTGAATGTTGTGACTGAAAAAAGGATGTGCTTTAAATGTGTTCATATCATTAAAGAATTCTTGAAACTGATATCTTTTTGCCATTAAATATAGATAAGAATGATATAATGATTTTTCTATTTGTGGTTAAGTGATTTATGATAGTAGTAAATGTTGTGCAAAAATTTTGTACTATTTGAACATTGCAAAGTAGTCTAACCAATATTCTTGTTTCATTTCAGTAGTTGTGTTCTGAACTTTTCTTTTATTTTTTCATTTGGATAACAGAAACAGTTCCTCTGAAGTGCCACAGAAGAAATCTCCGCGAGGCAATTCGTCAGAAGTGCCTCTAAAGATTTCTCCTCGAGCTGTGAGATCTCGAGAAGTGCTTCAAAAGGTATCTCCTCGAGGTGTTCCTCAAGATGTGCCTCATAAAATTTCTCCGAGAGTTGTGCGCCGCCTGAAGACGGGGGCATCGGATTCTGATTCTGCATCTTCTCCTCATGTTAATGGTAGGACACAAAAAGAGAGAAGGGCTAAAGTCACCGAGCAGAAATCGCCGAAAAATTTGGAGTCAAAGGTAAAATTCTACAAATTGACTTGGCTTAAACTGAAACTTTTTGGAGTTGCATCTTTATAATTTAGAGAATAGAATGGAAAGATGTTGAAAAGAAATGATTGTTTATGTTTGAATAATTTTTAGAGTGACAAAAAGGGTAATTGAGAGAAGGGGGAGGGGCTTAATCTCTACTGTGGTGACGAAGTTTTCATTGTGCCAAAATTGCCCTTGCTATTAAGAATGATAGATTATACATTTCTCTCATTTGATGCACTTGAGTCGGCGGTCTTTCGAAAACAGTCTCTCTACCTCCACGAGGTAGTGGTAAGGTATGCGTACATTTTACCCTCTCCAGGTCCCACTTGTGGGATTTCACGGGGTATGTTGTTGTTGTTGATGCACTTGAGTTTAGGGTTTTTCGGAAACAGCCTCTCTACCTACATGTGGTAGGGGTAAGGTCTGCGTACACTCTACCCCTACACTGGGTATGTTGTTGTTGTTAGTGCCAATAATCTTCTTCTATTTATGATATAAAGATTTAGAATTGACAATACTGATGTGCAACTCCTACCATTTTGTTTCCTCTAGATGCTGTAGTTTCTTTTGTCTGTGTTTTATCCTTCTTTTATTAAAAAATCATGACAAAGAAGTTTGAAAATGCATTTCTAGTTCTGTTTGAATTGCCAGAACACAAGTATTGAGTCATTGACCATCAACTTTGTGCTCCAGGGCTGTGTCCATTTGATAAGATAAATTTAGAATCTTAATTCTCATTTGCCTCAGTGTCACCGATAGCTTTTTTGTGCCCTTATTAGGCTTTTCGATATCTTTAATACTTCACAGTTAATATTAAGCGAGATTGCTTCAGTGTAATAGCCTAAAATTGATCCTTGATGGCCATCAAACTGAGTAAAGCTATTACATGTCATCTTTTCTTTATCCTTTTATTACAGATATCATATACTATTGCTACTCTAGACCATGCTCACCAGTTCACAATTCTGGATTTCTTTGAGTGGTATCGAATCTTTTGTATGCTGCAACTTTTTCTTGATGTTGCTGTCCTCATTTGATTTTGAAGGTTCAATTTTTGAATGTATTTACTTGTGGTTGTCTGGTTGACAATGAAGGTTTAGCAGAAGTAATTTGTCACTACTCGATATAAAAATCGTTAAGATTTGTTCTCTCTTCTGCTGATAATGTGCTGCAAGTGTGACCATGTTCAACAACATGGTTTCATATAGTCGGATTGGCATTAACGTTAATCACATTTTATCAAGTTTGTTTTGCTCGATCCTGTGTTGTTTTATAGTTTTTTTTTTACCTATATGTGCATCTATATCCTAAATCATTTTCTTTGTTATTTAAAGAAGAAGGGCTCAAGCAAGGTTACTGAATTGGAGTCCCAAATCACTCAGCTCAAAAATGATCTCAAAGACAAGCTAAACTCCTCAGAAGCATGCAAAAAGCGAAGTGAGGTAGAGGCAAAGGAGTCAAAGGAACAGTGTGCAGTATTGTCCTCCGAACCAGACCAGTCCCCGAAACAGCTTGTGAATCAGCCTTCTTCTGAGAGTACATGTCCGACTGACCACCAAAAGTCTTCCGAGGATCTGACATTGCGTTCAGAACTAGAGACAATCCAGAAACAGCATTCAGCTGACTCAGCTTCATTAGCTTCTGCCTTGAATGAGATAAAGGTACTAAAGACTCAGCTGGAAACTGTTGCTATATCTGAGGCTACCAAAATCAAGAACGCGGAAGCATCCCAAGCGGAACTCCAAAGCTTGAAACAGAACTTGTCGGATACACTTGTGCTTCTGGAAGACATGAAAAAACAACTAAAGGATAGCAAAGATTCCGAAGCTCAGGCTCAAGCACTTGTTACTGAAACTCTGTTGCAACTGGAATCAGCAAAGAAGATTGTGGAGAGCCTAAGGTCTGATGGTAATAAAGTTGTGGAAGCATACAATGCTTTATCTTCCGAGTTGGATCAGTCGAAAACACGTGCAAGTTCACTGGAAGACCTTGTTTGCAAACTCCAATCAGCTACTGGTAATGTTGGTGAAAGTGAAATTGTCGAAATTGATGAAAGTGAGGAAACAATTGAGGCAGAACTGTCTTCTCTGAAATCTGAAGTTCAACGTCTGAGGGCTGATCTGAAAGCAGCTGACATCAAATACAACGAAGAGAAAAATCGAAGCACACTTGAAATAAGAAGTGCCTATGAGTTAGTGGAGCAAATCAAGTCAATGTCGAAGCGTAGGGAAGATGAACTCCAGGGAGAATTACAAAACTTCAAAACACAAATAGAGGAGTTGAAGGCGAATTTGATGGACAAAGAAACTGAATTGCAAGGTATTTGTGAGGAGAATGAGAATCTTATCATGAAACTAGAGAACGCACGATCTGGAAAAGGAGAAAATGTACTCGAAAAGGAGCTTCAAAGATCAAGACTTGATATCGAAACTCTGAAGGCAAATCTGATGGATAAGGAAACCGAACTACAGAATATTTTAGAGGAAAATGAGATCCTGAAGTCGGAAACTGACAAAAAAGAAAGCAATAGAGGAAAAGTGAAGGATGAAGTTGCTGCTGAACTAGAGGCTGCAAACACTGCAGAACGAGAAGCTCTCATGAAGCTCGGGTACATGAATGAGGAGGTTGATAAAAGTAACCGACGGGTGGCTAGAGTAACTGAGCAATTGGATGCAGCTCAAGCTTCCAATGCAGAAATGGAAGCTGAACTAAGAAAGTTAAAGATTCAGTCAGACCAATGGAGGAAGGCTGCAGAAGTAGCAACCGCGATGCTATCAAATGGCAATAATGGGAAGCTCATGGAAAGAACCGGATCAATGGATAGTCCTTTCAGTCCTTGCAAGATTAGCTCACCTTACTTTGAGGACATGGATGAAGATCTAATGAAGAGGAAAAATCCAAATATGCTTAAAAGGATCGGCGAGTTATGGAAGAAGCCACTGAAATAGGAAAAAGTACGCGGAAAAGGTACTTATGTGATGATCCTTGAACTTAACCTCTTAGTTTATGTATTTGAAACAAAATCAACTGAACTTCTTACTTATTGTAATCATATAGAAGCTCTGCTCAGCCTAGAACTGAGTCTAATGATTGTTCAATTCTGTTGCTCTTTCTTTCATGTTTTCTTGAGTATCTATCTAATGCAGTTTGTTAATATTATTTCTAAATGCTCTTTACTGATTTTGAGCTACTGCGATTCATGCTGAATGGTTAGTCATTTTTTAGCATAATACATCGATAGACATCTTAGTTTTTGCCCTTTACAACTGAACACTCCAATTTTGAGAATGCACGTCTAGACATCTCAACTTATCCCACAATGTGTCTTGTGGACACCCGGTGCTGATGGGGCATAAATTTTGGTGGTGTCTAGAAGATCAATATGTAAGTTGGAGGGTTTAACTGACATAATGGAAACAAGTTGAGGTGTCTAGATGTGCATTTTCAAATTTGGAGTGCTTAGTTGTCAGTTGAGGCCCAGTTAAGGTACTTCATCGATTGCAATGTTGCATCTTACTATACAAACATTGAGATGAAGTATCTTCACTTCTATGTTAAATTGCACTTGTAGCGCCCTAAAAACTACAACTGAATGAGTATTGGATTTAACTTATATACCCCGAGAGTGCAAAGAATTTTTACACTTGATCCATGTATTTTCAGGTTATTAATTCCATTTATTATGAACGCTTAGCTCAAATTATTTTCAGGGGATTTTTGTATAACGTTTTGTTTTTAGACTTTTTTTGTATGGAAGTTGAACTAGCTAGGAATTTGTAGTTGAAACACCAAAAGCAACAAGTAGAGTATAACGAAACTAGATCTTACTCGTGGGATTATATTGGGTGTGTTGTCGTTGGTTAAGTTTGTCTCGTGTTCTATCTTGTTTCCTTGACATGCAAGAGTATGGATTAAACAAAACTTTGAGCTAAAAGCACACTTCATGTTAAGCCTAAAATTCGTTTATTAGAAAAACCAATTAAATTTATTTGGAAGATAACGGTGGTTATCGTCTACCCCGGTTATATACGGGGAAAACTACCTTATTAGACATGTATCTATACTAATTCTTTCTATACTTTCAAATAATTACGCTAATTAAGAGTTTCCTACCATATATTGCGTAAGATACATTTAGATACATGTATTTTTGCTATCAAATTCACTAAAATAGGGAGAGAGGCGGGCGAGATGGTCATATATCTCAGATATATTCGAACCACACTAGATACATGTATTTGTACGTATCTGATGTGATTTTCATATGCATTTGGGATACCATATAGATAGGAGAGTGGGGTGAAATAGAAGAGAGGTGAGGAGATTTGTCTTTATATCTCATATACATGCGAATCTACTTGGATATAATGTATCTAGAACAAATCACACCTAGTTTTGACCCAATATATATCGAGATACGTGCATCTAGACGTATCTGGACGCACTAAAATTTGATAAAATTAAAAATATTACAAACTAGAGTGTATCAAAACTAGTAGGATTTCTGTGAGTTTTACAAACTAGAGTGTATCAAAACTAGTAGGATTTCTGTAAGTTTTCCTTGCAGCGAAACACTAAATAATTTACAAGTGTTTGAACACAACTTAAATAGCGGTCCTAAAATGGCTACGTGATGACATTTCTACCATTTTAATGTCATACAGAAGCCCATAAATTGGGGGCCCAAGAACAGAAGCCCAAAAGTTTCTCTTACTTTTAGGATTCAAGGGTTCTTTAATATTTATTTGTAAAAAAATAATTATGGACGCTTTAATTTGATCGCCTCATTTAATTAATATTCGTAGTGTGTTATTTTGCATAAATATTAAAATTTTAGATCATTTTAGGTAAGAATTTTTTTTTTTTTTGCCTTCTACTTTGCATTTATATATACATGATTAAAATTTTAGTCAATTTTAAATATGTGTTTCAGTTATGTATGATGAAACAGATATATACATGAAATTTTTTAAAAAAAATACTAAATGAATTTGTTAGAATATCAACCTTTAAAAATTAAATTTCAGAAACAAAACTCAAAATTCAAGATTCAAGGCATAATACAAGAATTTTTGTTTAAGTTTTTATTTTATTGTTTTAATTATTTTTTTAATAGAAAACAAGTTAGAATTTGCAATTGAGGTACTTTTGAACATGCATGACAAAAATCTGAATTAACTAATTGGGTCAATGAATTTGAAATACCAAATAATTCAAAGTTAAAAAGTAATTATCTTCTTATTTCTAAAATAGACAGTATCTTTCAACAAAAATGACGTTCAGAAATCAATAAATATAATATGTAGTTTACTAAATTATTCTTATTTTTTAATAAATATTTCTTGACAATTTGCGCCAGTAAAAAGATGAAGTATATGCCTATAAAGATAGAGTTGAAAAGGACTCGATATATAATTAATGTATCATTTAACTTAGCTTTACTGATATTTATGTCCTCTAATTTAAACAAGTATACACACGCATAACACAATCTATCAACATAATACATGTAAAATACCACGTAAAATACAAATTACGATATAAAATATTCAATATATTATTTTCTATCTTAAATATTCAGAATACCACTTATTTTGAAACGAAAACAATATACGTATTACAAAAACACAAACAAGAAAGCACTCTTATCTTTCTCAGAACATTCTTTGGAATGTAGTGTTATTGCTAACGGCTCATTTGTATGTACGTATTTATTAATTGAGTTTGTTTCATCAAACTGACCATGACATAAAAACATGTGGCACGTGACTGAACCAGCTTTTGTCACGTGTATATCTATTTTTACGTAAAATATGGAGGTCGAGAATTATGATAGAAGTCTAATAGATAATTGTGTGTTTGTATTTCGATATTAGGAGTAATAGTAATAGTATATTTAATATCTTATTATTTTCGGCATTCTTATGTTTAGTTTTCTGTTTCTACTATTTGTTGTTTCTTGTGCTTCAATTATTTTATTATCTTATTGTTTTTACGCAGTTGGAGGTCTATTTATAATAACATCTCTACCTACACAAGATAGAGTTCAAAATCTACATATATGTTATTCTCCTCAAATTTTATTTGTGAAATTTTATTACATATATTATAATTGTTGTTGTTGTATATGTTTTCGAACGACCATCGCCCATCACATTTTATGTTGTCCACGCTCTATTTGATGGATCCAACTTTGGGAGTGTTGAGGTTGTCACACATCAATTGTGAGAAGGAATTTAGTCTTCTTACGAGATTTTGAACGATTTTCACCTCATGAATTAATTGAAATTGAGTTCAACCTCATTTGTTTGCATTTAGTGAACATTTGAATCTTAATCATTTAAATCTCAACCATTAAATCTATCTATCTTTAGGTCTGATTCTTAGTTATTGAGTTCTTAATCGTTAAATGTATTTATATTTTTTTCTTGTTACAATCATTTGATGAGTCTGAATAGATAGGGATAATCAAAATTTGTAATAAAGTCTTAATGTTATTAAGATGTCTATTCAAGAATTTCTACAAAGATGATAGTTCTGCAATTCAATTTATTCGCCAATCACCACTATTTCCATCACCTATCATTGTGAACTATCCCCCCCCCCCCCTCCCGTTGTTGTTGTTCATTGTCAACTACCACCAACTCCAACTCCAACCCCAATCCAAACCACAATTACTATCTTCAGCTATAACCATCATATATTTGTCAATTCTTACAACCTGTTGTTACAATCACTGGCCATAATATACCATCATCACTATTGATTACTATTATTAATCATCACTATATAAGACTAATCACTGTTATCATTTATCATCGTCAATCACTATTGTTGATCGTTACTGTCATTTACCATTACTTTTAGCTACTATCCATAACATCTACACTATCCAAGACTACCCTAAACAATGCCCATAATTATCACCAGTATTAGACATCAACACTATCAACTGTCCTATATTCTATCAGTCTATCTGTTCTGTTTATATGACTTATTTTCTTTTTTAGTCACAAAAAGTGTTATTTTGTAATAATTAGAAATAATTTAACTTTAAAGTTCCTCTTTTATTCTTGATAAAATGATTTATAACCACACAAATATCTAAGAATTTTTTTAAGCCACAAATTTCAAAAATCTTTCTTTTTTCTTAAACACCGTGTCAAGAATAACGGGGTCACTTAAAATGAGACAGAAGAAATAACAATTTAACTTTAGAATACTTGTTTTACCCTTAATGAAATAATTTATAGCAACACAAATATCTATCACTTATTTTAGACCACAAGTTCTTAAAGTCTTTCTTTCTTTTTAAACTCCATACCAAATCAAACTAACTAATATAAAATGAAACGTTTCGATTCATTTAAATTCAATCCGACCCGCTCATTTCACACTACTTATATGTGTGGGGCCCTTGTTGAAATGGGGAATTATACCTTACTTGAAGAAGGAGAATTAAGGTAGGGCCAAAAATCCACTAAGAGAATGATATTTCATCAGCTAGCCGCATTTTATATGCCACGTGTCTTAATACTCCAAAAACACGTAGGGTCCACAGTTGCCGACCACCCACTAACGTATGTTTAACTTTTTTTTTTTCTTTTTTAGTTTAATGTTCAATATTCATATTAAAACACAATAAAATTTAAATTCATATAGATTATTTTTAAAAAATTTCAATATCTCAAATTCGAAATAAATGATTAAAGTGTGTTTAGTAGTAAGAAAAATATTTTCTTAAATAAGTCAATTGGTTTGTTATTTTCTTGTATTTGTTATGAGTAAAAAATATTATTCTTTAAATATTTATATATAATTCAGATAAATAATATGAGTGAAGGGGTTGGGGTAGGGGATGTAGGGCGGTGGAGATAGACTTATATGGGGGGAGGTTTTATGAAATATGTTGTAGAATATAAAAGACAAAATAAATGTATTTTTCTCATTTTAAAAATAATTCTAGAAAAATATTTTAATTTTTTTTATTAATCAAATATAAACAACAGAAAACATTTTTATGAAATGTTTTCCTCCGTATAAAATACACTCTTAAAGAATTAATAACTTTTATTTATCCCATCAAAACTCGTATTGACCTAGTTCGTTGGCCCGTAAGTTTTAATTTTCCTCGGCTCGTATAAGTAAGGAGTTGAAGATAAATTGATTACTACAAAAATATTTTGAAAATTAAGATATTGTAATTAATTAAACAAACCTTATAAGTAAAACTTATAAGAGTTACCTGTATTAAATAAATATTATTAATGATATTTTGAAATTTTAAATTTAAGTACTATTATTTTATATAGTTGTTTAATACTAAAAGTAGTAAGAAAAAAATTACTTTATTTAATAAAATAGAATATCTATTTTTATAAATAGTATAAGTATAAGAGTTAAAAAGATATGAAACAAATAGAGTATCTTGAATAGTGTAGAACTCTTTTATTATTGTAACTTATCGTAATTGTATTTGTAATAAATTTTGAACGGATGAAATAGAGATTTGATGAATATTTTTTAGTATAATATTATATACGTTATTGATTATATTTTCCTAAATTTAATCTGTAATTTAAAATTGTTGTTTGCATTATTTTCAAACGTAGGATGATGCATATCTACTTATGAGCTCAAGCAACACTTTAATATTTCGAATTGATTTCGATCATTTCGACTTTTAAAAAAAAGTGTAATATTTTTTAACACCATATGTGCCACAAATCAAAACAGCACTGATTAGAAAAACATAATAACATATGATTAGCTAAAAAATACTACACCAATTATATTATAGTATTACCTTGAAACTTTAGAATTAAGTGATGAGACCATAGACAGACAATTTCACTAACCACTAATTATTAGTCAAACACATGTCAAGGAATTGCCTAACATAGTTTCTTCAAATGATCATTGTTTGACAAAAAAACAACCAACATGATAGTGATATTCAGATTTGATTTCTTATTCGGTTTCTGATATCGTTTTTAAGTATCATTAAAGTCGAATTTGTCAGAAAGTCTCACATTAAAGAGTAATACAATTTCAAAAAGAAAAAAGCAACGGCATATATACTCATCGGTCAATAAAATTTGAATTCGAAATCTCTAATTAAGAATGAAGAAATATTATTATTCCACTACAACTCTTAATTGATAGATACCTTATAAATTTGGGATAATTTCATAGACCTCCCTCTACATTTTGATGTGCAACACAAAACAAAGGAGATAGACGTAATATCGTAAACCAAAAAAGAGGTGAGTGTTATAGAGCGAAACCTGAAAGGAATTTTTTGGAATTATTTCTATAAATTACTATTTTTTAATTAATTAGGACAAAAAAGAGGATCATGGTTTAATTTCCTAGTCAGACACTTGATTTGTACTATGATTATCCCATGGATGAGTTGTTATTAATTAGTGCATTACCTAACGTGTGGACAAACTATGATTACATTTTGTCTTTTAACATAAATTTAGTCATACATGTGATTTGTGAAATCATAAATATGATTAATTGGAATATATATAGTTTACTAATTAATCTTAGACACATGCAACATTAGGTTACTTTCTTGTGATGTGAACACAAATAGTATTAATTAATTAAAGATGATATGATGATTTTGTTTGAAAAAAAGGGGTAAAATTTCCAATGCATCCAATTAGATCAATCAATTACAAATGAAGCTTGTCAAATAAGGTTGGAATATTTATATAATAGAATACTTTGTGTTGAAACAACCTACCATGATTTGCTCCTTCAACAAACTATATAATATTGAATAGAAATGACTACTAATAGGATCGAAATGGGGCGGAGCGAAATTTATCTTATATAGAATGAGTTAAAAATGCTAAAAAATATTATACGAGACAGAACAAAACAGGTCAGGATGGTGCATGACGATTTTACTTTTTTAGGGTAAGCTCAACTCGCCTTGCACCTGCCAATGACCACCCTAACTAGGAAGAGAAATATATATATATATATTGAATAGAAATGTTTAAGAAAAAAAATCACTTTAGCCACACATTTAATAACTATGAACGATCATATTTCCCAATAAATGAATTGAGCTTTGATATGTATATCATATTAAAATTATTGAAATATTCTAATATTCAATACACTTCAAATAATTCGAATATTTTAATATTTCTAAAAAAAATTATGAGTATTTAACTGAAGATCAACTATCATTTAAGAATACAAACCACAAACATGGAAACCTAGGGGACCATAGTGAGTTTGTCATAACACCCCAACCAAATTCTTTTTTGTTCTTGAGCGCTATAACGACCTCGGCGATCATGGTACGTGATGGAAAAACTTGTTGAACTTAGAAGAGTTCACTTAATATATATGTCGTACGCGTTGGATGCTAATCTCGGATCTCTCCCACCCCAATTTAGGGGCATCGTGACAAATCCACTCTTGGAATTTGAGAGTTGGTCATTCCTTTCTCATATAGCGGATTATATCATTACATTCACGATAAATCAAAACGTCCTGACCAACCAACTATTAAAAATGAAAGTAGACAAAATTAAAAAATTTAATTAAAACATTCTCAAAGGCCAATGAGCTCAAAGCACAAAGCAAATCCTTTATTTGATTTTCTTATAATGTTTGATTAGAACCTTCTGCCTAATCTGAACATGACATTCTTTTTTTTTTTACACTATAGTTTTTACTAATTTTTATGTGTTTTATCAAAAGAGGAAAATAGGAATGCAAATCCTTGCAGATTCTTTTCTTTGTTAGTACTCCCCTTCTATTATTTAATTTAATTTTATATTTGCAAATTTGAGGCTCAATTTCCTAAACATTCCCACAAGCAGTCCCCACATTTTACTTTCTTTTGTCAGTATTAATGTTTTATTTTGACTGATGGCAAAATATTTGACCAGTCAACTTATTATAAACTTGACTAATCCCTATGGCATAGTGACTTCATCATCCACTATTTGTCTCACTTTAATTTGTCTTCTATATATGTCCATCACTAAAAGTGGAGGTTGTTAATTATTAAAAAAATAAAATATCACCAAGATTAATTTTTGAATTTTTCCTAAGATATTATGGAAATATTCTCAATTAATTTATTGAAATGAGTTAATAATTTGTCTATTGTCAAGTGATTATCATGAGGAAGACTTACGCCTTGTTTGGATGGTTGTTATGATGTGTATTGTATTGTATTGCATTATATTGTGAGTCTAAATATAATGTTTGATTTGATTGTTACTTAAGTTTTATTGTATTGTATTGTTTAAATTCATCGTTAGGTAACGACGAAAAGAACAATTTCTGTAACAATCGATTTGGTGTGCTTGCATCGTTACTTTAGTATTTTCTTCTCATTTTATCTTTCATTATTATTTAATAATTCAATTTTATCATTTACCATACATTTTCATAGTACGTAGCTCTACCCCGTACACCACAATTTCTTATAATTTTGTCATTTCAATTATGGATATGTGATATTATGTAATAATGCAGGACGATATACAATCTAAACATTGTATTCAACAACTTAATACAATACATTATGAAACAAGAAACAAAGTGTTAGGATATGTCTAATACGGACCAAAAAATATTTTTCAATCGTTCGAAAGAAACGTCCTTTATTAAAGATTTTTTATATCGTGAATTCAAAATCGAAACCTAAAGAAAAATAACATCACATCATTTGGTAGTTGAATCATGTAACAACTGATAAATAGTGAGTCATGCATTTTCAGTGTGTTAGTCTTCATATTTTCTTAAATTCAAAGTTTGAGTTCTCATGCACCTTTAGAATACTTTTTCTACACAGTTTCCCATATTTATTTTTTCCTAGTTGTTTTTTTATTATTAGTCCTAAAATAGAGTAGGAACAAAAATATTTAGCCATTTGCATAGGATCCAAAGATAATCAAAGAAAGTGGTGGGATCAATAATTGATTGATCTTTTGATGAAATGATGAATTGTATCATTATGTTATTTGAGAGATAATGAGTGGTTAGAATATTTTTTTGGTTGCTGTAGTTAGGTAACAAATATTACTTCCTCCGTCTCAAATTATTTATCAGAAAATATTTATGATTAATTAGTTATTTTTTCACTTCATTTGTAATAGTAATAGTTCTTGAAAACTGTCAACACTTCAATAGAATAAATATTTAGTGAAGAGAGACTACTCTTTCCATTCAATTTTACTTTTTTTCTATACTAAAAATAGATTATTGTCTACTTTTACTTGTCTAGTTTAAAAAAACAAGAAACGATTTACCATTTTATTTTTATTTTCTAACAAGTGAGATGATTTATAATAATTAGGAGTGACATAGTAAAATAATTATTTCATTTATTATTTCTAAGATGGATATGTCAAGTTAAACATGGATCAAGGGAGTATATATATCTTAAGACATAAATAAATATAAAATAGTCAGAGTTTCCTTCTTCTTTTTTATAAAGAAAAACATTTTTTTAAAAGAGTAAAAAATTCAAATATATCATCGAACTTTGAGAAAAAACTCTATTTGGCTCATCTATGTCATTTCGATCCATTTGAGAAAAGACTCATATGTGCAATTATTTGTTAACTGTAATAACATATATGAGCCAAACTTTTAACGGATGACATATATAAGCCTTTTTCTCAGACAAAAATGACATATATGAGCCAAAATTTTAATGAATGACATAAATGAGCCTTTTTGATTCATTCTCACAATTCAATAACATGTCTGAGATAAATAATTTGAGACGAAGAAAATACTACCGGCTATTGATGACATTGATTTCCCACCACTCCAAGAATCTAGGTTCTAAATTAGGTAATATTGGAAAAAGAGAGGAAAAGGAAAGTTAATTTGGCTAAGTACTAGTCCTCTCTTTATTTGCTTTTAATTGGTTAATTATTCCCTTCTTGTATATTAGTGGATTGCATGTGCTCTTCATTTGCTATCTTAATGGATAAGAAAGTCATTAAAATTAATTCATTTTTATAAAATTCCTTTCAACAACCACCATTAACATTTTCATTGAGCTTAATTAATTTCCATGTAAATCCTCTTCTTAGATTTATATATATTAGCATAATTAATTCAACTGATAAATTTTATATTTCAACAACCACCTCCACTTTATTGTCATTAATTGTGCAAAAAAAAATTTCTTCTTATTTTGCACTCCATTTTCTTTGTTTCTCATTTTATGGTTAATATCTAAATTGAAGTCGACTAATCTGAATTTATATCTAGTAAGGTCCATTAAAGATATTAAGATCGACTAATTTGGATATGTGTTTAGTAAGCTTCGTTAAAGAAAAAGGCCTTTTTAATCACATTTTTCATTCCACGATTCAAATTAAAGATATCTAATTAATTACGTAGAAATCTTATCCATTCAATCATAATTGCATTTCGTAATTTTTTTTAATATTCAAACTATATCACATAAATTGAAAATAAACCGTATTTTCGATTGATGTAGTACTAAATTACCAAAAATATTCACATTAAAAAAAGGTAATAAAAGAAAACTTTGAGAATAAGAAATGTCCATATGAGATAAGGTACCATAATTTGATGATGAAGCAGTGCTTCAAACAGAAGTAGGACAGTAAATAATTAATAATTGTCCATAGATAAGGTAGCACAATTTGATTATGTCCTCCGTCTTAAAATAAGTGTTATTTTCATAAAAATTACATTTATTAAAAAAATAATAAATATAATATATATAAAAAGATGAAAAGGGTATAGTTAAAAAAATATACGACTAGTTTTTAGCTTGAATTCCTAAAGTTACATTTATTTTGAAACCAAAAGAAAAATAACAAAATACTTATTTTGGGACGAAGAAAAATATTCATATAATTTTGTGTCATTTCGTTTTCTTCAAGCACAAACTTGTATAATGCAATGTGGCATTAAATAGAGAGTAAACTTTGTTTGTAAACAATGAGTGGGCAAACATAATAGAACAAATGAATTATGTATGTAGTGCTATAATGACAACACCTTATACCATAAAAAATATTCTAGTGGAATTTAAGTACTCAATTCATTTTTAGTCATAGATTTCAAATTTAAATTTTATAAAGATAGCTATAATATAATGATATTAAATTCATCAAAATTTAGTATTTTTAATATGGATGATTAGGTGTAAAATATTTATTAAAATTATAATAAATAAGTCTAAAATTTTAAAATTACAGTGAATTCAATGATAAGAACCTTAGAGATTGCTCCTCAAAGTGAGACTTCTCTGCTTAGTTTAACTTCAGATTAATTAGGTTTCAAAATAGATATTATTCGAAATGTAAAGTCATTTTTAGGAGAAAGTGTTTTATTCTTTAAAATTATCTTTTCGTTGTAAATTCAAAATTAGTCATTCTGCAAATTGCATATAGATATTAAGTGGGAAAAATATAAAATAAAATATCTTATCATGACATATTTTTTTAATTTATCTAATAGATGGTCGTGTATAATCATTTGGAATCGCACATCATTCTTGTACTCGAATTTTCTATGACTGAGAGGTTACCTACCAATTATAATTAAAAGTTTGAGTAGCATTAAATTAGTGAATTGTTTGAATATTTGTTTTAATTTTGGCGGGAAGTGTTTTTCTCTCTAAACTAGTCTATATTTTAAAATCAGAAGCGAAGCTAAAAATTGACATGAGTTTGGCCAAATCTAGTAACATTGGTTCAAACTTTATATTTATATTTAATTACGACTTTAATAACTGTCACTTAATATCAATATTTAAAATTTAAAATTTATAAAGTTTGAATTCTAATTCCGCGTCTATATCGAATGTGAGTTGCCTGGCCAAATGTGGCCAACTTTGCCTATTTTCATGATCATCATTTGTCCCTTTCATTTACCAATCTTCAAGTACAAACATTATTAACATTCTATTGTTTTCCATGGACCCCATTATTTAGTCAACAGTTTTTTTCTTTTTCTAACTTTTTTTTAGTACCGTTATGGTAAGACTTAAGTTATCGATTCAAATTTAATCATAGTTTGACGATTTTAGAGTTTTACCCTAGAAAATAAACACAAATTGAAATTATTTCAACGTAAAAAATAATTAATTAATTTTTATATTATTTGAAATTGGACTAATTTTATCATTCATTGAACTACTAATTCAAAATTATCGAGATTTTTTCCAATAATTTTTATTGAAATTTCAATCTGAGGGCAATTTTAAATCATATAGACAAAAGTTGAAGGAAAAATCCAGACTTTTTTTTTCTTTTGAAGCGACATGTGGAATCTGTCTATTTAACATCGAAATTAAAAAGGATAAATACAAAATAATTTTATTTATTTTTAAATTAACAACCTCAAAAAAAAAGATTTCTTGGCTTTTTAATTCTTTTCACCTTTTGGGTGAATTTTTAAATTAACAACACCAAAAAATAGAATTCTTTGCTTTTAATTCTTTTTACCTTTTGGGTGATCAATTATTTAGAGCAAAAATGTTGTTCCATCTTTCTGAGAAAAAATATTATTTTCTTTAATTACTTTTTTACTAGAAAAGGAATTCTTGATTGTTAGGTCTTTTTAAACTTTATGATCATCATATCATTTAAATGATAAAATATACTTTCCTTCCTTTGGTAAATAATTGATTAGAAATACTAAATTAAAGTCTTTGGACTGAGAGATTTAATCATATAATAAGTGTACTTAAATGTAATTCTAAAAATTGTAGTAGGATGATAAGTGTCATTTCAAAAAGTATTGGGGTTTGAAATATGAAACAATAGATTGCATGTCATCTTGATTTGCAATAACTTATAATATAAACTTCAGATAGTGGTTAAACATTTTTTCATGACTTTCGATTTTACTCAAAAGAAATCTTTAGATTATAATCTAAGAAATCTTTTAAAATAAATAAAATAATAACATTTACTATTTAATTATCTCAAAAAAGGATAAATGATAAAAAAATAATCACAATAAATATTATCGAGCCCAAAGACTGATGCGCGTCAAGCTATAAAGGGTATCATGATAATTGATACAACCTGAAGCAGAGGAAAAAAAGATAAAGTACGTTATTGTTTAGTCTAATTTTTATGAAAGCTTTAATAATATATGGACTGATTATAGTATGAGTATTTTTATTTATAAATTCATTTATTTAATCTTAGCATAGAAATATATAAAAAAAAATGCATTTATCATATTCTATTTTCTTCGATTTGCCATTTGCTTTTCAAATTCTATAACTAAATATTGAATACTGAATAAAAAAAAGGAGAAAAATGCATAATAATCCAAAACTATATACAACCAAAATTTGTATGATATATATATAGAGAGAAGTAGAGTGCAAGAAAGCTTTGGTAGTTAGCATGCAAATTAAATTTTGCTGTTAAAATTATTCTTAGCCTAACAGAAAAATGACATGAGCAAACATAAGGTCATGGCTCATGACCTTTCAAACAGAACAAAAGAATCACTAAATAATTAACTAAATCATGATGCGATGACTGAAATTTCTCTACTTTAAATTAAAAGTTTTGAAATTAAATAAACCATTAGTCATCGCATTTTTCTTTTATTAAGAGTGTCACTCCGAACTTGACATATAAAATTCAGATTTAATCGGATCTGAATTCAAAAGTGCGAAACTGGTGTATGGAAGGGATCTTTATAGTGTTTAAGTGGGGACCAAAGAATTGGACAAATATAAAGAGGGCCCCACTATATGTATAGTTGCATTTTCACACATGAATGGGTCCTACAAACAGATGGAAATCATTCTCCTAGTTGAATGAATAGTAACGGAAAATATATGCGGAGATCTCGAGTTTAAGTCTTGGATATAAAAAGATTTTTGATAGGGAACGCTTTCCTCTGAATGAGGCCCTACATAATATAAATTCAAATATAGTTGGACTTCAATATAAATATCATACATTGAATAAAAGAAACAAGAAATAATGTAAAAAGTATTTATACAATTACATATTACATAGTAGTAAATAGTAGCAAATCTATCATTACAGACAAATTAAACTATAGTATTATGTAAAAAAGAATAATCTATTCTAGCTTCTTCTTATTTTGGTTAAAGTGTTGCTATCATTATTTCATAAATTGAATTTTTTTCTTTAAATATTAGGAAAAAGGATAAATATACTCCCAAGCTTATATAAATGGTTTGCAAATACCCTTCATCATATTTTTGGGACATTGGTGTCTCTACCGTTGAAAAACTAGAGCATATATGTCCTTCACTCTAACAGAAAACTAGGGACATGTGACACAATCTTATCCATCGATCTAATATTTAATAAATATCGAATCAGTAGATAAGATTACGACACGAGTATGTCCGTTAGTATAAAGGGTATATATGCTCTAGTATTTAGACGGCAGGGGCATCAAAGTTTCAAAAGTATGACGAAGGGTATCTGCATATCATTTACAATGGTTTGGGATATATTTGTCCTTTTTCCCTTAAATATATGTTTGATTCTGAAATTTTATCCGATTTCTAGTTTCAAAAATTGTCTCAGATCAGTTTAGTGTTTTTAGGACTTCAACTCATAAAACTTTGTTAAGAGTGTCACTCCCCACTTCCCTCTTAAATTTAGCAAGTATTATAGACAAATCTAAATTTAATTAAGCTTTAATATGATTGCTCCGCGCTTTGAATAAGAAACCAAACGAAAATTCTTGTTACTATGCACTAGAAATTTCCATTCATCTTTTTTCTGTGTGTATTACTATTAGCTTTGTTTGCGTGCTAAAATGCCTTGATAGATGCACACATTTCTCGTACACCCTTTTGTAATCATTACACCATTCGTTTTTCTCGCTCCTGCACCGCAATCCATACTGTTATCGACTAATGGATACTATACACAACCCCACCCCCCACTCACCTTCTTTCCATCCTTTTATTTTCTTCTATATATACAATTGAACTTAGAGAGAGAGGGCTATAAGTTTTTTTTCTTTTCTTAAAGCTTTTGTATTACTAAAATTCTTCTCTCTATTCATATCATCCAATCTCTTCTACTTTTCTTCAACTTTTATACATTAATTTTGGTTTCAAAATATATCCAGAAACTGAAAATAAAAATAAAAATTGAGTTGCTAGCTACACACAGCTGATTAATGTGCATAATGGATCATCAGCAGCAGGTAAATATAATAGTAAAAGTGTTTGTTATCTTTTGGTTATTTTTATTGGGGTTTTCTGTGTTTTTCGTAAGTAAATTGCTCGTGGTTGTTCAATCATTTGATTTATAGTTATAGAAAAAAAGAGAGATGTAATAAAGTAGTTTTGTTGTTTTGGGGATCTTCTATTCTTTGATTTTTCTTTTTCTTACTCTTTTTTGTGTGTTCATGTTTTTTTTTTTTTCACAATTTTTCATTTTTTTCCCTTTTGCACAAAAAACTATTTGACTGATGTTTTGCTTAAAATACAAGAGATTTTTTTAAAAAAAAAAAGAAGAGAAAGGAAATCTAGAGAGTGTACTATTTAGGTTTAGCAAATTTGGTACATAAATAACATTTAGGTTTAGCAAATTTTGTCAATGATTTTAAGCAACATTGTTTAGGTACTTTGAATTTTATTTACTTTACTCAATGATACTATGAATTAGTACGGCGTATTGTGAAAATTCATCATAAATTGAAAAGTTTTACAGTTCTTTATCTGGATTTGAAACCAACAATGTGAGCGGCTGAGTTAAGTTCTAATCTAAAAAGAACAACTCAGAGCATCATTATACATCCCACGTGTTCCCACTAGGTTCAAAGAAGCCCGCACCCCAATGGATGTGATGCTTAGTATTGTTTTCATAACTCAAACTCCTCATGACTTGATGACAATTTTGGTGTTTGCTTCAAGGCTTGCCCACATTTGAGTTCTAAATCTCACGTTTTCTTAATTTGTGCCCTCCAGGAAATGTCTTCACAAACACTAGAAAGCATGTTGGTTTGCACAAAACCAGATCAAGATCAAAAGAAGCCAAGGCCAGCAGAACAACAACCTCAGAAATGTCCAAGATGTGACTCTGCCAACACAAAATTCTGTTACTACAACAATTACAGCCTCACTCAGCCCAGATATTTCTGCAAATCTTGCAGAAGGTACTGGACTAAAGGAGGTACGCTCAGAAACGTTCCAGTTGGTGGTGGTTGTAGAAAAAACAAAAAATTATCATCAACAACATTAGCAAAGCGATCAAGTCAAGATAACATTAGCCCAAACATCAGTAATCCAATACCTTCCTATGATTCCTCAACTGATTTGAGCTTGGCATTCGCCAGGCTCCAGAAACAGACAAATGCACATTTGGAGATCGATCAAGAACATGACAACAACAACAACAACAACATGTCAATGATGTACAATACTGGCAACAACTGTACTAGTACTGCCTTTCTTGATGCACTAAGAGGTGGATTTCTCGAAAATGCCCCAAATCATCATGGATTGTTTCATCACAACATGTATAATTACGCGAACATGGGGCAATTAGTAGAGAATGGAGAAATGGGGATGAGTTATGATCAAGATCAAATGAGTATTGGTACAAGTACTACAATGATGACAGCGATAGTGAAGCAAGAGATGTGCAACATGGCACGATCAACAGAAGGTCATGACCTGAATAACAGTAATAACAACAACAAAGTCTTGTGTGGATTTCCATGGCAACAAATGAATGGAGATCATCATGTTAACAACATGAATACGAATGATTTTGAATATTCAACTAACAAGCAAAGTTGGAATGGATTTGGAGGTTCTTCTAATTGGCATGGACTTATTAATAGCCCTTTAATGTAGATGTTTAATTAGAAGAAGAAGAAAAAAAAGGTAGTATTTTGATTATTAATTCTTAGATTAGACTGTTTTAATTTTTAAATTAAATATCTAAGAATTTTCTGTTTAGATGTTTTGATTCATCTGAATTATTAATCCCTATGTTGTTTTTTGCTTTTTTTGGTTTCATGGGCTGTGTATCTTTTTAGTTTGTTTGTCTAATATTGATTGACAAATTAATGAAACTTAATTTTTGTTTTCTTATATTCTATTGCAATTCCTTTTTCTTTTACCCTTTTTAAATGACAATATTTCATTTTTAGTTTTTGTTTAAGAAAAAAAAAAACCTTTTAACTTTAAACTTTCCATTTTAGGCTTATTGGAATAATAAGTTTAGGGGTTAATCTGTTATAGAATTTGAGATTAACTTTATTTTGTGTTTTAGATAATTCTAATTATAATCGTAGAATAACATGATTTTGAATCGAACAACCCCTTATAGTCATAGAGATGTCAAAATATATTTAAGATCACAAATTTTAGAATACTTTAAGTATATAACAAAAGTGTGTTATTTTTTTAAAAAATTATTTTTAATTAAGCACTACAATATAAAATGAAACAGAGCAAGTATAACTAACACTCATTTATCTAAGCGATAATTTTATTTTATTTTTGTATTTTATGTTTGATGTTTAACATCCACATTAAAATTCGACTAAGTTGAATTCATATGTTACATGACTTATTTTTTTGAAGACGATGCTACTAGAAAGATTTTTTTAATTTTCAAGACTCGGACTCGAAATCTCCGAACCCATATGAAATTCATGATTCAGAGTTGGATTTATGATTTATGATTTATGATTTATGAACACTATGTTTCACATACAAGCTGGTACTATTGTACTTTGTCTGCAAATAAAATATAAATATTAAAATGAATAGTAGCTTGTTTTCAAGATATTCTATCATGATTATTTATTATTTTAAGGTAAGATCCGATGATTATTTATAACTGAAATAGAATATTATGGAGGAATAATTAAATAATAATCAAAGACACAATTTTCGTAATAGATTTTCCTCTATTTGCCAGACCAAATCTTACTTCAAGATTTGGGCGTGAGAGGTTTTGTAATATTTTATTTTATACTATATGTTATATGGTAGTACTAATTTTTCTTCTATATGTCTGATATTGACAATTGGGAGTTTGCTTTTGGACAACTTGACATATTTTTTTTAATGCCAAACATATCCTTCGATCTTATCGTTTCTGCACCCACCCCACCCCACCCCACCCTTTCAGGTGGTGTTTGGGGGGGGATTTTTTGTCGGAAAATTATACTTTCTCCGTCCCATTTTATATGTCACCTTTTTCATATGCACTTGCATTAAGAAATGAGATAAGTTTACCCTTATGCCCTTATTTAATGTTTTCTTAAGACAATTTTATAATAAATGATGATGAATATGTTAGAGTTCAAAAATATAAATGCATTTGGATGACTATTTAAATTTAAGAGTTTATTTTTGGAGCCAATTTTTTTCACCAATTGATCCAAAAAAATTTAAAAATCAAGTTTTTTCCACCTCAATTTTTCTATATATTTTGTGTAAAATGTTTTTTTATATTTTTATATATAAATTCTTAAAGCAAACATGACAACATCACAAAATTCCTTTGAACTTTTTGAAATGCCATCTTCCTTGATAAAATTTGTTGAAGCTTCAACTTTCAAGACTATTTTTGATTTTTTTTTTCATCTTTTATTTTTAATTTGTTTGTTGATATTTTTTTTTCAAAATCAAATTTTATAGAATAAGTAGTGAATAAAGAAAGTAGTTAATTAATGAATGAAGTACTCTCCCAATGAGATTAACTACTTGTAGATTTCCTAGGTTAGTCAAAGTAAATACATTTTCAAGATTAATTAATTTATTTATCAAGGGTATAATGGGCAAAATATGATAATTTATGCATAAATTTTATAAAATGACAAATATTGTGGTTCAACTATTTTTAGAAAGGGATAACATATAAAATGGGACGGAGGGAGTAATAATACATATAAAGGGTTAAAAATATAAGTATTTTGTTGTCATTATTTTTTAAATATCTTTGATTGTATTTTTTTGAATTGAGTCCATCGAGAATACACATTTATATAGACCACTTTCCGGGAATATATGGAATATATTATTTTGACTTGATATGACATGACATATTATTTTGAACTTATAACATTATTTCTTCGACGTTAAGTTTAATTGAAATATCATGTCATTGAGTATGTGGCATGTCTCAAGAACTTGGAACCTCAAAATAAAGTGGTGGTTGAGCTTATAAAATAAACTTAGTTAATTCATATAATCCGATTTATTGTTCAACCCTAATAACGTTTAGAAAAAAATAAAAATTCCAGCAATTCACTGTACAGTTGAAATATATAGTTTAAGAATGTTATAACTTATAATTATGTTGAAG
This sequence comes from Solanum verrucosum, assembly GCF_900185275.1. Taxonomy (NCBI): domain Eukaryota; kingdom Viridiplantae; phylum Streptophyta; class Magnoliopsida; order Solanales; family Solanaceae; genus Solanum; species Solanum verrucosum. The sequence goes on from NW_026020230.1 coordinate 109,286, forward strand.
GTCTCGACTTTCGAGTTCAAGGTATGAAAACAACCTCTTGCTGAAATGTAGAATGAGGTGTCGTATAATAGGTCCTCGTAGTCCGATCCTTACCTGGACCCCGCACTAAACGGAAGATTATGGGATTGAAGCATGCTCTCACGCATTGAAGGAAGATGATATTAATGGCGGATCTACAACTTTAGAAAATTCATAAAATATAGAAGTATATTTGGACAAACCTTATCGACTTCACTTGCATTCATAAATTACCTTATAAATCTACTTGCGATACCAATTTCATGTGTCCTTCAAAATAAGTTTATGCTTGAAGAAAACGAAATGACACAAAAATAGTAATCCATACTCATAGCTTAGACATATTCCATGTTCACATGAAAACAATCATAACAAATTCGAGCATAACATAATTTGAAATTCATCCTGTCTTACATAACATATTGTATATACATATGCATATTATATGTATATATATGTATATTTTATGTATATGTATAGTATATGGATACTTTGGACATTTTTTTGGTAAACTAGATGGCCGAATGGTATATATGATAAGTTTGTCTAGATTGTGGTAGTTCCTTTTGTCTAATTTAGTTTCAAATTTCTTATTATAGCAAAATATGATAAGTTTTCTCTAGATTGTGGTATTCTTGTAACTCTGTTTTATGTATGATATAATCTGCTTTAATATAAATTAACATGATTTCACATTATCTTGTTGGTGCATTTGGCTCCTATGTACTGATAATTGAGAAGTTATATATAATATATTGCACATGATTTAAAATTTATCCTGTTCATTTGATTGGTTTATATTACAATAGTTAGAAGCTCCCCTGCTGAGCTGTATATGGTGGCTTATTTTCAAAGATTTTTTTTTTTTTCTAAAATGTTAAAAGTTTGATTTTCAAAAGAAATTTATTGTCACGCCCTAGATTAAAACAAGAAGTCTCACATCGGTACAAACACAAAAGAGATCGACGTTGAGTATATAGTAAGCATATCTTATTAATTAGTGACACGTTATAAAATCATACTGACCTAGGCCTAGAAATAGACGAAGTATGTGAAAAGAAGAAATGTGTTGGTCTAATTTTAAGCAGTGGCTGAGCCAGAATTTTCAATAAGGGGTTCAAAATCTGAAGAAGTGAACACATGAACTAACCGAAGGGGATTAAACATCTACTATATACTCCCTTTGTCCTTAATTACTTGTCCATTTTTGAATTGACACACCTATTAAGAAAACAATTATTGATATAGTGAGTTTATTAGTTTACCCCCATTAATTATGAAGTGGATGAATTAAAAACTTAAGGTTTTCAAAAAATTTTACATTTTTCAAAGTAATTAATTGAGGGTATAAAAAGTAAAAAAATTTGTCTTTTCTTGATTTGTCAAAATGGACAAGTAATTAGGGACAACTAAAAAAGAAAAAAATGGACAAATAATTAGGAACAAAGGGAATATATATAAAAATAATTTAAATCATATATAAATAATAATATTTTCTGTGGAAGGAGATTCGGATGAACCCCTAACAATATGCTGGCTCCGCCCTGATTTTAAGTTCAATGTTTCTCTCTCTATATATATTTTTTGTTCCCATAGCACAATAAAAGCTCACTAGGTACTCCCTCAGTCCACAATTGTTTGTCAGGGTAAGATCATGCACATCCCTCAAGGAAAATTTAATACAAGGTGTAATTTGACTAATATAACCCTACTATATCAAGAATACCAAAAGTCCACATAACTTTTCAATTGAACTACACAATCATTAAGGGCAGAATTGGAAAAAAAGTGACTAATTATTTCTTGGTTGTTTAAATTGACAATTAATCTTAGACATCTATTTTTAGTATACTTGCCAAACAATTGTGGGGGAGGGAGTAATTAAGATTGAGTCAATTGAAAAGTCAAATACCTATTTTCGAGATAATTAGTAATGCAACTCGAAAGTTGTTAGAAGTTGAAACACCTAGCTTCCTCTCCACCTCTATATATATACACACACTTGATATTATTTTTAAAAATTAAATTTGTATAAACAAAAAATAATATGAATATGAATATAACGAAGATTGGGCCAATAGGAAATCAAAAGGGAATTAATTGGAATGAAGGAAGAAGTGAAATAGCAAAGATTTTTGTTTCTCACATTGAAGACAAGATTTGTTCACTTCAATTCCCCTTCTTTGAGAATCAAGACTTTGTTTTGTCTAACATACATGGTGACACTAATGATTTTTGTCGCAACAAAAACTTCGATATAGTAAGTATCCTTTCTTTACATATATAATTTGGAACATTACGTAGAGTCTGTTTGAATTTACTAATTATAGATAGCAGATAAGTTTAAATATTGAAATAAGTGTTGAAATTGATTTTATAAGTTAGAAGTTACTTCTTTAGATCTTAGTGTTGAAATTGTTTGGTAAAATATGTTGTTAAGTTGTTCTTTTATTAAAATGACTAAAATATCCTTCTTTTTTTTTCTTTCAAGAAAATATTAATTCGAATAGTATTTGTATAAACGAAAGGAGGGATGATAGATATAGAGTGAGGAGGAAGTTAGAAATTTTATTTTGAAAAAATATTTTGAGAATAACTAATCAACATTTTTATTGATTTTGGGGATAATCTATTATTTTTTTTGGTTGATCTTTGCTTATAATCTCTTTGTTGTTAACCTAACATATAGATAAGTTAAAAGGTTCTTAAGTCAGTTCAGTTTGATCAATTTATAGTGAGACATCCTCTTGATTAATTTTGTTGATTGTAATCCATATATATTATATTGAAGGTTGCATTGGATTATCCATCAGAGTTTCTTACGGGTATAAAAGGTTCCTTTGGTGGAGTGCTTTTGAGCTCAATAACATTTAGCACCAACAAGCAGTGGCGAATTTAGAGCAAAAAAATAGGGCACCGGCACCTGTTGGTCTCTTCGTAAAATTAGATATTTTATATATATATTTTTTAAGATTTTATATAATATTATATTCTGGCACCCGTACTACAAGAAGTCTAAATGGTCCACATGGTTAAATGTTGAGCTTTTGACCTTGAGGATTAAGGATCAATTCTTACTTCAATATATTTTACTTGGTGCACCCAATGGCGGAGCCAAAATTTCAACTAAGGAGTGTCGAAATATAAAGAAGTTAAATTGTGTAGAAATCGAGGAGTGTCAAATATGTAATATATATATAAAAAAATATATTTTTATCTAGCTATGCAATATAATTTTCCGACGAAGGGGTGTCGGTCGACGCCCCTCAATTGTATGTGGCTCCGCCACTGGGTGCACCCATGTTCGAAAAATCCTTGATTCGCCTCTGCCAACAAGGGTTCCTATGGACCACATGGCTGCAAGAAAGCATCACATTACATAGAGTTCAATTTTCATATAGGAAATGATCGTTCGTTTGGTGGATTTTATGGCACCAAATATGGTAATTTCATAGAGAGTATTGGACTCTATGTAAAGACCATCACACCCTCCATGATCAAATTCAAAGATTCTCAAGTGAAAGTTAAAAAGGAAGAAGAAAAATGATTCAAGATGCTCAACTATTTATTTTTTTTAATTTGTCGTTAAATTGCTTGTAGATGATAATTTCTTTTTGATATTCTATCCCTAATCGTAATAGAGGGAATCAGAAGGAATGTTTATTCTTCATTTTGTAATGCGATGGATTTAAAAGTTTCAGCATATGCTTCTTGATATATTGTGGTGGATTTTATTAAATTTTTTGAACTTTGATTTGATATTTTTTATTGCAATCTAAATATCAATATAAATATATGGTGTATATCCATATAATTAGTGGCGTACCTATTGAACCAAGGATAATCACTCAAATATTCCTCGTTGCAAAATTATAATGTGCATATAAAATATAATATTATGTATAATGTTTAAAAATAACTTCTTAGAGATATATATTAAAGTTTTAAACATAATCGACAAAATTCATACCTAGTTTCGTCATCGCATATAATAAAGTGGTATTGAGCTTGATATTGTCGATCCAATAGCATAATTAATTGCCAAATTGTTGAATGGTGAGCTTATTCAACATATTTCAAAATTAGGCAACTCGATGATGAGGAAAATTTTGCAAGTGAGTTATGTAAATATTAAATTATGTATAAGTAATATGACGTATCATGTTTGATATTTGTTAGAAGATAAATTCTTCATGTATAAAATCAATATGATATTTGGTTTGCTGTACAAATACATAATTAATATTTGCATAAAATAATACATAAATTCTATCATAACTAATTGTTATATTATTTATATTTACATAATTCTAACTAGCTACCAAACACTTGGACCCTAATTGTGTGATGTGTGGTGGTGTTTTAACGTCATGTTTATGATTATTATTTTTATGCATCTATGTAACACTATAAATAGAGGTCTTAAAGATTGTGTTGTACATACTTGAAGATTTGGAAAACATCTATTTCTAGAAAAGATCATAAGAAAATCATAGATAAATGATATCCAACTTAAATGGTCGATTTTTAGTTTAGAGTTTCATACTCAGACACGAAGGTCACTAGTCCATTAATCCGGGTTAATTTTTATTGCAGAATGAACAATCTAAGTAAAGAACTAGCTCCAGAAAGATAGTTTATTGACCCAGTTCGATGAGACCTAACTTAGCTCTTTGAAGCACATGTTTAAAGAAGTTTCAAAATGTTTGTTCGAGACACCGAAAGAAAACTCTCCTCTCTTGTTTCTCTGTTGTAGTAGTCATTTTTATATTATTCTGAACTTAGTTTTAACACAAATCAAAGTTTGATAAATATCGAAGAACATAGAAGATATTCATTTTTTAATAAATTTAATAGACTAAAGTATTTAGAGAATATTTTGTTTGTCATTTTGTCTTCATTTTTATGAACAAAACTCAAATAGATTGGTATTTTTCTCATTGGATAAAGAATCATAGGTAGAGCTTATTTTCCCCCATTTTCTTCTTTCACTGATAAACTCAAAGGCATTTTCCGGTGAAGCAATTTGAACTGATAAAAATGGCAAACGGAGAAGGTGAAGTTGTGTGTGTTACCGGAGGCAGCGGTTTTATTGGTTCATGGCTTGTTAGTTCTCTACTTGACCGTGGCTACACTGTTCACGCTACTGTTAAAGATCTAAGTTAGTTGCTTCTTCCTTTGATCAATTTCTGGTTCGGATTAAGTATTTTTTCCTAATGTTGTTGATTTTTGTTTTTTTTTAGATGATGAGAAGGAGACGAAGCATTTACTTGCTTTAGAAGGAGCTGAATCTCGTCTTCGTCTTTATCAAATTGATTTGCTTGATTACGATTCAATTGTTTCTGCGATTACTGGTACTGTAGGTGTTTTTCATCTTGCTTCTCCTTGCACTGTTGATGAAGTTAAAGATCCTGAGGTGGGTTCGAGAACCCCTCTTTATTTTTATTTTTTTACTACTATTACTATTGGTCCTATGTGAAGCCAGAATTTGACTTTATTTGTTCTAAATTCTAGGATAGCGATATCGAGTCAAGTGTTTGGTTAAAAAATGTCCATTGTCATTGTATTTTTGGCTCAAAAATACTAAAATGGCTAAAAAGTATCAATCTTTCTAGGGATTGCTCCAAAACAAGAAAAAATGGTTCAATTTTGCTCTTGAACTATTCAAATTGTCCAATTTTGAGTAATTAAAGGTCAAGATTGAACCATTTTTCTTTGTTTTGGAGCAACGTTAAAAAAGAAGATATTTTTGAAGCATTTTGCTAGTTGGAGGATGTTCTTGAGCCAAAAATGTAACATAAGGTATTTTGAGCCAAATAACAGTACGGAGAGTAAAAACTGATCCATTTTGAATGGTTGAGGTATATTTGACTCATTTTTAATACAACTATGGTGTTTGAACTAAAGCTACACCGAACCGGTGGACTTCTAGTCTGGCCTCTGCTATTGCTCATTTACTTGTTCTTCAGATTGATTTGTAGTTTTGGTATTAATTTGCTACTCTGTCTGTTATCTACATGGGGTTGTGGTCGTGTGAGTTATAGAATGATCTTCTGTCACCAGCAATCAAAGGCACTAGTAATGTACTTACAGCATCAAAGGAGCTCGGTGTTAAGCGTGTGGTAGTGACTTCATCTGTATCGTCCATCACCCCAAATCCTAATTGGCCAGCTGATCGTATCATGAATGAGGATTGCTGGACTGATATTGAGTACTGCAAACAGAATGGGGTACATACATTTCCCTTTTTTCTGTTTGAGATTGGCTTTGCCCTGCCTTTGTATCTTAACATTTCGTATAAGTATCCGTTTTTTTGTTTTTGTGAGAAAAAAATAAGACAACGAGAGAAGATTGAGTGAAAACTTAGCTTGAATATTCCCTCGAACTGTTGGGTTTAAATACTAATGTAAATTAAGTTAGGAAGAATCAACTTGACTAATCCTAAATGATACTCACTAGTTTTTACAATATTTTTAACAGTTTCTGTGGCTTTGGATTAGAAAATAGCATGATTTTAATATTGGTATATAACATAATGTGATTTTGAACTTAGTTTGAAAGAATAGATTTTGTGAACATGGTAAGACAAGTCTAGTGTCATGTTATCATATTTGGGCACCATGGCGTTAGTGTGTAAGAGTGCTGCCGCACTGCCTTCTATCATCGTAAATTATCTCCAATTGTCGGGAGAAAGAAAAGATAGAAGAATCAGCTCCATTAGCCACTCATCTTATCACAAGTTCTTTTTTCTCTTATTCTTTTTAAGTTTGTATTGAAATGAAAATGGCCCAAATATCCTAGTATTTAGTTTGGTATGAGGTGTAGTTGACTGATTAATTGATTTGTTATAAAGGAACGTAGTTTTCGTTGGTTTTCTTCACTTGGATTTTGGAGTAAATTATGTACTTGGGTGTGAAATTGAGCCATGCTTGTTCAATCGTACGTAGAGATTTTAGTGATTCCAGGGTTTTGGTTCAAAAGTAAGGACTCAGCTGCTTACAAGAGGTCTGATAATTAATTGAGGTAGAGAACAGAAGCAGGTCCATATTTTCTCGAGTTTCGAACCATGGGTCAACTAGGTTTGGCTGGCTAACTCACAGGAAATTTCTCGGCTTTAACTAGAATTCGTACTATGAGATTTGAGTTTCATATTTGTTTCTATGAATGCCTATGTTATACATAGTGTCTCCATCCATGTATTGTGTGAAGTTGCTTAAAATGAGGTTATGTTTAGTTGTACTTGAGCAAAAAGAAATTAACAAGAAATCAAATTAGAGAAGTTGGTTGATTCATGAATATCAAGTTATTGTTAAGGTATGCCATAATTTTGATTAAGCTACCCGACAGGAACAGTAAAAGGCTTTGTTTGCTACAAATAAGAGAATTCCTTAAGCCCTAAAGCATCTCGGAGTAAAATGAGAATCTACTCTTGAGAATATTCAGGGCTAGGATGATACCATGGATTGTCAAAGATGTGAAGCTTGGTAGTTTAGAAAGAAGAGACAGAGAAAACTCCTTTGGTGCTCATATGGACAATATGGAGGAGTGGAACTGAAGTGCTTTTGAAGAGTGAAAATAACCTTGTAGAAATAAATGGAACTTAATGGTTCCTTTGCACTTTGAAGCTGATGATATGTTCCAATCTGTGTCTACGAATAGGCGTTTAGTGGAGAATAATGCTTGTGTAAAATGCTCTACTCTGGTTTATGTCTTGTATGTGGGATATCCTCATCAAATCAATGAACTATTAGCTTCATAGACAGAAAATATTGGTACGCATACCATTGATTAACCTGCTTTAACCCTTTGACTTTACTATAAAACTAAGTAGACACAACAGCACTGTGAAAGCCATGGAAGATGAAGAAAAAATTACCTTTGTATGCCTTATGGTTAATATCTTATTTGGTACTGATTAAATTAACTCAAGTCTTTAATCAGTTACCTGTTCAAAAAAAAAAAATTAACTCAAGTCTTTAATTCTTAATCAGTAAGTTAGGCTAAAATATCAAAAAGAAAATAGAAGCAAAAGCTCGACTAAATCTGGACTTGCTTGGCTTTTGCATAGACAACAGGCATTTCGTGAAAAAGACGCCTACTCCCTTCTTTTGATTGATGCTGAATTTCTTGTACAGTTAGCATTTCTCATCAGCTCCCTTCAAATGACATTGCTGTCAATCTTATGATTTAGGTATGGTATCCTTTGTCAAAAACACTTGCTGAAAAAGATGCTTGGAAATTTGCCAAGGAAAAAGATTTGGATATTGTTGTGGTGAATCCGGGAACTGTAATGGGCCCTATTATCCCACCAAGCCTTAATGCTAGCATGCAAATGATTCTTCGTCTTCTTCAAGGTAACATTGAGTAATGAGTTCCATTTTCCTCGTGTCTGCAAGGAAAGCCCTAGGATGGGGGTAGATTGTTGTTCTTATTTTTCTTCTGTTCAATTTGAATTCTTGTTGAAAGAATCAGTTCATTAAGTTATATTGCCACCTACTGATCTCTGCTGTACCTTTCTCTCAGAATCATATTTTCTAAAGCTTTTAAATATCTTTGATGGATATTAGTTATGAAACTTTGTTGCTTGTGTCCTCAACATGCCTTGTCACTTTGTTTATACTCAGGCTGCACCGATACATATCAAGATTTCTTTATGGGATTAGTCCATGTCAAGGATGTGGCATTGGCTCATATTCTTGTTTATGAAAACAAATCAGCAAAAGGAAGACACATGTGTGTTGAAGCCATAGCTCACTATGGGGACTTCGCGGCTAAGGTTGCAGAGCTCTACCCTGAATATAACGTTCCTAGGTAATACTCTTTTAATCTGACTTTTTTATGCGTAGTATACTTAAGGAGTGAGTATTTGTATTATCCTAGAGGTGCACTGTTCGGGGTTGTTTGGTAGAGTGTATTAGCAAAAATAATGCATGCATTTGCTCTGGTATTAGTAGTCCCTTGTTTGGTACATTTTTTCATGCTATGTATAACTAATATTACTTAGACACTCTATTGTATTACTAATACCATGGATTTCTAGGAATTAGGAATGCAAAGGGATTTAATACATGCATTAGCATGGTTAAAGACCCAATTACCCCTCAAAAACACTTTTACATCTTTTCCACCATAATTGTGGAGGATATTTTTGTAAAATAAATATTATACAATGCATACTATTTTTAATACACTATACCAAACAATGCATATGAAATAATCTATGCATAACTAATACAAGCATAACTAATACAAACATTACTAATGCAAGCATTACTAATACACACTATTAAGCATTATTTTTATACACTCAACCAAACAACCAGTATTACCAAGCATTCCTTATCCCTCTTCATTACCTTGGCTGTCTCCACCCTCCACAAAAAGAAATTTCTGAAACCTCCTCGGTAAGTAGTCCGTTTTGTTTTCAAATGATCAATCTAAATGCTTTAATAATTGAATGACTTTCTGAATCTAAATTTGTTCGTCTTTCCCACTCGACGTGTTTGTTTCTTTGATGTTCTTCTCATCAAGACTATTATTATCTGGGGATTTCTCTCAAATGAGCTTCCGTCTTCTTGAAGCCACTTGATCTTATTAGAGTTTGAATACCGCCATGACTTGCATAACTTACTGCTTATTGACAACTTAGAGATGTTAAGTAAATAAGTAATTTCTTCGGTATCTGTACTTCTTAGTCCTGCTTCTTCTCTTTCACCTTGTTATTTTTTATGCATGACGACTACAATTATTGCAGATACTCTTTTATCAGTTCGAGTTTCTTGTTTAAAGTATACTATGTAGTATTCATTTTCTCTGTTGTGTTTTACTCATTCGGATCAGGTTGCCAAAAGATACTCAACCTGGACTATTAAGAGCCAAGGATGGAGCTAAGAAGTTGATGGATTTGGGACTGGAGTTTATTGAAATGGAGCAAATAATTAGGGACGCCGTTGAGAGTTTGAAGATCAAGGGATATATTTCTTAGATGTCCATAGTTGCTGTGTAGATAAACTATGTTATCGATCCTTTCAGCGCCTTATTATGTGAAACAGACACACTTCAGGTTCAACTTGATAAGAACTTTCTAATAGAATTATGTTTTTCTCTCTTTGGTTTCTTGTTTTCACAGTTTCCTGTAAGCATAGCATCTAACTGTTGGACAATTTTCGATACCATCAGAAGTTGTAGCAACGAGCTACTAATGAATGACTATGTTGAAGTTTCAAATGTAGAGTTCGATACTTTCCATTTCATGATTGTATTTCAGGCTGAACACAACATCTGTTGGAAAAATATTTTTAATATCTCAAAAATAAAGTTATGTCTGAGAGATATTCCTACAATTGATTAGCATTTATGGCTTTCATTATAAGAAATTGACAGTTACCAAAACTTTGATATTTTTCTTTCTTAAATAATATTATTTAACTATTTTCTAAGTTCCTTTCCAATTTAACAAAGCATATATTTGTGTATTATTCCTATTCATTAACAATGATTTTTCTTAATTAGGTAAAATAGTTCTTTGGCTGTTGAAGTTTTTTAGAAAAAAAGGTTTTTCCTTTTGGGTAAAGATACAAAATGTACATCAATCTATTCTCCTCTTACTTGTTGGTTTTTTAAATCTTTGGTTTGATTTTAACTCCTAATTTTATATAAGAAAAAATGGTTGAATTTTTGGAGTATATCTATACTAGTTGAAATATCTTAAAGAATAATGTCAGAAGCTACGAGAATTTTCGTTATTTTCAATATTTTAATATCTTTATGCACCAATTTCATATCTTATCTTTAGCTTCAATTAGTTAAATTAAAAAGAAAACGATAAAGAATCACAAAATCAAAATAAAACGACTTGAATCAAACCTAAGTATGAAGACAAAAATCAACAAACTCTTTTTATTTTTTTCTATATCATCCTCCATATAGTTAAATCGAAAGAAATTGATAAAAGTCATAACAATGAAATAAAGCAATTAGAATCGAACCAAAACATGTATCATGACATAGAAGAATTCTACTATTAGACCACTTATACTATTTCACCTAATATTTTTTTTTCTCTAAAATTTATGTGAAACTAATCGAGAGACATCTTCTAGTTTTTGTATAAAAAAGATAAATTTTTGTTATTTTTTCATTTATACGAAATTAACCTAGAATGCATTTTAAAAAATTTCTATTGGTATATACATAATTTTTTTCAAAATTTTATACTCGTAAGAATTCCTGTTAATAGGTAATCTCTCAAATGAATGTCTAACATATTCGAAACCTCTTGCCTACCTCCTCAATCTATATAAAGTTTGGTTAGTGTCATTTTCGTTATGACGGACTATTATACTGAAACAAAAATTATTGTATTCGTACCCTTCGGGGTGGCCCAGTGATTTGGGCGTGGGACTTCCATGTTGGAGGTCTCAAGTTCGAAATCCCTTGCCAGCGAAAGCAAGGGGTTTGCCTTCTGGGTCGAGCTCGTCGCACCAGGCTTGCCTAGTGCGGATTACCTCTCCTATGTGATTTGCGAGCTATTGCATAGGAGCGGGAGTTTTACCCTATGCGCACCCAAAGGATAGTGACTGCGGGTTTCCCTTGTCATCAAATTTTTTTTATTGTATTCGAAATAAAAAGAGAGAAGGTTTATAACTTACCTCTTTAATCGCCTACAATTGTGGTAAATTCTACACCAACAAAACAAGGACACAAGAGCTAACACCATCTCTCTCTCTCTCACATGCAAAACACACACAGAAAAGAGTAACAAGTGAACAACCACAACCATGGCGGCCACCATTGTTAGGTCACCCAAGCTCTCCCTCTCCCTTCCTCCACCTGAATCAACCACCTCAAATCTACCATCTCTAAACCAGAGCTTCTTCACTCCGTTACCTAAACGACGTCGTTGTATCTCGATCTACGCATGTACCGCTGGTGATCAAAGCAACAGTGCATTTGGAGGTGAAATTAAGAAAGGACAAGCGATTGAGCTTAATAAAGTTAATGATGAGAATCCTTATGAATTTAATGCTAAGGATTCACCTAATCCCTTGCCTAGTAAGTTGCGGTTTTTTTATAAAGGATTAAATTAGGGGTTTTTTGTGACAATGTGATTGTATTGATTGTTATGTGTTGAAAATTGAAATTGGTGAATTTCAGGGCCATTAACTTCGGCTGATTTGAGCAATATGGCTTCTGAAGGTTCTCGTCTTCGGGTTGCTTATCAGGTATGAGCGGGTTTATGCGTGCATTTCCTTTTTTTGTTTGTACTAGTTGATTAACAGAGGTAGTGGTGGATGTAGAGTTCAGTTATCTGAATCTATAGTTCTGATCCGAAGCATAAATTTATATGTAAAAATATAAGTAGTAGGTCTGACCACTTGATTTTAAAAGTACAGTGGGTTCAATGCTAAGGACTTAAGTATTGAACCCATAAAGTTTAATCTTTATTCCACCCATGAACAGAGGCAGATCCAGAATTGATGGAGTGGGTGTTTTGGGCTCGGATAATTTATTTTTGCTGTCACTAGTTTCAAAATTTGTATGTGTCTCTGCTAATGAGGTTGCTCGTTTTCCTCTTGTTGAGGTTTCTGATTGGTTGATTTTATTGTGTTTTCAGGGTGTGCGTGGTGCTTATAGTGAATCAGCTGCAGAGAAAGCATACCCCAACTGTGAAGCAGTTCCGTGCGAACAATTTGATACTGCTTTTGACGTGAGTTCTCCTTTGTATTCTAGAATGTCCTGGATTTGTTTGTCTTGATGAAGTATGCATATTTTTAAATCCGTGTAGGAGTGGATGACAGTTAAATCATGAACAACCATACCTTTCAAAAGAAAAAGTAAAAAGTTAACATTATCTATATAATAGGACGGGTGAAGTGGAGGAGTGCTATAGGGTTATAAGCAATAGGAAGTTCTAACAAAATGGCAGGTTTTGTGAACGGATGTGAGACAAGCAATGTTATATGAGAGTGAAAATTGGATCTCTAGACCCTACATGTTATGTAATTGAAATATAATGTTGCAATAGATGTGTCATTGGGTATGTTGTTGTTGTATTAGCAATGATCAGACCTTACAGATGGTGCAAGTAGCAGGCAAAAAGGATAAAATAAATTAAGGTTGACTATTTGTCCATGTCATATGTAGACCCCATATATACCTGGTTTGTAGGTGTGTCAATATGATTATATAATGTGTTGAAGGGGAAGAATTTCTTATCCAAAAAAAGAAGAAAAAGAAATGGATAAGTAGACATAAAATAACACGAGGCATCTGTCTAAAAAGATCTATAATCTCATGGAATCATGTGGATTAAGTTAAGAATAGAATGAAATGGAAGCAAAAAGACTCAGTTGTTATAGCACTTACTTTGGTTCTTCTGGTTGTGAAACGTCTCTTCTTCTTTTCTTCAGGTTGGTGACATGTATGTTCGTGTGGGAATAACTTTGACATTTGGAAAATGCATCCTTTTAGAGATCTTCTAATTTCTTATAAGATAAAGTATTTAGTAAACTGTATGTTCTGGCCATGCTGGGTTGCATTACTCTAAACCTGTGCTTGTAGGTGGTCACATACCGCATGGTTGATTAGTTGAGGAGAGGGCAAGTTTGTTAGTACCACATTGTCAGGAAAAGGGGACTGATTGCTTAGTGTTGAAATGACATTGACCTGAATAGAGAGGGATAGATGCAAAGTTTGATACAAAGGATTCATAAGTCTGACATCAACTAATTTGGATTGAGGTATAGTTAGTTGATTGAAAGATAGTTTCGGAAGTGTAAGTATATTGAGCTCATATGTGGCGTTAACCATGAGCTACACACTTGATGTTCTAATTTTAGTTAAAAGCAAGGAGTAGTATGTACCTTGCAGAATCGTTGTTAAATAGCCTTAAATTAAAAGAAGAGCTTAAAAAATTGTCTTTTATAGTAAGATCTTAAGAAATAGCTACTGTTAAATTATTATATTATCTTTAATAGTACATTCCTTTATGACGAGTTTCAAATCCTGTTACTTGTGTTGACATTTGTTCCAATCAGAGGCAAAGGTTCATACTTTTTAACCTCTTGAAGGTACTCAATGACTGATCCGTTCCTTGCATAAGATATTGTTATTATGTCCATGTGACCAAAATGGTTAAGACTACTTATCACAAATAAAAGGTTTAGAGTATCATACCATTTGTTAAACTGTTGACCGACTTTTGTCCTGAAGCAATTTCACTTTAACTATAACTTGCTAGATTCCTAATATATGCCTTAGTCATAGATTATGGACTCTTTTTCTTTTTTCCTTTAATAAATAAATAAATAAATACTGGTGGTCAACAGTTCAATTATAAGCTAATAATTGATTTATGCATTATTGTCAATATGGATATGAACAGATCAGTTAGTTAAACATAGAATGTACCTGTGTAAGAAATTTCTGATATTCAAGAACAAGCTGCCCAAGCTGGGAAAATGCTTATTGCCTTGGAGTGTTATGTGAAAAATGCTGTTATACTCCTCCTGTAGTTTTCTTTTGTTCACCTATAGACTTCATCATACTCCACCCCGCTATGTTCATAATACATCTCTATAATTGAGTTCCTCCATTCCTGTCTCTACCTTTCTTATGCTTTCTGAATGCCTCTATTTTGGGGCTTGGCTTAGACCATGAACTCGATATTGGTTTCTTATTGTATATACCTAGAGGCAGTCAAGTGGTGTTGATGAAAGATATATACTTTTGAAACTAGGAGAGGAAAACACTCTCAGCCATTTATCAGTTTATTATAATATTTGCTTGGCATATCTATCTTGGGTTGGAAATTGGTTGGTTGTAGTGTGCAGGAATAGAAATACTAGTGCATGGGCAGAATATCTGGTTGTAGTCCCAACATTTTGTGGATTGAATACCTTATTTGTTTCTAAAATCTAACACAATGATTTGCGACCTATAGCAACAGAAATTATCTGATCACAAGTACCATCCGCTCACTCTTGATCGGAAGAATGGTACCAATTCCCCTTTAGCTTGTGACTGGCCCAAGCAGCTTTATCTGATCTCTTTAATGTACCAAATCCCAAAATTTATACTGCCTGTTTAGCATTTCTCCTCAAATTGTTTCAGTCATTCTTGGTGAATTAATTTGGTGAGGCGAGACATAATAGCTCGGGCCACAATGATTCTTGAACTAAAATCTTGTGTGATTTAATGTTTCTTGAAGGCTAAGGACAGTAAAGATTCTTTTTCTTTATCAAGTAGGTCACTAAAGATTTTTTTTTTTTTTATCAAGTAGGTCACTAAAGATATATTTTTTTTTTTAATCGAGTAGGTAACTATAGATTCTTAGCAGTAAGTTTTAATTGTAGCAGGAAGTTAGTTTCAATGCCCTTTGCACTTATGTATATAAAAACGGATCATGATTTCACTTTCCTTTCCTGTTTGATAGGCTGTTGAAAGGTGGCTTGTTGATAGAGCAGTTTTACCAATAGAAAACTCTTTAGGGGGGAGTATTCACAGGAATTATGACCTTTTGCTGAGATATCGTTTACATATAGTTGGAGAAGTCAAACTAGCAATTCGACACTGTTTGCTGGCTAACAATGGCGTCAAAATCGAAGACCTGAAAAGAGTTCTTAGCCATCCGCAGGCATGCTTCTTTTGCTTTCTAATTATTTATATGGTTTGAAACATATATTTACACAAAACCTGGTTATACATCAGGCTCTTGCTCAGTGTGAGAACACATTAACGAAGTTGGGATTGGTCAGAGAAGCCGTAGATGATACTGCTGGTGCAGCCAAGGTTAGACGAGATATTCCAACTGTTCCACTTTTGTGATCTAGAAAATTCCACTATTTGCGTGGTAGATTAAAATAGATTCAACAAATTATCTTTAGACTTTTAAATCATTATATGTTTTTGTTTGACTATTTCTGCAGTATGTTGCTTTCAGCAAACTCAAAGATGCAGGAGCAGTTGCAAGTTTAGCTGCATCTAGGATCTATGGTTTGAATGTGCTTGCACAAGATATTCAGGTTTACAAAAATCTGATGTAACAAGCTAGTTGTCTGTCATTATTTAAATCATTCTTCAGTTTCTCATATGTATGTATATTTCAGGATGATTCTGATAACGTCACCCGTTTCCTTATGCTGGCTAGGGAGCCCATTATTCCTCGTACTGATAAACCATTCAAGGTTAGTCCTGCATTTAGATACTTTTTGTCAGTGTAGCAAAACTGTAACTGAATTGGTAGATGTTTTTCTTGGATGTCTTCAAAGTTATTCTCACCTAATTCTGTGGTTTGTGCTTATCTATTGATCATGACAGACAAGTGTAGTCTTTTCACTTGATGAAGGTCCGGGAGTGCTTTTCAAGGCACTAGCCGTTTTTGCCATGCGGAGTATTAACCTTACCAAGGTTAGTTCGACTTTACTGAAAATTTGCTGGTTATTTCTCACGTCACACATTAGATATGCAAACTAAACCTTTTGATTTAAACTCCAAATCTTGGCTCAGATTGAGAGTCGTCCACTGCAAAAGCAGGCTTTGCGGGTGCTTGAGGATAGTGTAGATGGATTTCCAAAGTATGTACCATACAACTCTTCTCTTTGCATTTGCAATTTCAGAATAGAATTAATACATACTCCTGATAATATGTAACCCAAGGGTGTGACTTAGTGGTGAGAACCATGAGGTAGGTTCAAATCAGCAGTAGCAAAATCACTAGGTGATTTCTTCCCATCTATCTAAGCCTTTGGTCTATAGAATTACTCGGTACTTGTACTGGTCGGAGGGTAATAAATACCCCATTAGTCAAGGTGATACATACACACACACAACAATAGCATATCCAATATATTTCCACAAGTGGGGTCTAGGAACTGGGAAGGTGGGGTGCATGCAGATCTTACCCCTTACTTTTGTGGGGTATAAAGGCTGTTTCTGAAAGACCCTCGGCTCAAGAATTTTGTTTTTAGAAAATCGTTTGAAATAAATGTAAGAGTGAAGCACCCAAAGGTGTGGCCTGGTGGTCAATGAAGTGGGTTGAACATCATTTTTGAGGTCTCAAGTTCAATTCCCAGCAGAGACAATATTAGGTGATTTCTTCCCATTTGTTGTTGCCTTGGTTGACAGAGTTTGGTACCTTTTGTTGGTGGAAGGTGCAGGTATCCTGTCGAATTAGTCGAGGTGCACGCAAGCTGGTCCTGATGGCTGAAATAAAAAATGCAAGAGTAAAGAAGAATGATGAAAATATTGAAGAAAGAAAAGTACTGACAATAATAAATATTTAAGATAACCAAAGTAAAGGAAACAACAGTAGTAATAAGATTGAAGCATAAGATAATGCTAGCATAGTAGTAATAGTGCAGTAAGGGAACAAATAGATGCTCCAAATTAGAACCCTGCTCTACCGCTGTGAATTGGGAAAATGCTCTACTGCCTACTTATTGTCTACCCTAATCCTCAATCTCAACCCTCTCCTATTTAATGTTATTTCCTCGATGAGCTAAAGCCTAAAAATGAGCCATGCCCGCTCTATTCGCCTCTCCCCAATTCTTCCTCGGTCTTTTCTTAACCTCTCCAAACCTATCATCGCCAACCTCCTGCACCTCTTCCTTGGGGCATCTGTGTGTTCCTCCTCTTCACATGCCTAAACTATTTCAACCTTGCTTCACGCATCTTGTCTACCACGACAGTTATTCCCACCTTGCTCCATATATCTTCGTTCCCAAATTTTGTCTTTTCTAGTATGTTCACACATCCATCTAAACATTCTCATTTCTGCTACCTTCATCTGTTGAACATACGAGTTCTGGACTGACAAACACTCCACCTCGTACAACATAGTCTGTCTAATAATCACTCTATAAAATTATCTTTAAATCTCAGTGACACATTCTTATCACATAGGACACCGTATGCGAGCCTCTATTTCATCCGCTTTACTCCAATACGATGTGCAACATCCTTGTCGTTCTCCCATTTTCTTGGATTATAGACCCAAGATACTTGAAACTTCCTTTTTTGGGGATGAGTTGTGTATCAATCCTCACTTTCCTATTTGCCTTCTCGGATGCGACACTGAACTTGCACTCCATATACTCTGTTTTAGTCTTGCTTAACGTGAGGCCTTTAGAATCTAGGGCCGATCTCCATATCTCCTGTCTATCGTTAACTCCACCACGTGTTTCGTTGATCAATACTGTCATCTGCGAATAACATAAACCATATACATATACCACAAATTATGTATAAGTGCATCATTCTTACCAAGTATCATCTTATACTCAGAAAAATAGTTTGTCATAATGTCATCTGTGTGCAGGTACTTCCCTTACCTTTTCTATGTTGATTTCGAAGCATCAATGGCTGATCAAAGAGCTCAAAATGCTCTGGGACATCTAAAGGTACTTTTAGACATTTGATGTTTTAGTATTTTATTGGTCTTTCATACAGGGAGGAGCCAAGTAAAACCACTCATAAGGGTTGTCATAGTGGTATAGTTGCTCACAGAATGAGAATTGTTTTGTCCTTGCAGGAATTTGCTACCTTTTTGCGAGTTTTAGGAAGTTACCCTTCAGATAGTGGAATAGCTTGACATTACAAGGTACCACTTATATATTTAAGAGTTTTTCTCAGAGATCCCTTATAGATTTTCCTTGCTCTTCTTAGCAAAATAAATAAATATTTGTTTGCTCAAGGGTCTTATTTGCCTGTGGCCTGAGGTATGAATGTTACTGTATTTTTCCCTTTTCGTGTGGAAGTAAATTACTGTCAATATGGAAAAGAGGAGAACGGGACTCGAGGATAGAGAATCCTCAAATTAAGGATATAACTGAAAGAGGAGACAGATATTCTAGAAAGTAGCAGACTTTTTGTCTCTTAGTTGAGACTGAGCCATTCAATGATAAAAGCACGAATCAGACAACTTGCAAGGGATCTTTACCTGACAACATAAAATCATAAATTAAGCAGTCTCTTTTCTATGCGACACTGGACTTGTACTCCATGAACTTCACAATGGGTTAGATAACATGCTGTAGGGTTGATAACCATTTTTTTTTTCTGTTAAAATGACTTAAATGCCCTTACAATTATTTACAAACAAAGTTGAATTAAATAGTACTTTCTCAAAGAAAAGGAAACAGCCTCTCTACCTCCGAGGTGAAGGGGTTAGTTCAGCGTACACTCTACCTCTCAAGATACCACTTTGTGGGACTAGACTTGGTATGTTGTTGTTTCTCAAAGAAAAAGGAATAATGTCTGAAATGGAGGTAGAAGTTTTGTTTTGGGAAGGGTAGTTAGGGATACAATAGTAAAATTTTTGGTCAAACTGGAGGTGCTTATAAGCCGAAAAGTCATAATTTGGCAGGGACCTACTTGTGGCTTGTAAGCTCATTTTGGCTTATTAACACTTTTAGTGTTTACCAAAAACGTAGATAGTCTTAAGTGCCAAGCTTTGTGCCATACACCTTGTAAGTGGTGATCAGAGATGATTAGCAATGAAAATCTCAGAAATGGTTTTGAGATGTTTTAATTCATTCTAGTATCCTCCTCCTCAGCTGAATGGATGTAGGACTGGTTGTTGCTTTGCGAAGCTCGTATAGGTGAATTTCTTAATAAAATAACTTCGGATTTTGATCAAGCTGTATTTAGCATCTCCAGGCACAAAACTATATGGTTTCTGTGACTTCCAGAAAAGTCGTCCTCCTCTTTGTGAGCTTTATTCCCCTCCTCTCCTCTCCTCTTGTATGTTTTTCCCGGACCTCCCCCTCACCCAACAACCCTATAAAACTTAATGCTGCTAAGGGTTAATTGCTATTGCAGGCAAGCACCTGAAGACGCTCTTATGAAAGATGCACGATGGTGAAATTGGTGGTTCCACTCTCCGATGACTGAAATTCCATTATAGATACCATGCAACACTACGATTTGATACGTGTAATTACTAAGTTCATCTTCTTTTCTTGTGTTCTTTATTTTCTATCCCAGATTTGTTCTCCTGGGTTCACTGGTCCTGGAGCATATTGGTACTGAAGGAGTGAAATGTAGATGATCAGAGTGATACATGTTCTGTAGAATCTTTTGCCTTTTAATTGTTTACTTATGAAGAACAGTGATGATTCTTTATTGCATTTGGCAACTTTGCGATAAATTTAAATTTTAGTTCCGTCTCCTTCTCGCAGAGTTTATGCCCAATGGCTTAATGTAGGAATAAAAACGAAGCATGGGGCTATAGTGGGTTCATCACTCTTTCCGATTCATTTTACTTGTCATGTTTTATTTTGCAATCCCTTAAAAATAACATTAACTAGAGAGTAAAAATATGTGTAATTCAAGAAAGCTATCCTTTTTTTGTTTCCTATGTTCGATATTCGCATTGAGATCTGACTAAATTTAAATTCTAGCATTGCATGACTCATTTTTGTGAGTGACACTATTAACAAGATTCATTTTCGTTTCTTAAAATCCATACTCGAGACTTCTAATTAAGGATACATCGTTATTCTACAATTTGTACATATCTTTGAAATGTGCTATTCCACATTTGATCCAACAAAAACTAGTCAGCATAAAATAACGTGCAAGATAACACTAGAGGTTGCGTTTCCTTTTTAAGTCCAAAATGCACTCACCTTTGAATTATTTTTTCTTTTAAAAAGTTAACATCACTACTTTCGAATTTCCACTACACTTATGCTTCGTATAAAACAAGAAAGAGACTCGATAAAGAAAAAAAAAGACTAATTATCATGATCAAATCCTAGGTACGAATCATTCGTTAACGTACGAACATAAACCGCAAGTTATTTAACATAGCTAGTGATTAAAAAAATATAATTTCAAGAATATTTATATATAATCTAATAAAATATAATCGGAGTGAAATAGAATGGTCAAAGAAATTATAAATATCACTTATAAAACTTATTTTCCATTATAAAAAATTTAAAAATATTTTTTTCCATATCGAATAGATCATTAATTAACTTTTGACTATTTGATAATGACAAGAAGGTAGCTTATATTACACTTTCATGTCTATTTTTTCCCCCTATTTTTACCATTTCATCCCCTTCTTCTTCTCCATACTAAAAAATAATTAATTAAAGCCAAAACAGAATTTCAATTCCATTTCCATGGCAGTTATCGGTTCTCTTCAGTGATGGCTCTACACAGAAAAAAAATTCAATAAATTACAAATGAACTGAAATATCAAAATCGGTGCCGCCATTAATACTAAACAAAAAAATATAATTGCCAGAAAAAAAAGTTGTGTATTTTTGCGTGATTAGATCTGAAGAGATTTGAATTTTGTTTTTCGGTGTATGGAAAATGGAGTACATAGACAACTTGCCTCCAATGGATCTGATGCGTTCGGAGAAGATGACTTTTGTTCAGCTTATTATTCCTGTTGAATCTGCTCATCCTGCTATTACTTACCTTGGACAACTTGGCCTTCTTCAGTTTCGCGATGTACAGATCTATCCCTTTCTCCTTGTTTATTATTTGCTCAATAAGTTTTTTTTTTATGGTGTTGTGATTCACTGAGATTCAGCACTTTGTTGCTTCGAAACATATTCTAATGAGTGATGTTGTAGCAATTTTTGGTAGTGTTAAGCGAGAGTGATTGATTTGTTTTGTGTCGGTTGAGAGGGGACTTGTGATGTCGGTGCAATTTAGTGATAAAAAATTGATCTTTATTTATTTTGAGCTTAAGTGTTGTGATCGCAGTGGGAAATGAGTTGAGTTTGAATTAGTTTTGATCACATTTTGATTTGCAATGGATAGATCACTAGCTACTAGATCTGGTTCATTTTGTGTTTGATAATCTTTTCATATTATTTAGCTAAGTTGCTCGGACTCTCCAAAAATGTTGCCGCATCTGTGTCGAATCCTTCAAAAATGCATTAGTGTTGAAGGGTCCGACACGCACCCGATGACTTTTTTGAAGACTTCGAGCTATATAGTTTTTTAGAGTTGTCTTCTTTACTACAATTTCAGATTTATTTTAGATGACAATTTCCAGTGGACAGTTTTAGATAGTTTGATAGAGAAACTTGAATGGCTTAACTAATTTGAATTCTTGAAAGCTATGAAAGTTCTATAGAAATGAAATGGTGTCATATAAATTAGGATGGAGGAAGGGAGTAGTGTGAAGAAATTAACCTCCGACCTAACTCAACCACCAAATCTAGCTCACGAGGGGAGGATTACCCAAGACCATAACCCATTCCCGAGACCAATGTGGAACTCAACCCTCCTTTACTCCACACTCAAAATTGGACAACTGGAGTGTTGATAACATAACATGGGGGCCCAACATTTAGAAACACTACAACATGATCAATAGGCCAGACTCTAATACCATGTGAAAAAATGGATCTTTGGTCTAACTCAACCTTAAAAGCTAGCTCATATAAGGAGACCACAACCATTCCCTCAACCAGTGTGGGACTTAATAAATGTGGAGCTTAACAAGACTGATGATACGGAGCAGATCTCTCGAGAGTTTTGTCTTTAGTCTTTTGAGGCTGGTACAGTTCTTTAAGTTTACATCCTCCACCCACCAACAACCAGATTGTGATGCTCTCAAAGCCCTAAAATGCTACAAGGCCTCTTCACCCTTGTCATCCTTTCAATCTGCACAAAAACTTTTAATCTTAATAAACATATGACTAATGTTATAATGTTCAAAGTCAGCTAGATGGAAACAGCTGTAAATGGTAAAATAAGGTAGTTCTATCTACCGTGTGCGCTCATTAAAGTTGAGTGATGGCTGATGATAGCATGTTAGAACCTAAACAGATTTTGTTAAAGCACTTCTTTTTCTCTCGCTGCGTACACATGATCATGCTTCCTAAGTGAGGACAGATTGTTAATTCCCAATGTCTTATCTGGGCTCATGAGAAGTTGTCAGCATTCATTTTCCTTTGTTTTATGAATTTGGTTTGAAGAAGTAGCTGATTAAAGCTTATGAACCTTCAAGTTGTGATGATTTCTATAATTCAATAGTCACATTTGGAACAGTGACTATTGATTGGAACGTCATTTGATATATAAGCTTGACAAAACTCATAGCCTTTTAAAAAAAAATCATCCTGATTACCGTAAACACATCTCAAAGGAGATAAATGAGTTCTAAATTTTTGGGGGTTTTGCTTCTGATTATGCTAATGAAAAGAGATACAAGGAATTAATACGTGTTTTCTATCTGACTACTCATTTATAGATATTAGATGCTCTATTTGTACATTTCTGGGATAAAATGTGTGATCAATCCCCTATAAATGAGCCACTTAGCAGCTGAATGATCTGTATGAGACAAAGAGTTGAAGAAATCTGGAGAGCCATTCTAGCATGTGTTTTATGGACAATTTGGAAAGGAAGGAACCAGAGATGCTTAGAACGGAAGGCACCATGAATACATATTCTAAATTATAGATGCTTATGTAGTCTATAGGAAGGCTTCTTTTTTCTTATGCTTATGAATACATGAATTGGCGATGCTTATGTTGTTGGTAGAAGGCGGGCTCCTTTTTTCTTTTGTAGTAGTATTTGAAAGATAGATTCCACTTTAAATCTGTGTGTCCTAGTGAAACAGAGTCCAGTTTACTTCTATCGAGATGGTTTGTTGTTAAGAAATTGCTGACCAAGAAAAGTATATGATAATAGTTTGATCTTGAAGGATCAAAATGAAGTGTGTTCAAAATAAAAAACAACACCTATGCCTCAATCCCAAACAAGTGTATTTAAATAAAGCAGACTTTAATGTCATTGTACTGATTTGTCTTGGTGCAGCTTTTGTACTGATATTTTTGAGAATGAAAGCTTTTGTACTGATTGTATTGATGTTTTAAAGGAAAGATTTTTGTTGTGGCCAATTTATGGCCTTACTTAAGGTGAATGTTTTGTGTATAATACAAATGTTTGTAATTATTTTCTGCTTCACCTTCTTTGATAGTGTTAGGTGGGAATGTACTCACTATCTAACTTTTTCTTTTGACAGTTAAATGCCGATAAAAGTCCTTTCCAAAGAACATTTGTAAACCAGGTATACACTAATAGTATATACAACATCTTTATTTCGAGGATTCTAGATGTGATTACCTCACTGAAATGTGCTTCCATCATTAACTTAATTTGTTGAATTGTTAATCACTTTTAGCTTGTGTTTTTGACCAATCATAATCATTATTAACTTTTTTTCTGGAAACTGTCCCTTGAGAGTTGATGGAAGTCCATTCCTTTAGTCAAGATAAGAAGTAATTTTGTCCAATTTCAGCTTGTAATGGTAATGTGAAGTTACTCGAGGTTAGTAATGGTACTTGTTGAAGTGTGTGAGTAAAAGCTTAAACTATCAAAAGGATCACACTTTTAATTACTTAATTATATTATGTCTAAACCTTCCCCTCACATGCAGACCTGATTCCTTTTCATTGGTCTCGCACACGTAAATTTTCCCCATTTTTTATAATGGCTGGTAGTGAGGAGATTGATTACACTGGGTATGTTGTTGTTGGGTGGTAGTGAGATTTGAATTCAGGATTTCTGCCTACTGTGATACCATCTTGAAATATGTAACCATCTCATCTACAAACTGAAAATATTAAAGAGAACACTTTTAATTACTAATTATATTGTGTCTCAACAGTACCATACGGTGATATAGAGGTTTATTATAAGATATTGGAAGTTTTTGCAGTAAATAACTTTTCTGCTGTTATTTATCTTCTGATTGATCTGATTTAAATGATAGCATTCCATATGTTCCTAGGTTGATGCTAGTGTGGTGATTGGTAATTCATATTTAAAGCAACCTTAGTTTACATGAAACATCTGATTGCTAAACACCGTACGCGCTTTCATCTTTTTGGTTGCATGCTAAATATTTGGTGGCCAGTGGTTTATATTTATCTTTTCATTGTAATCGTGGATGATTTTTCATAGGTAAAAAGATGTGCAGAGATGTCAAGAAAACTACGATTTTTCAAAGATCAGATACAAAAAGCTGGGATGCTGCCTTCTCCGCGTCCTGCTTCACAACCTGATATTGAACTTGAAGAACTGGAGGTGTCTTTATAGTATTTTTCTTCTTGCTGACAGATGAATTCCCTACTATATTGTCCAAATCGGGTTTATGCGTATTTGTTTTCTTGTATACTTCTCGCTCTGAGTAAAGCTCATGCAGACTTATTCTGAATTTCAGATACAACTTGCAGAGCACGAACACGAGTTAATTGAAATGAATGGTAATAGCGAGAAGCTAAGGCAATCATACAATGAGCTGCTTGAGTTTAAGATGGTATTGCAGAAGGTACAGTTTGACTTCTCTTTTTACTATATCATTAATGAGCACTGGTTCACATTTGAGAAATTGGTCCATGCCAGACTTGTACTGTTGTCTGAATATTTCATCAATATGCTTACGTTTGTTATGCATTTGCTTCTCATATGTATATGTGCATGGTATTGGCTTTCATTAATATCCATCTATTATGTTTCTTCTGTCCTTGCACTAAACCATTTTAGTCATGATTACTGGGTAATGCTTTTACAGTAACAAAATCATGTATGTGTCAACCATTACTTGGTTTTCTTGGATGCGAACATAAAGATATCAAATAAATTGAAGGTATACTAAAGACGTGAAAACTACCTTGGAGCACTCAAAGGGAGAACTTATGAGTGAATTCTTATGTTATTCTTCCATAGTGGGTGTCTTTTATTTCGGAATGCTTTATCTCTGATCAATTCATTTATGCGCAAAGCTTTTAATGGCTTCTCAGATGACAGAGTTAGTTGAGAAATTGATTTCTTAGTACTTGATCTGTTGTTATTAATCCTGACATTGGTGGTTGCCAATTAATATTTCTCCATGCATTTGAGACTTCAGACTAACTCAATGGACTTTATGGTCATATTTTTTCTAGTAAATTGTAGCTATTGGACCAAAGTCATCCTTTTTTTTTTGGTCAAGAAATACTTTCCCTTTCAGATCTATTTTTCCCATTTCTGCTAACTGTAACTCTGGAAACTTTAGGCTAGTGACTTCCTTGTCTCAAGTAGAAGTCATACAACAGCTCAGGAGACAGAATTAAGTGAACACGTGTACTCCAATGATAACTATACAGATACAGCATCGTTACTTGAGCAGGTAATTTATTCTTCTTGCTATTAGACTGATACTGTGCAAGATAATTATTGTTTGTATCTGCCATGCATCTGAGATAAGGTTTTTTCCAATCTTCAGGAGATGCAACCAGAACTTTCAAATCAGTCTGGAGTAAGATTTATTAGTGGCATTATCTGCAAGTCCAAAGTTCTACAATTTGAGAGAATGCTATTTCGTGCAACGAGGGGCAATATGCTTTTCCACCAGGGAGTTGCTGATGAGGAAATCTTGGATCCTTCTTCAAATGAAATGGTTACATTCTTTCTTCTAAATTGCTCTTCCGTGAATTTCAGTCAATAGTTTTCTACACTGTTGCACTAAGAATTATTTTCCTAATTAAGGAAAGTCTCCATGAATTATATTTTACTATTTATGCTGTATGGTTTCTTCAATACTCTAATGCGCATGCATATTCTTATTTGTTTTCTCCTTGCTTACAAAATGGCTTAGTTGATAATTTAGTATGTGATTAACACCCAATTTTTGCTTCTGCAGGTTGAGAAAATAGTCTTCGTAGTATTCTTTTCAGGTGAGCAGGCAAGATCGAAAATACTGAAAATTTGTGAGGCGTTTGGTGCCAATTGCTATCCTGTTCCTGAAGACATGACCAAGAGGAGGCAAATAACTCGAGAAGTATGTCAAAATATTAATGCAATTTTTTCTGATTACTGGAAAGGGAGTTTCATAGACATCATTGTTGAACAAGCTTGTATAACTGCACATCAGTCAGTGTACTTTGAAATATACTGCTAGCCGGTCATGGAAACAATTTATTTTTCTTCTTTCTGTGTAGTATGGTTTGTGTTAATTTATATATGAGGTCATGTTATGCTTGGAAGAAAGTAATCATGGAAAGAGGGCTAGTATATTGATTTTTCAATCTCTAGCAAGAGCTCCGTGTGATGTAGCTTTCACATTGCTCCAGTTCGTTGAGTCTAACCGTAGACTCTTTTGTATACTGTTCGTATGTATATTAGCTAGATTGTAATCATTTTCAGTTTCCTGGCCATAAAAGTATAAGACTGACCATTGAGATGAACATCTTGACTGCAGGTTTTGTCGAGGCTATCTGAATTAGAGACCACTCTGGATGTTGGATTACGTCATCGAGATAAAGCTTTGACGTCTATTGGATTTCACCTCACAAAATGGATGAACATGGTAAGAGTGAAGACAAGAGTATAAACTGACATTCTTATAATGTAGTTAAATTAGTGGCTTGTCAGAGCAAGTCTTCCAGTGAGCCTGAAATACAAGTTGAATTCAAACTCTTTTTTCTAGGTTAGAAGGGAAAAGGCTGTATATGACACATTAAATATGCTGAATTTTGATGTCACAAAGAAGTGTCTAGTTGGAGAGGGCTGGTGTCCAATATTTGCAAAGATTAAGGTACTCTTCTTTGATGTTATTTATGTTAACGGTTACTTATTCACTGTTTCCATATCCATTTTTTATAATAGTATCGCCATGTACTTGCTTTTGACACCTTAGATACAAGAGGCTTTGCAACGTGCAACAATGGATAGCAACTCACAAGTGGGAATTATATTTCATGTCATGGATGCTGTAGACTCACCTCCAACATATTTCAGGACAAACTGTTTCACAAATGCATATCAAGAAATTGTAGATGCTTATGGGTAAGTGAATGTGTAGTAGCATGTAGTAATCTAAGAAACTGATCTACAATGTAATGAGTTAGGTAATGCTGTTAGGTCATGGGGATAGAGTGTATGTTGATGATATTATTCTTTCCATGAGTCCTTATCAAAACTAGTTGCAGCAACTGCCTTAATTTGATTTATGTTTGTCTATATGAATCATGATTCAGTCATCATGGGTCACCTCATCTTCTTTAAAGTGTCATAGATTTTCATGATAAAGAGTATGTGTGCTTCGTGGAGTCTTTGTTCCTTGTTTTCCTGTAGTTCATATAGAGGACTTTGTTTGCAGTAAGGTGTTTATTATTCCTGTAGTTTTCTATAGGCAAAATGTGATCTACTTAAAACGTTAAACCTGATAGTCCAGCTTTCTTCCTTTTTATTGTTTTTTTTACGTGTAATGCTGTCAAATTGGGATGCTTCAGCTCTTCGAATAAATTTTCCATTTACATACTATGAAAAGTATGTAAAGTTATATATTATGAAAAGTCAATATCCATCTCTGATACTACTTTTCTTTCCCTTTTGGCTAAGATCAAGTGTAGAATCTATATTTATTTTTATCAAATTGAAATATCCATGACTTCTGTTGCTTTGGCAAAACAAAGTACTTACTACTGTCTACATTGACAGTGTTGCTAAATACCAGGAGGTAAATCCTGCTGTCTACACCATTGTTACATTCCCTTTCCTTTTCGCTGTGATGTTTGGAGATTGGGGTCATGGAATTTGCTTGTTGTTGGGAGCATTAGTTCTTATTTCTAAGGAAAGCAAGCTCAGCTCTCAGGTATGTTGTCCTCCCATTATTTCAGCCTCTCACTCAAAGTACTTAACATCAGAATTATGCAATTTTATAATCCTTTTGTAATCAAATGAAATTTTCTGACAGAAATTGGGCAGCTTTATGGAGATGCTTTTTGGCGGTCGCTATGTACTCCTGTTAATGTCAATATTTTCAATTTACTGTGGCTTGATATATAATGAATTCTTCTCTGTTCCATTTCACATTTTTGGTGGCTCTGCATACAAATGCCGAGATGCTTCATGCAGGTATGGAATTATAACCTTGTTAAATTTCCATATAGAATTACTTAGATTTGTGATTTGTCAAAGTAATGATAATGTAATCTCTTATGTGCTTCTGATCTAGATTGTGGTTTGCATTTTTAAGCTCCCTCTCCCTGGCCTGGCCTTTAGAATTCAAAACCAAACTAAATCAAATACCGGGTTTTTTGATTGCTTTGGTTTGTTTTTTCAACAAACCATGAACACCCCTAATTATGTACTAATGGTGAAGATTGGCCAAGTTTTTATTAGATTTCAACATGATTTCCCATTGCTTTCCTGTCAAGTATAGGAAGTTGTAGTAATGCAATCAAACAGTCACTATCCTCTCCATATTTCTTGGACATATTCAGATCTGCTCTTCCAAATAATGGTCTTGATGGTTCTCTTGACATTCATCTACATTGGCACCTGACTCTTGCCTCCCCATTATTGAATGCACGTAGAGCTTGAGTTAGTATTTAATGCGCAGTTTCCGGCCACCTTTTTTTGTTTGGATTTTTAGCTGGAATTTGATGTTTTTTTTTTTTGCAGTGATGCGCAAACAGTGGGGTTAATAAAATACAGTGATCCTTATCCTTTTGGTGTGGATCCAAGCTGGAGAGGTAGCCGTTCGGAGCTTCCTTTCTTGAACTCCCTTAAGATGAAGATGTCTATTTTGTTGGGTGTGGTACAGATGAACCTTGGAATCATATTAAGTTACTTCAATGCACGTTTCTTCAACAGCTCACTTGATATTAAGTGCGTATTCCTTTTCTTCTGTGTCGTTGATGGTTTTCTTGTTGAGGGTATTTATTTTGTTATTGATTTGTTATCAGGTATCAGTTTGTGCCACAAGTGATCTTTCTCAACAGCCTGTTTGGATACCTGTCTCTCCTCGTTGTTGTTAAATGGTGCACTGGATCTCAGGCAGATCTCTACCATGTTATGATTTATATGTTCCTAAGTCCTTTCGAGCCTCTTGGTGAAAACCAGTTGTTTTGGGGCCAGAGTGTGCTTCAGGTATGTGGCATTGCATCTCTTTCTGTACTTATCTTATAGGTAAAACTGTGATACCACTAGATTACACGGTAGGAAATGATGTAAATAAATGGACTGTGGATAAGATTGTATACACTTGTATCCCATGTTTGGTACAGGGATTTTAGATCTATGTGACAAAAATGTCCTTGGCCTAAATGCATTAAATAATTAATGAAGAATAAGGACTAATTTGAAATGAAGAATCAGTAGAGGAGAGGCTTGGAGCATTCCACCGTAGAATTTTTTTCTTTCTACTTTATTTCATCATTCTTCCTTGTATTATTCATGAATTCTTGTACTTATGCTAGAATCATGAGTGGCTAAACTCATTACTTCTAGGGTTTATAAGGAATACAAAAAACAGAAAATAAAGAAAGGTTGGTGGCAGTGTGTGTGTGGAAGGGGGGAAATGATCTATGGAGTAAAAACACCATTTAATCCCTATCTGGTAACTTTGTTGCTTCTCCCCTAGCAGATAAGTTTATCCAGGATGGGAGGTGGGGTTTTTCATGATTCTGTCCTTTATCGAACTCTACCAGACAGCCAAACAATGGATCATCTTTGTATCTCTAATCCCCCATCCAATAGGCCATAAATTATCTCTGTTTCCTTGTTCTAACAATTATTATTGCAATTTGCAGGTAATATTGCTGCTTTTGGCACTTGTTGCTGTTCCATGGATGCTATTCCCAAAACCTTTTATTTTGAAGAGACTTCACACTGAGGTAGTGCATTTGTCTGCCTTTTTCCTTTTCTCATCCTTCACAATGAATGGAATACTATAATATCTTTATGATTCAGAGAAAAGCATAAAGGAATGGATAATCAAATTTAAAGGAAAGGGGGACACAAAGACTGGAGAGAGCTCTTATGTAGGGAGGTTGGGAATTTTTGAGTGTTAAAACAAGTGAGTCAACAAACTGGTCATGTTACAGTCCTCCAAAAATTTGCTTGCGCAAGACTGGATTGGTTAATTTTGGCTAAATAATAATTTGTTTAATCATCAAAGTTAGTACTGTTTGTTTTTCATTTAAAGAGAAAGAGATGGTGAATAAGTATAAAGAGGAATGCAAATTTAGTTCTATTTTTGACAGTTTTCTTATGGTTATTTTTTGGCTAAATAATAATTTGTTTAATCATCAAAGTTAGTACTGTTTGTTTTTCATTTAAAGAGAAAGAGAGGGTGAATAAGTATAAAGAGGAATGCAAATTTAGTTCTATTTTTGACAGTTTTCTTATGGTTATTTGGGCTACCTTATTGTGATTCTTAGAGATTTCAAGGCGGAACTTATGGCCTTCTTGGAACCTCCGAGGTGGATATTTACGAGGAACCGGACTCTGCCAGGCAACACCATCATGAGGAATTTAATTTTAGTGAGGTTTTTGTGCATCAAATGATACATTCTATTGAGTTTGTTTTGGGTGCTGTCTCTAACACTGCATCATACCTTCGTCTGTGGGCTTTGAGGTGAATCCTTCATTTTACTTGCTTATTCATAATCAACAGCAAACTTGTTTTGTGTTTCAAAATTTTTTACATGTCTTTGATGTTGATGCAGTTTGGCTCATTCTGAACTGTCTACTGTCTTCTACGAGAAAGTTCTCCTCCTTGCTTGGGGGTAAGATTTCATGACTTTTATCTGTCTTGCTGTTCAGATTTTTCTTGTTTTGACATTGCTCAGTGTCTTCACATGGGTGTTCATAGTAGTGAACTTCAAATCTTATTCCTTTTGAAATGTCTGTTGAATTCATTTGGTTCCTGATTTTTTTCTAGCAATGGTAAGTATTTTGAGTTGGAACAAGTATTCCCTCGAAACCAGCTCAGTTTTCTTCTGCAGCTCTGATTTGTTTAGCAACATTTCATCCAAATTGTTTCTGGTCTTATGCTCAAGTATTTTGCGAAGATTATATGCTCTACTGTATTCATTGAAGAAAGACACAGATGACAGGTCAAATTGACATTAAGACTATGCCGAAAAGTGGAAGCATGAAAATTGAACAGTGTGTCATTTGTACCATTAGTAAAGCTAGTGAAATCACCATGGTTTCTGCTCAAGATCTAAATTCATATGTGCTCCCATGTTCCATTACAGATCATAGGGCTTAACTTGTAAAACTGCTTCGGTCTCACTAAACTCCACTCTCTGACTTTAACCCGTTATGTCCTTGATATATCTCCTTCAATTTTGCCTTTTAAAAGCTTTTTAAAATATTATTCCACTCGGAATTATAGCCAATATACATGTCAATTACAAAGATTATCTTAGACAGTATGCACCCTCCTACATTGTGCCATGATTTCTGGTGCTTATAAATTATTATGTTGCACGATGCCTGGACTGATGTCTTAAGGTTCTTTATGGGGCAGGGATTACACCATGTCTTGGTCAAGGGCAATTGATTGCGTCGTTTTAACATTTTGCCCTTGACAACATCATAGCTATCAATTTATCTGAAATGCTAATTACTTAATAATTGCAGGTATGATAGCCTGGTCATACGGCTCATTGGCCTGTCAGTTTTTGCCTTTGCAACAACCTTTATACTACTCATGATGGAGACTCTTAGTGCATTCCTTCATGCATTGCGTCTTCATTGGGTAGAATTTCAAAACAAGTTCTACCATGGCGATGGCTACAAGTTCAACCCATTTTCTTTTGCTTCATTAGCAGACGACGATGATTAGTACATAACCCTTTTCTTTTCCTTCTTTCTGGGGAATTCTGCAGAGAAGAAGAGTTACCATATAACAGGAAAAAAAAAACCCTGTCACAGAGATTTTGAAAAAGGACACAATTTTGGCTGACTACTATTGCTCACTTTCTTTTGATGAAGCAGCTGGTTTTAGCATAGAGTTGTAAAGTTGTGGCACACATAATATTTCACTTATAGTTAGCTGTTAAAGAAGAGATTTGTAAATTTTTTCTTCATAGATTATTTTACATATTTTCCCAAACACAAATGAGTCAATTATTTGTAAAGAGGGAAAGAAATCATTATAGTAGCATTTATCTAAAGTGTGTCATTCTTTTTTGGAGGCAAATTTACACAATCAGCAAATAGATGATTCCTTGTATACATTTTGAGGGTTGAGTCTTATAAAGTGTTTTGCTCCTCATCCTTAATCTCTTTAGAATCACCAAACTTTTGAATTTTGAAATAGTATTCCTACTATCTCAATTTATGTGACACGTTTCGTTTTTCGAGAGCCAAATAGTTTAAGTTTGGTCGAGATTTATTCGTGGAATTTTCAAAGATAAATTTGTTTGAATTTTAAAATTCGAAATGTGTCACATAAATTGGGACAGAGGAAGTATTATCTATGGCCAAAAGATGATTAATAAGTATTATACTTAGTGCCTGTTTGGATCGACTTATTTTAGGTGCTTTTAAGCCAAAATAGCTTTTAAGCAGTTTTGAAGTGTTTCGGTAAAGTTAAAAAGTGTTTATAAGCGCTTATTTTAAAGTCAAAATAACAAAAATAAGTCAAAAGTCATAAGTTATAAATCATAACTTATGGCTTATAAATCATAAGCCAAAAGCCAATCCAAACTGGCCCTTAGTTTCATCTATAATCATATAGCCCCACTAAAAATAGTGTATAACGATTAGACCTTTTTGTCCTCTGAAGAAATTTAAACTAATTTTCCCGTGAAAATATTGAAATGTGAAAGAGAGGGTTTTCATTTTATTCTTTGTTCGAAGAGTGTAAATGATAAAACTCCTTAGGTTTTTTTTTGTCGTTTGACTAGTATATAAATAAAATGGGGAAAAGGACAAATATACCTCGAATTATCGTAAATGGTATGCAGATACCCTCCGTCATACTTTTGGGACATTGGTGCCCCTGCCGTCTAAAAACTAGAGCATATATGCCCTTCACTCTAACGGAAGACTAAATAGGGACACACGATGCAATCTTATCTGTCGATAAATATCGAATCGGTGGATAAGATTACGACACGTGTATGTTCGTTAGTATAAAGGGTATATATGCTCTAGTTTTTAGACGACATGGGCACCAATGTCCCAAAAGTATGACGGAAGATATTTGCATACCATTTACGATAGTTCGGAAGTATATTTATCCTTTTTCCCAAATAAAATTAATAAAATTTTAATTTGTTTTCGTAAAGTATGAGTATGTTATTGTAAATTGGATCAAAACATAATCATTTCCCCCTTTAATACATAAAATTATATA
This sequence comes from Solanum verrucosum, assembly GCF_900185275.1. Lineage (NCBI taxonomy): Eukaryota > Viridiplantae > Streptophyta > Magnoliopsida > Solanales > Solanaceae > Solanum > Solanum verrucosum. The sequence continues at coordinate 143,427 of NW_026020230.1, forward strand.
TTTAGGAACTATTTTATAAACTATAATTATCTATTAGTAAAAGTTAAAATGGTAAAACTAAGGCAAAAGCCACGTAAATTCCACTAGGAGTCCCACAAAGCCAGTGGATAGAAGGTGTAGATAGTCCACTTTACATATTTCATCTTAAATCTTCGTTTGGTACCACAGATAAAGAATAACTAATCTTGAAAATATTTTCAAGATGAATTTATTTTATATTTAATTGGATAAAATCATAGAATATAATTCAAAATTTATATTTTTGGAAGATGGACATGATTAAGACAAATAGACGAGTAATTCATTATAATGTTGATTTTTGTGATTCACCTCTTTCCAACTAAGCACATAGCAAAGAGTTTAATCTACTATCAATAATATATTCTTATCCATTCCTTCCCGACTCTATGCATAGCGAGAATTTAATGCACTGAATCGTCTTTTTTTATTTATATATTTTTGATTCACCTATTGGTGAAATAAAAAAGAGAGGTAACAAACTCAACTATTATCAAATTGTGTGAGGCATAAAATAATGTAAAAAAAAATGGTAGGTGTCTCTGATAGGTGTGAAGTGTCAATCAACCAGGTGCTTCCCATATTGTTACATCCTTTGCTGTTTCACAAAATTTGTCATCATGCTTTTACTTTACTCTCTGCTAAATCCCACTACTTCAATTTCTATAGTTCATCATCAAGATTGATTAAAGAGGTGTAGCAAATGGAGAAACTGTACAAGGGTGATTTGATGGAGTTTTATAAAAGAGAAATTGGGTTTTCTAAGCCTAGAAATTTCTCTAGAGGAATTTCTGCTTCTGAGGTTTGAATTCTTTTTTTTTTTTACCTAATTTCTTGTAGCTAAATACATATTTCTTTGGATTTGTGATTTTGGGTCTGATTTTCCCTTTTTGGGTTTGAACTTGTTGTGGGGTGTGAAAAAGTATGAATTTTGAGTAGTTTGGAGCTATTTTGTGATGAATTGTTAATGGCCTTGTAATGAATGGATAGAGTTTGATTAAATTTGTGGTCAAGAATCACTTGAACTGTACTGATGTACTACTCTATAACGACAACATGCATAGTATAATCTCACAAGTGGGTGTACGCGGACCTTACCACTATCTTGAGACTTGGGAGGTAGAGAGGTTGTTTCCGACTCGGTTAATGATGTACTACTCTCTCCTTCCCAATTTATGTGATGTGTTTGATTGGATATGAAGTTGAGAATGGAAGTAAAAGGGTGGTTTTTGAAACTCGTGGATTAAAATAAGTCATAGATATTTGTGGGGTTATAATCTTATGAAGGTAAAGTAAGAAGTTTGGAATTAAAAAGGAAGGGAAAGAATGTCACGTGCTTTGAGGAAATAAAAAGTTATACATAGGATTATCGTAGCTGACTCAACTAGCTCGGATTGAGGCTAACTGATATAATCGTGTATCAATTTACTCAAGAAGCTCTTAAAAAGACAAGCACAGAGTTATTGTACCTGGTAAGGTGTGGTCATTTTATGGATGCTTAAAGTCTAACAATCATGATAGAAGGGCACTATCAGCGTGAATACAAAATAGTTGTAAATAATAACAAGAAAATGATGTAGGAAAGCATAAAGGGTCGTATTGATGACAGTGATAAGCTTCGTTAGGTATTAAGCCTTTAGACTTAATACAATAGTAGATTGCTACCCTCTCCGTTTCAATTTATGTGAACCTATTTGATTGGGCATGGAGCTCAAGAAAATGAAGACTTATGAAACTTGTGGTACTAAACAAGTCAATTCTTTTGAAACTTGTAGTCTAAACCTACCATACTATTTGTGTGGCTCTAAAAGCTTCTCATTTGGGAAGGGGTCATTTTTTTAGGTAAAGACTGAAAAGGAAGTAGGTTCAAGCAAAATGGAACGGAAGGAGTAGTAATAAGTCTGAGAAGTAGTAAACAGATAGCATGCAATGAAGTTAAGTATTAGCTGGATGTGAGTGAATCCAATTCATTATCTTGATAATTGGCAACTACTCTTTGATACGTAGGAAATGGTTGCTAGAATCTTAGAGTTTGTTGTGGGATGCGGTGTCGTTGCCATTATACTTGAGCTGATCCAAAATGGACTATGCAAAAGATGTACGATGATCGTAAGTGAGGTACATCCGTTGAGTGATAGTTATGGGCTTGCGGAGGGGGTATTAGTCTACGGATGGAATTAAGTTCCATCAGTTTATTGGCACATATCATATGCCAAGATTAATAAATAATGATGCCTTTGCACCCACAGATGTGGTCTAGTAGTCAATGGAATAGATTGAGAATCACGAGGTCTCAGATTCAAATTCCAGATTCCTAGTAGTGGCAAAAACACTAGGTGAGTTTTTCCAATCTGTCCAACCGTTGGTTGACAGAGTCACCCAATACCTGTGCTGGTGGGAGGTAGCATGTACCTCATGGAATTAGTCGAGGCGGGTGCAAGTTGGTACAAACATGATTATTAAAATAATAATTAAGTTAAATAAATAATTACGAATTTCACATTGTGTAATGGTCAAGTTTCTTTGCTACTTAATTTTCTTTGTAAGTCACACTTTAGTGTGCACAATTTCATTTAAAGTAAAGGTAGTTCAATCTATGTAGGAAATTTGTTCGGTAAATAATGATACTATTTATCTTCAAATAATGTGATTTTTTTTTCAAAATGTATGAAGATAAAGAAATAATGATGTCTTTCATATTCTGTGATGGTTAATAGTATCTGCTGCTACTTATTTTCCTTAGTCATACTTTAGTATGCAGATGTTTCCACACAAGGTGTGACGGTAATTAAAAATCTACGTGGAGTTCTATTTTTCTATATCTAAGATGTTTGACAATTCATGTACCCTAGAATTGTAGAAGCTGATATATTATGAGCTGTTGAAGTTTGCTTTTAGTTACTGCAGTAACTTTTAGCAAAATAAGTTATTTAGTTTGAATAAATTTGAATTTTGAATTTTAGTTAGGTTGTTTAGTTGTTGAGATATTTTAGGATTTTTAAATTTTAAATTATGCAGATTATGTGTTTTATGTTGGCTATTTAAAGCCTCTTAATGCTTAATAAAATTATTGAAAGCTATTAAAAGTCATTTTAATCCATTGAGAGACATTTTCAATCTTTTTGTGCTGTCCCATTTTTAAAAAACACCAACAATGGTATCAAGAGCTTCATTGATCAAGGGATCTGTGAAATCTTCCAAAGAACTACCATACATTTTTAACCCGCAAGGGCTACCTTTTTAACCCGTCAGGGCTACCCATTTTAACCCATTAGGGCTACCTTTTCAACCCGTGCATTTTTCAACGCACAGGCTTTTCTAAATCATTTTTTAACCAAAATAATGGCAAGAAGCCGTCTCTCTTTGAATGCCCAAAAAATTTCATAGACAAACTATCAAATTTGGCCTGTGAGAATAAAGTCATATTTTGAAACCTATGTTATATGTGATGTTGTGATAGAAGAAAAACCCTTACAACCTCTCTCTGCAAATCATGCAAAAGTTCAGATTAAAGCACTTTCAAAAAAACTTCTACACAAGACAATATCATCGCATGTGTTTTTGAAGAACAAAATCAAAAGAAGAAAAAGAAAAAAGAAGAAATTTTGCAAGTTCAATAACAATGAAAAAAATCCAGCATCAACTACCAAAGCAAAAATTGAGGAGGAACATTTTTTTCAATTGCAGTAACTAAAGCAAAGGAGGAGTGTTGAAGTTTGCTTTTAGTTACTGCAGTAACTTTTAGCAAAATAAGTTATTTAGTTTGAATAAATTTGAATTTTGAATTTTAGTTAGGTTGTTTTAGTTGTTGAGATATTTTAGGATTTTTAAATTTTAAATTATGCAGATTATGTGCTTTATGTTGGCTATTTAAAGCCTCTAAATGCTTAATAAAATTATTGAAAGCTATTAAAAGTCATTTCAATCCATGGAGAAACATTTTTAATCTTTTTGTGCTGCCCTATTTTTAAAAAACACCAACATGAGCCACTGAAAGCATTCCTTTTGTGATCTTGTGGGGCAGGCTATGGTCAAGCGTCTTGATTTATATGGCAAGTTAACCGGTCATGAAGGATGTGTAAACACGATAGACTTCAATGCCACTGGTGATGTTCTTGTCTCGGGCTCTGATGACAGAAGGGTAATACTATGGGACTGGGCAACGTCAACCTCAAAATTTTCTTATCCATCAGGTCACATGGACAATATTTTCCAGACCAAGTTCATGCCCTTCACGGATGATCGTAAAATAATAACTGCATCTGCTGATGGCCAGGTGATGTTCTCCCGTCCTATGCGCTATAATATGTGGAATATAGGAGACAAAAGATGTAGAGCAAATGTTTTATTGAAGAGGTCTACTGTCTGTTGCTGTCATGATTTCTACCTAATGGGGGAGTTCTCTTGTTGATAATATAACCAAATTCATGGTCTTAATAACAAAGAATTTGTAGCGAGTGCCAATAAATTGTGGACTTGAATAAAAAAGGAAGGGTCCTGTCATATTGTGGAAGAGGTCATGCATTCTAAAGATATTCAATAGTTACCTACTGGATTCCTTATGGCATCCTCTGTGCTTCTTTTGACTATCCTCTCAACTACATAAACTATGATTTGTGCACTCTGTTCCGAACACTTGGTTGTTTATAATTTTATTTCATTAATATCAGTATTAGTTGATCTGCTCCCTAAACATAGTAACTTCTTTGAATAGTTCTGGCATTAGTCTTTATGTGACATTTTCTTTTGTCCTCGTATTAATTTATAACCATATTTTATCTGCATATATACATGTACATCCATCTGTAGTTTCTGTATTATTAATCAATAGCTTAGACCTCTTGATTTGGTAGTTGAGAGTTATCTAACTTAGTGCCCGTTTGGATTGACTTATTTTAGGTGCTTTTAAGCCAAAATAGCTTTTAAGCAGTTTTGAAGTGTTTGGGTAAAGTTAAAAAGTGCTTATAAGCACTTATTTTAAAGCCAAAATCCATTTTGGCTTATAAGTCATAAGCCAAAAGCCAATCCAAACAGGCCCTTATTCTTCCATAATACTAGTAGTTGTAGTATTATTCTTGTACTTGTTTGTTCTTCGATTTCTGGTACTGTCTATTGTTTCTTTTACTTCGATTTTTGTTACTATTTGTTGTTTCTTGTACTTAGATTATAGTATTATTATGTTGTAGTAATTGTTCCTTTCTTCAGAATGCTTTGTCATGCTATCTTTAGTATTTTGTCGTGGCTTCTTCACTTCTGTTATTTCTTTTCCCCAACTGCTTTGATATGCCTGTCCTTGAGCTGAGAGGTAGTGGTAAGACCTGCGTATACACTACCCTTCCCATTCCTTAGACCCCACTTGTGGGATTGCACTGGGTATGTTGTTGTTGTAGTTGGCCCGCACTCTCTATTCTGTGGATACGCTATTCCTTCCAGCTATGGTATGGGGAAGGGGAGGTGAAATCTGCTCATTGATTTTATATTAGATGAGCGGCCGTACTATGATCGTTTGGGAGACTTAGACCTGCCGAGTTTGCCGCTTGATACTCCTAATTTGTCAAAGGCCAAAGAAGATGATTGTGGCTCTGACTTGTATTTGCTTATTTTTGATGTATTGCAAACACTGCTGCAGGTGAGGCTTGGTTTAGTGCTGGAGAATGGTCGGGTAGAAACAAAAAAAGTAGGTAAGCACCAAGGTCGTGTACATAAGCTTGCTGTTGAACCAGGAAGTCCCTACATACTTTATAGCTGCGGTGAAGATGGTTTTGTTCAACACGTAGGTTGCCACGTGCAGTACCTTGTTACATTGTTCTCTTTTCCCATGTTAATTTTCCATGACTTGCATTATTTTGCAGTATGATCTGCGAAGTAATTCTTCCTCAAAGCTTTTTCGGTGCTCTTCATTCACGGAAAACAATAAGCAGTCGGGCAGCATAAGGTTGAATGGCATAGTGATAGACCCAAGAAATCCAAATTATTTTGCTGTAGGAGGTTCCGATGAATATGCCCGTGTATATGACATCAGAATGTACCAGCTGGATGCAAGAACCAGTGCTGATAGGCCAATCGACACATTTTGTCCCCATCACCTGATTAAGACACACGATGTTCACATCACAGCACTGGCTTACTCAAACACAAGTGAATTGCTGGTCTCATACAACGACGAACTGATATACTTGTTTCAGAAGAACATGGGGTTGGGTCCAGTTCCTTTGTTGTTGCAAGGTGAAGATTTGAACAAGCTAGAAAAGCCACAAGTTTATTCAGGGCATAGAAATTCACAAACAGTTAAAGGAGTGAGTTTCTTTGGTCCCACCGACGAATATGTGCTGACCGGGTCTGATTGTGGGCATATATTTATCTGGAAGAAAAAGGACGCCAAGCTTGTCCGCGTGATGGTTGGTGATCGACACATTGTAAATCAGCTGAAACCCCATCCTTGTATCCCTGTTCTTGCTACATGTGGAATTGAAAAGACCATAAAGCTTTGGGCTCCAACATCTAAGGATGTTACTCCTTTGCCTCCTGATGTTCAAGAGGTGCAAATCTTAGTAGTTCACTTGGAAATTTTCATGTTTGAATATCTATAGTTAAGGTTTGTTCATGTCATCTATAGGGGCAGAGCCAAGTAAGGCCGAGGGGGTTCGGAAAATTACATTGTTTATACATGGTTAAATTTTCTTTTCATGTAGATATAATAGATGTTGAACCCCCTTTGGCGTCTTCCTTTGCTTACTTCTTCATACTTTCAACCCCTCTAGTAAAAATCTTGGCTTCGCCACTGGTTGTCTAATATCTGACCGACTCTTATAATTTCATTGCTTTGTCTTGATGTGAGCAGATAATGGAAGCTAATAGGCGTGGTCGAGAGGACCATTCACGGGTAACACTCACCCCGGACATGATAATGCATGTTTTACGTCTGCACAGGAGGCAAGCACTGGCTTATATTGAGAGACGAGAGAATTTGGGTTATGTCGACAGTGATGATGATGATGATGACGGAGGAGGAGGCGCTTACGTGTTGGGGTTTTCAGATGGTGAGGAGGGGGAAAATTCTGAATGCAGCATTAGCTAGTCATCATACTTCTCTTACCTGCCAGCGCGATTTTCTTCGTTCACTTTGTACCCCTTTGCTGAGGCCTTGTTTACATGATGGTGCTTGCTTCCAATTCTCAACAAACATGGTTAATAAGGTGAGTGGTGTCATCTGTAGCCACTTACCAAATTGAATAGTTCAATATGTAAATTCTTCTATCCTATATGCTGACATGTAAGAAGTAATGGTTTAATCTTTTTGACAAGTTGTTCCCTTTTCTTTGAACTTCATTATCTGGTGTCAATTTAACTTCAAAGCTACTATATAATGATGTGTTCTAACTAACACCAAGTGTTTAGTTACCATGCCCCAAAAGCCCCATGTCTTTCTTGGTTGGATAAACGAACCCAAAGTTAGATTAGCGGAATGCAACTTCTTGACCGATGAGCTTCAATGTGAGCTTCGAGAAAAGCGTGCAAAGCACACTAACCTAACTCAATGATGGACTTTTTATGGGGATTCAAGTTTGCGAAATGCTTTATCATTTTTACTGAAGAGTAAAACTCAACTGGCTTTTGACACAGGTGCAAAGCAAGTCTATACGGAAATGGACTTTGATATAGCCATAATTTCTTGATCAAACTTGAACAAAGTCTTTGTATAAATCGAACCTGATCAAGAGACGACGAAACCTTCAATATTACAATCACCTTTTAATATCGAGTTACTTCAGAATAACCTAATGCAACTCATGTATCATATAAATTTTAACAGAAGAAATAGTAATAATTCACATTACATGTTTGTTCCCTTTTATAAAGAAGGGAAAACCTAAGGAAATAATACATTACATAATCAAAGACAATATAACATATATCTAAGATTATTAAAACCATATACAACCTTTGACATAATAAAAGTAAAAGTAGCCACCATACATCTTTGTCCATAAATATATTCTCAACATTAAGAGTTTGAAAACAACCTAAAACTGTGAATGTTGTTGGAGTGACCTCTGTAGTGTGAACAAGATAAGAGAAGGGAGACTGAGATGATCCAGAAATATGAAGAGAAGATGTATTAATGTCCCAAAATAATAAGGAGGCGTAAGAGGTTGACAGTAATAAATACAAGTAGAAGTAGAAATTAGTCAAATCAAATACATGGAATAGTTTGACCAGATACTACATATCGTCTCATTACAAATAATTAATCAAACCTAATTTTAAGAGATGTGTGTATCTGATAACATCTTCATTAATATATGGTACAAAATTGAAGGAGAATAATTCTTATTAATTCCAATAAAATACATAGATAAAAATGCAACAAATATTGCAAACTACACCCTTTTCACATTACATATTTGTTCCCTTTGAAAAGAAAGGAATAATTAAGGAAATAGTAGACATAATCAAAGACATTATAACATATATCTAAGACTATTAAACCCATATACCACCCAAGACACATTAAAAGAAAAACTAACCACCACACATCTTTGTCCATAAAAATATTCTCAACATTAAGAGCTTGTACACAACCTAAAACTGTGAATGCTGTTGAATAATAAACAGAAATAATGATTGTACAAAACTTGATTGGCAAAGCAATGTAGAAATCATCAGAATCAAATTTTGAGAGTAGTACTGATAACACAGTTCCCATTGTGAAGACTGAATCATAAAGTGCTGCACCTATGAAAAACATCAACATCCATAACTCTGAATATTGTGGTTTTGATAGTAGAATAGGTAGTCCAGATTTGTCATCAAAGCCTCCTGGGATTGTGAAAACCGCAGCGAAGTTGATTGTGCATAGAAGTGTTGATAGAATGAGAGCTGGATTTCCTAAATCTTTGATTGCTTTCTCTGCTTCTATGCATACATTTGAATGATTTTGATCAAATAGCTCTTTTGGAGTCATGTTTTCATCATCCTTCATTGTCCATAAACGTGGATGAACACAATATTTTACACGCTTCATAAAAAAATATTCATTATAAGCCACTATAACCATAAAGATTTAGCGATTATGGATGTAATGACATTAATGATATTTTTACGGCAAAGATAAATCTATTGGCACTAAATGTAATTTCTTGTTGTAGTGAGCTAAGTGACTATGAAGGTGTAATTTGTCTGATTTTTGAATCTTATGGTTATAAACTAAATATATGTAGAATGTAATAACATGCATCTCATTTAATCGTGTGGTCTTAAATACATCACATGGAAAGTTGGAATTTAAAAGTTGTCAAAAAAAGGTAAGACAAACAAATTGAAACGGAGTGAGTATATTTTAGGTATAATACATAAATATGTTCTTTTAACTTGGTTTTAACTAACATACATGTCCTCCAACTTTAAGTGTGCACAAGTAGACACGTAAACTTGTATAAAATGGAACAAGTAGATACACACGTCCTATGTGACATAATACATGTATGACGCCACGTATGACATAATATTGTCATGTAGGATGCCATAGGGCGAATGTGTTTATTTGTTCAATTTTATACAAGTTTAAGTGTCTACTTTTGCACACTCAAAATTGGAGGGCGTCTGTAGAAGTCAAGTTAAAAGGCATATTTATGTATTATGCCTATATTTTATCATTCAATTATATATAAGATCAAGACTTAATAATCAGAAACACACCTAATGTATCTCGATTTAACGAATTTCTTACTTGAACTATCAAGAGTGGGAGTTTTCTACTTGAACTATCACCAATTTATTATCAGAACATATCTCAATATGCAACTATCAATTGTTCACTTTTTCTACCTAAACTATGTTGATATATCATGTAGAAAAAGTAAACAATTGATAGTTAAGATGTGTTTTGATATTAATTCAGATAGAAAAGTCACAAGTATGTAACTCGAAAAATCGAACCTTCCTGCTAAGAGCAAGTTAGAAAATACCTTAAACCATAGTACACCCCATGCCATGAGTATCAATGTTTTATAACCCCTTGTTGTTTTTTCAATTGGTGGTTCCTCTGTAGAAAATTTGAATGGTGATCCAACACTTGCTGCAGAATGCAATATGGTCTTTCCATGATGATCAATATCAACAAGCAACCTATCTATGTGTGATACATTTTTCATAATGTAATCAAATATGAACCTATTTTTTTGTTCTACTACAATATGTAGTATATTTTTTCCCTCTTCATCTATGGTTTCTATTGTTTGAGGGTAATTTTGTATAATTTCAATGATTAACTCATTTATACCAAGTTTTGTTGCTTGTATTAGTGGATTTTCTACACAATTATTTGCATAGAAATTCCAATCTTCTTCCTTAACCAATATTCTTGCTAATGTTAATGCAAGAATATGCTTTTGCTTTTCATCATCCATTACTCCCAACCATGCATTACCTACAAAAGCCAATGGTCAAAAACATATCTCAATATATTATTATGCAAGAATTAGTAATACATAAATTGTAATTCGGGAATTAATAGTCCAGAAAAAACCTTCAGAACGCCAGACATTTATATAGCGGCACTTATATTATAAGTAAAAAATAATTGTCACAATTTTTTTTATTTGTTGTAATGTACCATCCTTGTATGTAGTTTTCATGGAGATACCTTACCTAGTAGGAAATTAACAAATGAAGATCTTTTTCTTTTAATGAGAGCATGATCAATAGTAGTAGTCTGTGGATCCTCCAAGTTGTAATTAGGTTTTGACTCTTCATACATTGCTGGTATGCCTGTTCCATTATCAAAAGAAGAAACAAATTAATTTATATAGTTTAACTTATAGTCTGTTTGATCAAATTTTCAAAAATATATTTTTAAAAACACTTCTCAAAAGTCTCTTATTTCTTTCTCAAGTCAAATGATGTCACGTATATCGAAACGGATAGCATAATAGTTATGAAAATGTACTTATAGAAATATATAAAATAATGTCACATATATCGAGACAGATAGCGTAATAATTATGAAAAAATACTTACAGAAATATATAAAGGTTTCAAGGGTTTGCATAGGAAGAAAAGGGGCAGTCCCCATTTGTTGGAGTGCATAAATGGATCCACTCTTAAAAGACAAATGCTTTGTGGCCAATATATTTAATGCACTCCAACCCTTTTTGTCATGTTTTCTTGCTAATTCTGGATACATTTTCCACAATTGTATTGCAAAGTCTGGTCCTCATGCAAAATAAAATCATAGGTTAAAAATTATCTTTACACGATATCAGAGCTAGAGTTATGAAGTTAAACTTAAATAGTATATCACTTACAGTAACACTCGTGAGCTACGGCTGCATGAAGTACGTTGCTTCCATCGTTGTCATAGTAAATTCATCGCACAAATTATTATCCGCTAGAAAAGTAAACACTTCTTTTTCTCCATGCGCAGCCGCAACATAAATTGGTGTCTCTCCCTTACTATTCCTCTCGAATAAAATTTCGCTATCCAAACTCACCATCACCTTCATAATTTCTAATCGTCCGAACCTAGCAGCTTCGTGCAAAGCCGTGTTTCCATCTTTATTTTGAATCTTTAAATCTTGACCACTTATTGGTCGTTCCTCAATAAGTAATTTTAGCGCACTCACATTGCCATGAATGGCCATAAAATGGAGAATCGTGTCACCACGATTATCGATTGGGGAAACAACTTCTTCTCTCCAAAAATCGCGTAAAAGTTCAATCGATTTTGGATCGTTACACTTAGTTGCAGTGTAAGCTGCAGATTCACGATGACTTATTGAATTGGTGCGATTTCTTCCCATTATAGCTAACTTGCTAGTAGTAAAAAAAATTAACGAGTAATAAATAAAATAGAATATTTGGGTTTAACATAAATAAGTAGTCATTATGGAATAAAATTTTAATTATTTTACAAGTAACATACAGAATATTATTTGCTTAAAATATTAATATCTTCTAATTGAAATTTGGAACAACATTAAGTGTAGTGCAAGACGATTCCCTCCCTGTGATAAACATGGACGACCATGTTTCAATTTACGTGACATATATAAAATTCAAAAGTTAATTAAATTTTTATGCCTTTTAACTATTTTAAATTATTAATTATTGTAATTATAGTGTTTTTTCTTCATTTTCAAATAATATATGTTACTATTTTTTTTTCTCCAATTTGTGCGACTAATAAAATTTTGAGAGAATCATTTTTTTATGTCTTTTCAAATATTTTAAGTTATTTATTATTGTGAGTTTTTGTCACAAGTTTTTTTTATATTGAATGAACTAAGTCTATTTTTCACATCAAAATAGATTTGAATTCATTTCGAGGTGTCTATTACAAAATGCACTCATCTTGTAAGGAGGTTGGTAGAGCAATATAGAGAGAGAAACTTACATATGATGTTCATTAACTTAGAGATACACCGAATGAAACACACTAAATCATGACAGATAGATCATGACAGAAAGATCTCAGATACATGGTAGAAAACAACTCGTATATATTTAATAAAAAATACATATACATTTAATAAATAAATCAGATACATGAAATAATCTGACCAGATACATATATGACATCACCATCTCACATACACTAAATGAAAAATACTACATACCATCTCATTACAAAGCTTTTCTATACTCTTTTTTGTCTTTCCTCACTCTTCACAGAAAAACAATACATTAATTATTTTACAAGCAAGATTCAGAATATTATTTGCTTTAAATATTAATATCTTATCTTTGAAATTTGGAATAAATATTAAAGTATAGTGCAAGCCAACTCCCTCCGGCTGAGACAATGAGGAAAAACATTTATGATACTAACAATTTTAGGGTCATTTTTAACATATGCATGATACGGCATGCTATAATAAAAAAGAGATTGAGGAGGTTCATAAGAAATGAGCTGAAGGTACTCCATTAGAATTTAGTTAATTATGTTCTTGTATGGACGAGATGTTCCACTTTACTTGGGAGTGTTGTTGTTCGAGGCTTTTTGGTCTCTACTTTAATGTCTGATGTAGTTCTTTATAAGTTCTTGGAATTTCGAAAATTTAATTACTTCTGACACACTATTTTCCATGGATATTTGCTTACACTTCTTTTTTATACTTAAAATCTCTCTATGAATCATATTTTTTGTATAACAAAAACGAAAATTTAAAAATATTGCCTTTAAGATTTTAGAGCAACGCTTTGCCTTAAGATAAAATGTTCTTAACAATGTAGTGTATGTATCAAAAATACGAATATTACCAAATGATCATATGTAATCTTAATAAAATAGTTCAATCCCGTGCGAAGTACGGATAATTTACCTAGTTCTTATTAATTCCAACAAAATACATAGATAAAAATGTAACAAATCTTGCAAACTACACCCTTTTCACATTACATATTTGTTCCCTTTAAAAAGAAAGGAATAATTAATGAAATAGTAGACATAGTCAAAGACAATATAACATACATCTAAAACTATTAAACCCATATACCACCCAAGACACATTAAAAGAAAAACTAACCACCACACATCTTTGTCCATGAATATATTCTGAACATTAAGAGCTTGTACACAACCTAAAACTGTGAATGCTGTTGAATAATAAACAGAAATAATGATTGTACAATACTTGATTGGCAAAGCAATGTAGAAATCATCAGATTCAAATTTTGAGAGTAGTACTGATATCACAGTTCCCATTGTGAAGACTGAATCATAAAGTGCTGCACCTATGAAAAACATCAACATCCATAACTCTGAATATTGTGGTTTTGATAAGAGAATAGGTATTCCAGATTTTTCATCAAAGCCTCCTGGGATTGTGAAAACCGCGGCGAAGTTGATTGTGCATAGAAGTGTTGATAGAATGAGAGCTGGATTTCCTAAATCTTTGATTGATTTCTCTGCTTCTTCGCATACATTTGAATGATTTTGATCAAATAGCTCTTTTGGAGTCATGTTTTTATCATCCTTCATTGTCCATAATCGTGGATGAACACAATATTTTACACGCTTCACAAAAAATATTATTCATTGTAAGCCACTATAACCATAAAGATTTAGCGATTCTAGATGTAATGACATTACTGATAGTTTCGCGGCAAAGATAAATCTATTGCCACTAAATGTAATTTCTAGTTGTAGTGAGCTAAGTGATGATGAAGGTGTAATTTGTTTGATTTTGACTTGGCATGAGAAGTTTAAGAAAGTAGAGAAGATTTTTGAATGTTATGATTATAAACTAAACATATGTAGAATGTAATAACATGCATGTCATTTAATCGTATGGTCTTAAATATGTCACATGAAAAGTTGGAATTAAAAAGTTGTCAAAAAAGAAAAGTAAGACAAACAAATTAGAACAACGTGAGTATATTTTAGGTATAATACATACATATGTCCTTTTACCTTGACTTCAACTGATATCCATGTCTTTCAACTTTAGGTGTGTGCAGGTAGAAACTTAAACTTGTATAAAATGGAACAAGTAGATACACACGTCCTACGTATCATAATACATGTATGACGCCACATATGACATAATATTGTCATGTAGGATGCCACGTAGCACGAATGTGTTTATATGTTTAATTTTATACAAGTTTAAGTGTCTGCTTTTGCACACTCAAAGTTGAAGGGCATAAAAGTCTGTTGAAGACAAGTTAAAAGGCATATTTATGTATTATGTCTATATTTTATCATACAATTATATGTAAGAGCAAGACTTAATAATTAGAAACACACCTAATGTATCTTGATTTATCGAATTTCATACTTGAACTACTACCAATTTATTATCAGAACATATCTCAATATGTAACCTTCAATTGTTCACTTTTTCTACCTGAAATATGTTGATATATCAGGTAGAAAAAGTAAACAATTGATAGTTAAAATGTGTTTCGATACTAATTCAGATGGAAAACTCACAAGTATGAAACTCGAAAAATTGAACCTTCATGCTAAGAGCAAGTTAGAAAATACCTTAAACCATAATACACCCCATGCCATGAGTATCAATGTTTTATAACCCCTTGTTGTTTTTTCAATTGGTGGTTCCTCTGTAGAAAATTTGAATGGTGATCCAACACTTGCTGCAAAATGCAATATGGTCTTTCCATGATGATCAATATCAACAAGCAACCTATCTATGTGTGATACATTTTTCATAATGTAATCAAATATGAGCCTATTTTTTTGTTCTACTACAATATGTAGTATATTTTTTCCCTCTTCATCTATGGTTTCCACTGTTTGAGGGTAATTTTGTATAATTTCAATGATTAACTCATTTATACCAAGTTTTGTTGCTTGTATTAGTGGATTTTCCACACAATTATTTGCATAGAAATTCCAATCTTCTTCCTTAATCAATATTCTTGCTAATGTTAATGCAAGAATATGTTTTTGCTTTTCATCATCCATTACTCCCAACCATGCATTACCTACAAAAGCCAATGGTCAAAAACATATTTCAATATATTATTACGCAGGAATTAGCAATACAAGAAATTGTAATTCGTGAATTAATAGTGAAAGATATAGAAGTTTGATTATTACTAAACTCCTTGATCTTCTTTAATACATGGATATTTTTTGTCATATAGTTATTATTTTTTTGGTTTCCCACCCGGTGTTCGGATTCCACATTGGAGCTCTGACTAAATTCAGAGTCATATAATTAATTGTGTAAGTCATGTATTTCTAATACACGTGTATTCTTATTTCACATTCGATAATGCAAAACTTATGCATTCAAAATATATATTTTTTAAAAAAAACTTTATGAGGACATCCATAATAAGTTGTGGAAACATTACGTATAGTCCCATCATTTTAAAGGCATATTTTTGCATTTAGGGACCTCTAAGTTGGCCCCTAAATACAAAAATATGCCTTAAAAATAGTGGGTCTATACGCAATGTTCCCCAACTCATTACGGAGGTCCTCATAAAGTTTTTTTAAAAAAAATAACTTTTGGGTGCCATTAAGCCGCCAACATCCATGGGCTAATACACACGAAAAACCAAGAAATTCGGATAATTCTTAAAGTTGGCCCCTAAATTCAAAAATATGCCTTAAAAATGATGAGATTATACGTAATGCTTCACCAACTCATTACAAATGTCCTCATAAAGTTTTTTTTAAGAAAAACCTTCCGGGCGCCAACATCCATTGCTAATTTATACACATGAAAAACCAAAAAAGTTGGGTAAATATTCTCAAAATTAAAGTTGGCCCTTAAATATAAAAATATGTCTTAAAATGGTGGGACAATACGTAATGCTCCCCCAAATCCAACTCATAATTGTCACAATTTTTTTTTATGTGTTGTAATGTACCATCCTTGTATGTAGTTTTCATGGAGATACCTTACCTAGTAGGAAATTAACAAATGAAGATCTTTTTCTTTTAATGAGAACATGATCAATAGTAGTAGTAGTATGTGGATCCTCCAAGTTGTAATTAGGTTTTGACTCTTCATACATTGCTGGTATGCCTGTTTCATTCTCAAGTCAGATGATGCCACATATATTGACACGAATAGTGTAATAGTTATGAAAAAGTACTTACAGAAATAAATAAAGGTTTCAAGGGCTTGCATAGGAAGAAAAGGGGCAGTCCCCATTTGTTGCAGTGCATAAATGGATCCACTCTTAAAAGACAAATGCTTTGTGGCCAATATATTTAATGCACTCCAACCCTTTTTATCATGTTTACTTGCTAATTCTGGATACATTTTCAATAATTGTATTGCAAAGTCTGGTCCTCATGCAAAATAAAACCATAGGTTAAAAATTATGTTTGCACGGTATCAGAGTTAGATTTATGAAGTTAAACTTAAATAGTATATCACTTACCGTAGAACTCGTGAGTAACGGCTGCATGAAGTACGGTGCTTCCATCGTTCCTCGTCATAGTAAATTCATCACACAAATTATTATCCGCTAGAAAAGTAAACACTTCTTTTTCTCCATGAGCAGCCGCGACATAAATTGGTGTCTCTCCCTTAGTATTCCTCTCGAATAAAATTTCGCTATCCAAACTCACCATCACCTTCACAATTTCTAATCGTCCGAACCTAGCAGCTTCGTGCAAAGCCGCATTTCCATCTTTATTTTGAATCTTTAAATCTTGACCGCTTATTGGTCGTTCCTCGATAAGTAATTTTAGCGCACTCACATTTCCATGAATGGCGATAAAATGGAGAATCGTGTCACCACGATTATCGATTGGGGAAACAACTTCTTCTCTCCAAAAATCGCGTAAAAGTTCAATCGATTTTGGATCGTTGCACTTAGTTGCAGTGTAAGCTGCAGATTCACGATGACTTATTGAATTGGTGCGATTTCTTCCCATTATAGCTAACTTGTTAGTAGGTAAATATTTTAATGAGGAATAAAATACTATATTTGGGTTAAACATAAATAAGTATTGTCACTATGGAATAAAATATTAATTCTTTTACAAGCAAAATTCAGAATATTATTTGCTTTAAATAGTAATATCTTCTAATTGAAATTTGGAACAACATTAAGTGTAGTGCAAGACTACTCCCTCCGTGTGATACGCATCATCCGCTAACTCCTATTTCAATTTACGTGACATATATAAAATTTTAAAAGTCAATTAAATTTTTATGTCTTTCAATTATTTTAACTTGTTAATTATTGTAATTATAGTATTTTTTCGTCATTTTCAAATAATATATGTTATTATTTTTTTCCCCAATTTGTGCGACACTAATAAAATTTTGAGAGAATCATTTTTTTTATGTCTTTTCAAATATTTTAAGTTGTTTATTATTGTGAGTTTTTGCCCAAAGTTTTTTTATATTGAATGAATTGAGTCTATTTTTCACATCAAAATAGATTTGAATTCATTTCGAGGTGTCTATTACAAAATGCACTCATCTTGTAAGGAGGTTGGTAGAGCAATATAGAGAGAAAGAGACTTACATATGATGTTCATTAACTTAGATATACATGGAAGGAAATACACTAAATGACCATAAAGATTTAGCGATTATGGATATAATGACATTAATGATATTTTTACGGCAAACATAAATCTATTGGCACTAAATGTAATTTCTTGTTGTAGTGAGCTAAGTGACGATGAAGGTGTAATTTGTCTGATTTTTGAATCTTATGGTTATAAACTAAATATATGTAGAATGTAATAACATGCATCTCATTTAATCGGGTGGTCTTAAATACGTCACATGGAAAGTTGGAATTAAAAAGTTGTCAAAAAAAGGTAAGACAAACAATTTGAAACGGAGTGAGTATATTTTAGGTATAATACATAAATATGTACTTTTAACTTGGTTTTAACTAACATACATGTCCTCCAACTTTAAGTGTGCACAACTAGACACGTAAACTTGTATAAAATGGAACAAGTAGATACACACGTCCTATGTGACATAGTACATGTATGACACCACGTATGACATAATATTGTCATGTAGGATGCCATAGGGCGAATGTGTTTATTTGTTCAATTTTATACAAGTTTAAGTGTCTACTTTTGCACACTCAAAATTGGAGGGTGTCTGTAGAAGTCAATTAAGTTAAAAGGCATATTTATGTATTATGCCTATATTTTATCATTCAATTATATATAAGATCAAGACTTAATAATCAGAAACACACCTAATGTATCTCGATTTAACGAATTTCATACTTGAACTATCAAGAGTGGGAGTTTTCTACTTGAACTATCACCAATTTATTATCAGAACATATCTCAATATGCAACTATCAATTGTTCACTTTTTCTACCTAAACTATGTTGATATATCATGTAGAAAAAGTAAACAATTGATAGTTAAGATGTGTTTTGATATTAATTCAGATAGAAAAGTCACAAGTATGTAACTCGAAAAATCGAACCTTCATGCTAAGAGCAAGTTAGAAAATACCTTAAACCATAGTACACCCCATGCCATGAGTATCAATGTTTTATAACCCCTTGTTGTTTTTTCAATTGGTGGTTCCTCTGTAGAAAATTTGAATGGTGATCCAACACTTGCTGCAAAATGCAATATGGTCTTTCCATGATGATCAATATCAACAAGCAACCTATCTATGTGTGATACATTTTTCATAGTGTAATCAAATATGAACCTATTTTTTTGTTCTACTACAATATGTAGTATATTTTTTCCCTCTTCATCTATGGTTTCTATTGTTTGAGGGTAATTTTGTATTATTTCAATGATTAACTCATTTATACCAAGTTTTGTTGCTTGTATTAGTGGATTTTCTACACAATTATTTGCATAGAAATTCCAATCTTCTTCCTTAACCAATATTCTTGCTAATGTTAATGCAAGAATATGCTTTTGCTTTTCATCATCCATTACTCCCAACCATGCATTACCTACAAAAGCCAATGGTCAAAAACATATCTCAATATATTATTACACAGGAATTAGTAATACAGAAATTGTAATTCGGGAATTAATAGTCCAGAAAAAACCTTCAGGACGCCAGACATTTATATAGCGGCACTTATATTATAAGTAAAAAATAATTGTCACAATTTTTTTTATTTGTTGTAATGTACCATCCTTGTATGTAGTTTTCATGGAGATACCTTACCTAATAGGAAATTAACAAATGAAGATCTTTTTCTTTTAATGAGAACATGATCAATAGTAGTAGTCTCTAGATCCTCCAAGTTGTAATTAGGTTTTGACTCTTCATACATTGCTGGTATGCCTGTTCCATTCTCAAAAGAAGAAACAAATTAATTTATATAGTTTTACTTATAGTCTGTTTGATCAAACTATTGAAATATATTTTTAGAAATACTTCTCAAAAGTCTGTTATTTCTTTCTTATGAAGTCAAATGATGTCATGTATATCGAGATGCGTAATAGTTATGAAAAAATACTTACAGAAATATATAAAGGTTTCTAGGGCTTGCATAGGAAGAAAAGGGGCAGTTCCCATTTGTTGGAGTGCATAAATGGATCCACTCTTAAAAGACAAATGCTTTGTGGCCAATATATTTAATGCACTCCAACCCTTTTTGTCCTGTTTTCTTGCTAATTCTGGATACATTTTCAACAATTGTATTGCAAAGTCTGGTCCTCATGCAAAATAAAATCATAGGTTAAAAAATTATCTTTACACGGTATCAGAGCCAGATTTATGAAGTTAAACTTAAATAGTATATCACTTACAGTAACACTCGTGAGCTACGGCTGCATGAAGTACGTTGCTTCCATCGTTCCTCGTCATAGTAGATTCATCACACAAATTATTATCCGCTAGAAAAGTAAACACTTCTTTTTCTCCATGCGCAGCCGCAACATAAATTGGTGTCTCTCCCTTACTATTCCTCTCGAATAAAATTTCGCTATCCAAACTCACCATCACCTTCATAATTTCTAATCGTCCGAACCTAGCAGCTTTGTGCAAAGCCGTATTTCCATCTTTATTTTGAATCTTTAAATCTTGACCGCTTATTGGTCGTTCCTCGATAAGTAATTTTAGCGCACTCACATTGCCATGAATGGCGATAAAATGGAGAATCGTATCACCACGATTATCAATTGGGGAAACAACTTCTTCTCTCCAAAAATCGCGTAAAATTTCAATCGATTTTGGATCGTTACACTTAGATGTAGTGTAAGCTGCAGATTCACGATGACTTATTGAATTGGTGCGATTTCTTCCCATTATAGCTAACTTGCTAGTAGTAAAAAAAATTAACGAGGAATAAATAAAATAGAATATTTGGGTTAAACATAAATAAGTAGTCATTATGGAATAAAATTTTAATTATTTTACAAGTAACATACAGAATATTATTTGCTTAAAATATTAATATCTTTTAATTGAAATTTGGAACAACATTAAGTGTAGTGCAAGACGATTCCCTCCCTGTGATAAACATGGACGGCCATGTTTCAATTTACGTGACATATATAAAATTCAAAAGTTAATTAAATTTTTATGTCTTTCAACTATTTTAAATTATTAATTATTGTAATTATAATGTTTTTTCTTCATTTTCAAATAATATATGTTACTATTTTTTTCCCCAATTTGTGCGACACTAATAAAATTTTGGGAGAATCATTTTTTTTATGTCTTTTCAAATATTTTAAGTTGTTTATTATTGTGAGTTTTTGCCACGAGTTTTTTTATATTGAATGAACTAAGTCTATTTTCACATCAAAATAGATTTGAATTTGTTTCGAAGTGTCTATTACAAAATGCACTCATCTCATCTCGTAAGGAGATTGATAGAGCAATATAGAGAGAGAAAGAGACTTACATATGATGTTCATTAACTTAGAGATACACGGAAGAAAACGCACTAGATCATGACAGAAAAATCTCAAATACATAAAATAACATTCTCAGATACATTATGGTAGAAAATAATTCATATATATTTAATATAAAATGCAGATAGATTTAATAAATAAATTAGATACATTTAATAAATAAATTAAATACATGAAATAATCTGACCAGATACATAAATGACATCACCATCTCACATACACTAAATGAAAAATACTACATACCATCTCATTACAAAGCTTTTCTATACTCTCTTTTGTCTTTCCTCACTCTTCACAGGAAAAAACAATACATTAATTATTTTACAAGCAAGATCCAGAATATTATTTGCTTTAAATTATTAATATCTTATCTTTGAAATTTGGAATAAATATTAAAGTATAGTGTAAGATAACTTCCTCCATGTGATACGCATGTCCGGCAAGAGGGGAGCCACTAAGGCCCAGCAAAATTGTTTAGAATCACAACATAATCACATAAGTGAAGACTTAAGTCTAGAAAAATAGAAAAATTTACACAAAACTATTTTCAATCAATTGAACCCAAAAATTATTTATTTTATATGTTGTTTGCATATATAGTAAAATTATTAAATCTATAAACTATGAAAGGAAGTAGTTGAGATGACATTGAGGAGGAGTATGTCTATTTTTGAGAATCGGTTCGAACTCATGTCAAAGTGTTCTACTACAAAAGACATTCATCTTATAAGCAAACCGTGGAGCAATATAAGAAAGGAAAAAGAGACTTACACATGAAATTCATTAACTTAGAGATCGTTTATATGACAAAGTTCCAAGAAAGATTTTATCAGCATACACTAATTAAGGCAATTAATTAAAGATAAAAGCGATATTGATGATCTGAATAATTAAAGAAAGTTGGATGAGACTTATAGCAATTCCAAGTAGTGGTCGGGTTGCACCAGGGAGTAGGAATCAACTCTTAATCTATTTTTATTTATCTTGGTGATCGATGAAATGACGCAAAATCTTATTCGACGAAAGGTGTCATGGTACATATGTTATTTGGGGATGACCTAGTTCTAATTGACGAGATTTATGATGGAGTTAGCGCTATATTGAAAGTGTGAGACAAATCTTAGAGTCTAAATTAGGATTCAGATTGAACATGTGACAACAAGGGTATAAATAGACTCTTTTTTTTAATGTAACATATATTTACTCTAAATCATATAATTTGAACCTTTTCCTTTAAATATTATTTCTGTTAGGATTCTACAAATTTTTTTGTTGAATTAGAGGTTACATAAGTATAATATATATTAGTATTTATATATTAAATGTACCACGTTTTTGCATATTCCAATACTCTATAACAGAAAAAATTGAATGTCGACTACTACTTGGTAGGTTCTCAAATTAAAAAAAATAAATAAAAATTACGCGGTAGGTGACTTAATACTTTAGTTAAAAAAATTTAGGCATTAAAACTCTCAAGAAAATTGAAATTTCCACAAAAAAAAAAAAAAAAAAAAACTTTCACTGATTTAATATTTTGCACAAAAATATTAAATATGAGAATTATACAGTAAATATAAATTGTTTTTAATAAATATTTCCTTCATTTCAATTTATTCAACCTGTTTTTTTTTAGTCCGTTTAAACCATTTTTATAAGTAATTTTTTTCATTTCAACTTTTCACATGATATATGTAACATCACAAAATTAACGATATATTTGTCTTATATCTAGTTTACGAGTTACGACCATAAAATCGATTATATTTAAATATTTTTAAAATTTCGTACTAGATCAAAATAGGCTAAATAAATTAAACCGGAGAAAAGTAAATCAATGTGAAGTTGACCATATTACGTTTCTAGATTCCAATATAGAAAAAATTGAAATGGCAACTACTACTTAATAAAGTTGGTGATTGAAAATAATAGTAATAATAATTAAAAAAAAAAAAAAAAAAACTTGGTTGGTGAACGCGTAAAAAAAGCAAAAATAAAATAAAATAGAGAAAAAAAAAAGGGAATTTGTAAAACATCATATCAAATAAATAGCCCAGAGGATTTGAATACAAAATTGAGTCGCACTATAAGAGTGTGAAAGAGAGTGGTTGAGATAAATTTGAGGAGTGTGTCTTTTTTTGAGAATCAATTAAATTTATGTTAAAATGTTCGTCATTTCATCGATCACATAAAAACGAACTAAGGGTTGATTCCTACTCCCTAGTGCAACCCGACCACTACTTGGAACTACTACAAGTCTCATCTAACTGTCTTTAATTATCTATGTCTTGTCATCAATATCGTTTATGTCTTTAATTATCATAATGTACATCACATGTATATCTCTTTATCTCCAAATATCTTCATAGAACCTTTCTTAAGACGTTGTCATATAAGTGATTTCTAAGTTAATGAACTTTATATATAAGTCTCTCTTCCTCTTTCTATATTACTTCGCCAGTCTCCTTAATTACAAGATGAATGTATCCTAACAAGATAGAATATTTTTTATAGTAGATATTCAACGAATGGTGTCATGGTGCATATGTTATTTGGGGGTGATATAAGTTTAATTAATGAGACTTATGATGGAGTTAGCGTTAGATTGAAGGATATTATAAATAGACTAAGTTTTTTTTTTTTAATGGAGTAACATATATTTACTCTAAATCATGTAATTTGAACCTTTTCCTTTAAATATTATTTCTGTTAGGATTTTATAAATCTTTTTGTTGAATTAGAGTTTACATAATATAAAATATTAGTATATATATATACCACGTTTCCATATTCCAATATTCTATAGCAGAAAAAATTGAAATGTCGACTACTACTTGGTCGGTTCTCAAAAAAAAAAAAAAAATTACGCGATAACCGTTAATTATTATAATTTCTATTATTTTTTACATCATTTTCAAATAATATATATTAATACTAAGTTAATATTTTTAGGCATTAAAACGCTCAAGAAAATTGAAATTACCACAACCAAAAAAATAAAATACTTTCACTGATTTAATATTTTGCACAAAAATAATTAAATATGAGAACAAAAATACAGTAAATATAAGTTGTGCTTAATAAATATTTCCTTCATTTCAATTTATTCAACCTATTTTTTTAATCCGTTTGAATCATTTTTATAATTTTTTAATTTTCAACTTTTCACATGATATATGTAACATCACAAAATTAACGATATATTTGTCGTATATCTAATTTACGAGTTACGATCATAAAATTGATTATATTTAGATATTCTTAAAATTTCGTACTAGATCAAAATAGGCTAAATAAATTGAACCGAAGAAAAGTAAATCAATGTGAAGTCGACCATATTACGTTTCTAGATTCCAATATAGAAAAATTGAAATGGCAACTACTACTTAATAAAGTTGGTGGTTGAAAATAATAATAATAATTATAAAAAAAAAAAAAAAAAAAAACTTGGTTGGTGAACGCGTAAAAAAAGCAAAAATAAAATAAAATAGAGAAAAAAAAATGGGAATTTGTAAAACATCATATCCAATAAATAGCCCAGAGGATTTGGATTCAAAATTGAATATAGAAATTGAAGAAATTGGAGTTTTGAAAATGTCTTGCCCAGCAGTTTTGCCTGTGAAGGAGACTTTTTTCATATCACATGGATCTCCTACACTTTCCATTGATGAATCTTTGCCTGCAAGGACTTTTTTGAAAAGTTTCAAAGAAAGATTTATGATTAATCAAAAACCTAATTCAATTTTGGTGATTTCTGCTCATTGGGAGACTTCAGAACCAACTGTTAATTCTATTCGGGGACGACAGGACACTATTCATGATTTCTATGGATTCCCCAAATCCATGTATCAGGTTCGTGTTTTTTGTTCATAATTTTTAGATGATAATTGTACATACTTCGGATTATACCCAAACTATCGTAAATGATATGCAGATTCAGTCATACTTTTGGATATTTGTGTCTAGTTTTTGAACGGCAGGGCATCAATATTCCAAAAGTATGAAGGATGGTAGCTGCACACTATTTACGATAGTTTGGGTATATTTATCCTTTTTCCCTTTTTTTTATCATTATTATTAGTAGCTCAGTTGATTGGCTTGATGTGATTGCGTTGTTTTACCTGTTATTAATTGATGAATGTTGAGTTTACTAAATCAGAGCTATTTTTAGAGGTGAAGTCAAAAAATTTAGGTTATGGTTTATGAACTGCAATTTTTTTTTGTGTGGGTTTTGAATAGGTGTTTTAGAAATAAAAGAATAAGATTTGAGCCGAAGTTATTGGGTTTTGTAAAACTTGTAAATTGTAACAATAACTGTGGTCCTGCCCTTGGCTCTGTCCCAGTATCTGTACAGTAAAATGACAAAAATGAAATGATAGTATGAGACACCACATTTCCAAGAATTGGAGAATATGGTGATTTTTTTATTTTAATCCGTAGTATCGGAGAATATGATCATGATTTATAACATCTGAGTTATCTCTAGATCCCTATATACCTCTCTAAGCAGAGGCAGAGTCAGAATTAGGAGTTTGGGGTTCTAAATTTTAGGATAAAAGATTGATAAACACTAGTGTGAAAGGCATTTCCACCGCCCCTTTCCTTATCACTAAGTTGTCAATCAATTGTTAGGGGATTCATAAGTTAATATACGTATATATTTATTTAATTTTCTAATGCAAATACAAAGTCTACAGAAAAGTTAGTGGGTTCGGACCCCCACTTAGCTCCGCTTCTGTCTCTAAGATGTAGGGGTTAAAAAGGATTACCTAACAGATTGATTGTAGCTGAAATCATCTTTGATTTACCTGTCTCGTGCCTTGCTTCCTTGTGTCTTGATTAAGTTTCGTTGGTTAGTGGAGCTGGATGGTTTTGTGACATCTCTGTATATGTCGAAGTAAGTTTCTATAGTTAGAGTTTTGAGATCCTACGTTCTTTTATATTCATTACGACCAGTTTGTGGTTGAGTTTACAGATTCTTCTTTCCTTTAACCTTAACAGTTAAGAAATAAAATGAAGCAACTTTTTGGGTGTACTTGCTACAAAACTGTGATAGAGTGTGAGATCGATTAGTTTGTTGCATTATTTTTGTAATCGTGCAAGCGGGATATGTTTATTTTTTTGAAGTACATAACTAGGACTTGCATCCCTTTTAAAAAGTTCCCTGCTTTTCTTGTAATTGTGTGATAAGCATGAAACACGCTAACTCCATATAATCTGGTTGTGAGATAAAAGCTTACCAATTCCTTATGCAATTTCTCTCATTTTCGATCTTCAGCTCAAGTACCCTGCACCAGGATCTCCAGAATTGGCAAAAAGGGTGAAGGACGTTCTCATGGCGTCTGGGTTCCCGATAGTGCACGAGGACAAAAATCGTGGTCTGGATCATGGTGCATGGGTCCCTCTCATGCTCATGTATCCAGAAGCAGACATTCCAGTCTGCCAACTTTCGGTTCAACCCAATAGGGATGGTACTTATCATTACAACTTGGGAAAAGCATTGGCTTCCCTCAAGGATGAAGGTGTCCTCATTATTGGTTCTGGATCTGCCACTCACAACTTAAGGGCTCTCGGTCCATCCAAGAATGTTTCTTCGTGGGCTCTAGAGTTTGATAACTGGCTTAAGGACGCCCTTCTCAGCGGAAGGTACATTCTTATTATCCACTTTTTGTGTCTGATTATTTGGTGAATCGAAAACCAAGGTTTTCAAAAGCTCATTTAATTCAAGTCTGTCATAGTTCGATAAAAGTACTACGTTTAAAGAAGCACTGCAAAGGTCAGTTAAAACGATAGTGTATTTCTATATGTACTTGAATGATGTAGAATGTGAATACAACAATGATAACCTACCTCTCACGAGGCTTGACCTTAACCCTACCTAATGTAGAATGTGAATGTTACTCTAAAATCATCTTTGGAATGCCCAACAGAAATAATCAGGTTTTATTTATCCATTGTAAAGCTTACGGAGATATGCTTTAGTTATTCTTCCTGCTTTCTTTGCTCATCTTTGTCCTTTTCTTTGTGTTCCATGATTCTTGCCTTTTTAAATTTCGTTAGTACTGTACTAATAGTACAAGTTCATGGTTGCAAGCATAAGGATTCTCAAGTAAATAAGAAGTTTCCTATTCTCCTGCTTATACCGGAGTGATTTTATTCATTATTGCGTTAAATTATATGTTATTTTTGAGTAATATACTCTGTTATGCATATTCATTATACTTCAGAAATACGATAATGTCATAATGATAACTAGAAACAGTCTTGCTCTACATTGTTAAATGAAATGTACTATAATACAATTTTCGTTTTTCTCTTTTAATACATATTTAGTGTTTTTTTTAACACATATACAGGGTTTGAGTCAAAGCTACTAGGTTTTTCCGAACCTCAGTATTCAAGCTTACATCTGTCCATGTAGGCATTGTAATTAGTATACAAGTAACTTTGAGAGTTTCAGCTGATGTAGTAGCTATTTCTGTGTAGGCATCAAGATGTCAATAACTATGACATGAAGGCGCCGCATGCAAAAGTTGCACACCCATGGCCCGAGCACATCTATCCGTTACATGTAGCGCTAGGTGCTGCTGGTGAAGGCGTTAACGGAGAACTTATTCACCACAGCTGGGATCTTGGTGCACTTTCGTATGCTTCCTACAGGTTTCCTAGCCTAAATAGGTCTTCATAGATGAATGTTTGTGTGTATTTATAGTTTCTGATGGTGTTGTTATATGTTGTATAAACTTCTCAAAAGTGAATTTGTTATTTTATAGAATAAAATGTAAAGACTAAATTTGATGTGTGATCCAGAAGGAGGAGCTGAAATGTGATGAATGGTTGTTGAGTTAATTGTTACAGTTCTCTAGTTGACAGTTGTGTTTTAGGAGGCGTTTGACGATGATTTTTTTTTTTGGTTTTCCACCTCGTGTCCGGAACCCACATTGGAGCTCCGACTAAATCCAGATCGCGCACTGCAGGGCCTATTTGGGGGTGGTGCCCCCAACAAGATTTTCTCCATACCCAGGGCTCGAACCCGAGACCTCTGGTTAAGGGTGAAACACTCTCACTAGTGCACAACAACCCATGTTGGTGTTTAACCATGATTTTTTCAATGAAAAATAATTTCCCTTTAACAAAACACACCCTTCAATCAAATATTATTTTCTCTACATTTTAAAATGGTAACACTAGGGGTGTACATGGACCGGATTGGTGCCATTTGTGTCGGGTTTTTTTAATTTGGTATGATTTTTGGTTCGATTTTGTTTACCCCTAGGTAACAACACTATTAGTTTTTTCCATATCTTAATATAAATTGTGCAAGAGACTTTGTAAATATCAACTATTAGAGCAAAAACATATTAAAGTTTTTTTATCTAAACTATCACAAATATTTATCGAAATACATCTCAACTTTCCTACCTAAAGGAAACTCCTGATAGTTCAAATATAAATTCAAAACCCAAAATACAAAAAGTCAAAGTTGAACTCTTAAATGTCTTGTGCCACAATAATTCAATGGAATATATAGGCATATTGAACACTAGGTGATCTTTTTCCATCTTTTCAGTTTTAGTGAATGGAATTAACTGATATTTATTGATCGTGGAAAGTGATAGATATTTCATTGAATTAGTACTATGATGGATATACATGCTTCTTATTTCTTAAAAAATTATACACTAACAAGTAGTACATCATTTACTTGGCACATCATTTGGTTTGCTTTCCATATTTTTGTACTTGTAGAAGGAAGCAACAAGAAGGAAATAAATGAAGTTTACTGATCCCAGGGTACAACAAAGCCAGAATACATTGTCCATTCTTCCATCATTGATATTATCAGGCAACCATCCTGTTTCTCTTTGAACAACATCAATCAACACATTCCCTATATAGAACGCGATACCAATAAACAACGATACCATTGCAGTCGAGGTATTCTTCAAGGATGTTGGAAATTCTTGATAATAAAACGTGATATGTCCTGGAAAATGGAATCCTTCTCCAATTCCATTTAGAGCTAGTTGTGGTAGTAGCCAGAAGACAGACATTGGGACGATAGCATCTATTTGTCCTTGGAGATGGTGTGATCTAGCTACCCTCAGTCGTCTAGACTCAACCAACGCGGACACAGCCATGCACGATATAGTTAGTGCATGGCCTATGCCAACGCGTTGAAGAGGGGTGAGAGAAAAGGTTGTGTACTTAGCTAGGAAGGGGTTTAGTATTCTGTCAATGATGGATATGGCTATACAAGTGAATAACAATATGAAGACTAACATAGAACCAGCTGGGATCTCGAAATGAGGTCCAATATGGCGATCCATTTTGAGAGCCTGAAGTGTTAACAAGCTCAACTGCATTACCAGTTGTGTCGATATTAGTAAACCACTAGCCCATAGAGGGAAAAGTTTGATCAAACTTTTCAAATCTTCTACTTGATGCACTGTGCATAATCTCCAAGGATTACTAATCGATCCGTCTGGTTTAGTGTCTCCCTCTGTAATAAAAGCTGCACAATTCAAGAACCTGTACAACCGGATTTGTATATCAGCTAATCAATTGTGACAGAAAGCATATATAAACAGAGCAAACAGGGGAAAAGAGACGTTTAGACGTTTACTTGAAGGATTTCGTAGGATTTGGAGAAGTTGTACTTTTGTCACTTGGATCATGATAGTAGTGTTGAGTTTGATCTGAAAGAGGGGCCCTCCATTTCTGAGTAGCAGCAACTACCACACGTGCTAAGTTAACGAAAGGGCTGCCTCCTTGTTCCTTAACATGGCGATAGAAACGTTTACCAGAAAGGAAAATTGCCAAGCCAAGGATGTTACAAGCCATAGATATACCAAAACCCCATGCCCAACTGATATTGTCTTCCACATAGACGATGAACGCGGTGCTTAAAGCCAAGCACAAGTAAAAGATGAATATGTACCAATCAAAGAACATTGTTTGATGTTTTGGCTTATCAAATTGGTAAGCTCCCATGGGTGCAACTGTAAAACGCGTGCCCCCGACCCCTATAGATGCTAGTGCCAGAGACACATACAAAAATACATATTGGTTTGTTGAAGGACTTGTGCAGAGACTGGATCCATCACCACATGCTAGAGGTCTTAATGCATCAATTACTACTGTCAATAGTAGAAGCAATATACCCTGCAAATGCAAAACAAGAAATCAAAAATATGGTTCTTGGATCCTTACTAAACTTAAGTCTTTGTAACACGAAAGTTAACAAAACACATCTTAAGTATCACTCTTTTTGCTAGTTTCATACCTAAACTATCAGATGTTTGCTTTTTCTACCTGAACTATCACCAACTATTTATCAAAACAGACCTCGAAAACAATCGCCAAAAGGTACATGACAACTTAATTTCCCTATAAAAGACCGTCCACATGACAACTGACTCATTAATTTCGAGGTGTGTTTTGATAAATAGTTGGTGATAGTTCAGGTAAGAAACCAAACACATGATAGTTCAGATATGAAACTCGTAAAAACGTGATACTTCAGATGTGTTCTTGACCATGTATAGTTACTAACAAGAGAGTTGGTTTTCTATACCAGAGCAGAAATAAGTGAAGAAATCCAAATAACAGAAAAACAGCCAAGATAAGAATCAGCAATGATCCCACCAACAATGGGAAAAATTGTTGTCAATCCATTGACAACATTGAAAACTTTAGCAGCAGCAATGCTCTTCATATTGAACTCATTTATCAGAAAAACAATCAGATTGCTAGTCCACCCTCCGGCCGCAAGCGATAACCCCGCCATGGTTGCTGAATTTAGCAATAAAAAATCCAAGATTTGAAGTTTATGAGTTGCTACATCGACATTAAGTTAAATATACAATAATAACTAAGTCCACAGTAACATGTTATAACATTGTGTATAGTTAAACTGAACTCATTGTTTTCTACTCGAATCATGTATACATACGATTTATTTTTGAATGACAGACTTTAAACCCTGAATTCGACTCTTAACGTAAACGTACCTATAATAAATGGGAATGTTATCCAACCACCATTTTTCCTAGTAGAAGAGGACTGCATTGCTACTTCATCAACATGAATTACTGAATTTTCCATTGCTAATTAAGTTGCAAGTCAAGTTGAAAGAAGAAACATATATTATATAGTTTTTACTTGCTATGGTTTCTTATTTTATTTTTTTATTTAAATATATTGAAGGAATTTTTTTATTTTTTATAGTATATATTATTTGGAGAACGTGGCCCTTGTCATATTGTTTCTGGATCTAACTAATTGCACAGAAATTCATAAGCTATGAATATGATTGAACATACTCTCTCTGTTCGATAATAATCATCATGTTTCCGTTCTCGAGAGTCAAACCATAACAACAACAACAAATCAAGTGAAATCTTATACCACTACTTCGTGGAGGTAGAGAGATGATTTCCGAAAGACCTTCGAGAGTCAAATTATGAACTTTTATTAATATTTTAAAATAGATTTTCTTATCACGAGAAAAGTGGTAACTTGTAGCAGTACTTATTGTATAATATACAATATAAAATACTAAATCGATCTTATCCAATTTAGCTTCGAAAATGAATCAAATTGACTTTCAAAAGGAGAAACATAACATAACAACTAATTTGAGACGAAGAAATTGATTTTGTACGTCACTTAAATATTTTTAGTTTTATAACATTTTAATAAAAGATTTCTATTTTTCTCTGAAAAGTGTCATTGTCTTATATTCAATTTGTAAGTAGTTAAAGAACAAGTTGAATTTAATTAAATGAAGTCTACATAAATAAAACGTTAGGCGTACCTAAAGTCTGAATAAATAAAAGGAGTTGAATACGAAAAAAACTATAGAATATAAACGTGTGTCTGCACTCAATAATATTTGGAGGACTTAGCATTAAACTATACAAAAATAAACAGAAAGTCATCTCAGTTTACTAATTTCTTCCTAGTTAATGATTGAAGAATATTTATTAGAAAATTAATAAGTCATTTTCTATGTTTCGTTGTTAGAAAATATTTTTCAAAGACAACTTTTTCACAAGGTGAGGTAAAATCATGACTTTCTGCACTTTTGGACGTAAACTAAATAGTCGGGCAACCCAACACGGGGTCAGAAGTGAATTACGAGTCGGATCAATCTACGAATCGAGCGAACTCCCGTTGCAGGCAATAATGTGATGGTAAACCTCTCATTCTAATTCAGTGCTCTTCGAACTGTGCGAGAAGGTTTCCCATCACACGCTCACCAACTTGATCTTCCGCGAGAGCCATATGTCCGAACAGGCCCTGGAAAAAAAGGTAAGGTCTCGCTTTCCTTTGCCACTCAAGTGTACGGCATCTGCCCCTCTACAATTATCTAAACTCTTAACTTTTTGTTATTTAATTTCATATTCTATTCCATATAAAGTATCAAATGTTGCATTATTATATCGTGATTATCTATTTCTTATGTGTCCAACCAAATATTTGTATTATTTTATGCTAAGATTAATCATGCATTAAAATATATAACAATCAATTATGCCCTAATCAATTTGTTAACTAAGTATCAAATAAGACTTTCGAATCTTGTAGTCTTAAATTAAAGATGTGTATAATCTTTTAAATCGTATAGTCTTAAACTTGTCACATTCTCACATAGCATGTCAGATGAAAAACTTACTAAATACAGAAAGAAAGAAACATGACTATTCTTTCTTCAAAGTGCTTATCAACACTTGTAACTAAAGAAACCTCAATACTTATACCATGATGAATATACATGCTTCTTTGAGATATAAACAATGAGTATCATTTACTAGGCGCGATATTTGGTTTGTTATCGACATTTTTATACATGTACAACGAAGCACACACGACGTAATACATGAAGTTAGCTGATCCCAGGATGCAACAAAGCCAGAAGACATTATCAATTCTCCCCTTGTTGATATTGTCTGGTAACCATCCTGATAGTCGTTGAACAAGATCAATCAAAGTATTCCCCAAATAGTACGCGATACCAATAAACAAAGCAACCATTGCAGTCGATGTACTCTTCAAGGATGTTGGAAATTCTTGGTAATAAAACGCGATATGTCCTGGAAAATGAAATCCTTCTCCAATTCCATTTAGAGCTAGTTGTGGCACCAGCCAAAACACGGACATTGGAACAATGTCATTGTTTTGGCCTTGGAGTTTGTGAGTCCTAACGATCCTCAATCGTCTAGACTCAACCAGGGCGGAAACAGCCATGCTAAAAATAGTTATAACATGGCCTATTCCGATACGTTGAAGAGGGGTAAGAGTAAAGGTAGTGTACTTAGCTAGAAAAGGATACAAAAACCTGTCAATGATGAATATGGCTATACACGTGAATAGCAAAATGAAGACGGACATAGAACCAGCTGGGATCTCGAAATGAGGTCCCATATGGCGATCCATTTTGAGAGCCTGAAGTATTAACAGACTCGTTTGTATGACTAATTGAGTCGATATAAGAAAACCACTAGCCCATAGAGGGAAAAGCTTGATCAGGCTTTTCAAATCTTCTACTTGCTGCACTGTGCATAGTCTCCAGGGGTTACTAATCGAGCCGTCTGGTTTAGTGTCTCCCTCAGTAATAAACGCAGCACAATTCAAGAACCTGTACACGAAGACTTGATCAGGTAACCAATTTTGACAGAGTATGTATATATAAAAGCAGAGCAAACAGGGGAAAAAAGACGTTTACTTGAAGGATTTCGTAGGAATTTGAGTTTTTGTTAGTGTGGTAGTAGTGTCACTTGGATCATGATAGTAGTGTTGAGTTTGTTCTGAAAGAGGGACTCTCCATTTCTGAATGGCAACGACTATAACACGAGCTAAGTAGACGAAAGGGCTACCACCTTGTTCCTTAACATCGCGATAAAAACGTTTCCCAATGAGGAACATTGCCAAGCCAAGGATGTTAAATGTCATAGAGATACCATAACCCCATGACCAACTGACATTGTCCTCTACATAAACAATAGCTGTGGTGCTAATGGCAAAGGACGTGTAAAAGGCGAATATGTACCAATTGAAGAAAATTGCTTGATGTTTTGGTTTATCAAATTGATTAGCTCCCATGGGTGCTATTGTAAAACGTGTACCCGCGACACCTAGTGATGCTAATGCCAGAGCCACATATAATACCGCGTATTGGTGTGTTGACGGGCTCGTGCAGAGACTGGATCCATCATCACATGGTGGAGGTCTTAGTACATCAATTGCTGATGTAAACAATAGAAGCAATATACCCTGCAAGTCCAATTGAAGAAATAAATATGGGGTTCTTGGTTATTTTCCTACTAAGTTGCTCAGACTCTTCACTTTTAGTGTTGCACTCGTGTCGACATGACAAGGGTGTGGTACCCGTATCAGAATTGGATACTTTGACCAAAATCGATGGAGAAATTCAGGAACAAACACATATAATTTCTATAATCAAAACAAAAAAACTAAGGTGAAATTGAAGAAAATGAATAGCTTATATATAGAAAATTCTACGTCAGTCCTTTTCCTTTTGTCTCCTTCTTGAATTCTCCTCTTGGTCAATAATTTCTCCTCGCAATACCTAGTAATTTTTCTACATAATTTAGACATTCAACTCTACTTTTAGTACTTTGAATTATTTTTAACCAAATCTTAAAATTCAGATCATGAAGGATCCGGCCTCTAAATTCACACATGTTATCAGACACCAGCACTCGAGTCCGAGCAACTTAGGATGAAACTAATGAAGGGGGATTGTTACTATACCAAAGCAGAGATAAGAGATGAAAACCAAATGATAGAAAAACTGCCAAGATAAGAGTCAGCTAGGATTCCACCAACAATGGGGAAAAGTGTGGTGCATCCATTGATCACATTGTAAACTTTAGCTGCTTTGATGCTCTTCATGTTGAATTCATCTATCAAATAAACAATCAGGTTGCTCGTCCACCCTCCAGACGCAAGCGATAAGCCCGCCATGGTTGCTGACATTACCAATCAAAACATTCAAGAACGTTAATGAATGCCGTAGTGAGAATAGGGAAAACAAGTTTCATAAGTGACATTCTGAGTTCATTGTCTCCTCGAACCCTCCATTGCCCCCTCCCCCCCCAAAACGCTTACCATCATGCCAAAACATATAGCTGATAGCAAAGACACAACTTCATTTCTTGACTAACCCCATCAAACAAGTAGCAAGTTTGATCATGACTCCAACTCGGACCACCCAGCCCCCTTCGTGGATTTTGTCATAGGCAGGATGTTTGGTGTTGCCCACAGGGGCGAAGCTAGGCGGGGGTTCATAGGTTCGAACGAACCCAATAGCTTTTCCGTAAACCCTATATTTGTACTAGAAAATTAAGTAATAACTTTTGAATTCCTAACAAATCTGATTGACAACTCAATGATAAGGAAGGGGAAGGAAATTTAAAACCCCAAACTCCTAATATCAGCTCCGCCTCTGGACTTGCCCACACCTTGACCACCCTACTAAAACAATATTTTTTTTCTTACACACCAAACATCAAAAATCACTTATTTTCCGGAAAACATTTTCCTTCATACCAAACACATTACAAAATCTTGAATTTGACTCTGAACCAAAGGATGAAAAAACGTACCTATAATGAAGGGGAAGGTTATCCATCCGCCATTCTTTCGATGCGTAGATGACTTCATTATTGCTGCTTCATCAACATCTCTTACTGAACTTTCCATTGCTAACTGCAGGTCAACTTGAAAGCAAGAGATATTTGTGTCAATACTTTGTTATGGAGAGTTTGAAGTTATAATATTATAGTAGCAGGCAAAGTTTATCCAAGACTTGCACGCCATACTTTTATTTGCATTTTATAGAAGTTCAATGATTAGGATTATATTATTTTAATAGCATTGATTGGTCACTTTTCGATCCCATCTTCGATAAAATAATCATTATTTTGAAGTTTTTCTTGTGCTATTTTTTAATTATAAGGATTAAAAAAATTATTCATTTCAATTTATGTGATATAATTTGATGTGACACAAGTTTAAGAAATATAAGAAGATTTTACAATATTTAAAACTATATTTTAATAGACTTTTTGCTAATTAAATAAGACCTAACATGGATAAAATGTTAGAATTCATAAGTAGTTTTCTTTGTTAGTTACCTTTAATTTACCTAATTTATATGATACTCTTTTAATTTTGATATGTTTAAAAGTGTTTGATGTCATTTTATTTTTTAAAACTTCCACACCTTTGGGATTCTTACATATGTAGTTAATAATAATAAACTATCCAACTTTTGACTTCTGAATTTTGATGTGATGTTTTCTCTACCAAATTATTATTCACTTCATTTGAATCGATGTGGTATCGTTGAAATTATGAAAGTTTATTAATTTTTTTAAATTAAAATTTATTTATTTTTTAAAAATATTTTAAGTTGTTAAGTATTATGATCATTTATAATACTTTTTAATGTAGTTTTCAAAAAAATATAAAATTTGTTTTAAAAAAAACTTACAATTTCTATATTTGAATTCATGATCAAAGGTTAGAACTTTTAATCTCAAATTTAAATTGGGCAAAGCTACTTTAGTTATTGCCTTAATAATATATTTCTTTCATCGTTAACAATATAATATGTAAGACAAACTCTCTTAAGTAAAATCTATTTTTATTTTCTCATACTCTATTTAAAATTATACTTAATAAATTGTTGTTGTAAGTTAAATTCATTTGTTTAACTTTACCATTTTGGACAAATCCCACCATTTTGAAAAGAAAAAAGTGTTATAAACTTTTGATACAATAACTTGCATAGTCATAAATAAATTATAGTACTAGAAGTACAAATTACTGTAAATTTGCATTTATGTAAAAAGTCAACATGTTTGTCTTTTGCGACAAGAAAGTCAACAATATTGTCCAATTTTCAATCAAAAATCATACATAGGTCATATATATTTTATTTTATTTTATTTATTTATTTAAATAGCATAGTCTATGAAATGATTAGAGAGATTAAAGCACCAGATATATTTTATTTATATGAGCACAAACCAAATTTAAAAAATGATAGGTTCACCTAAAATAAGAATAAATAAAAGGAGGGTGAATGCGAAATGTTATCGAACATCAATCAAGTTGCATAACATTTTGTTTTTTTTTAATAATCAGAGTTAATTTATACGCATTTCAATTAATTCTATGAGTATTGTAACAGATAAAATTTTTAACAATAATAATATAATTGTTGCTAATAAAATATAATTAATGAGGCTAGTAAGATTGGGAACACATGACCTCAAGGAGTTTTTGCAACGCATTAACCACTAGACTAAACCTTTAACTTATGTCAAGAGGTGTCATAATTTAACTTATTTATTAAAATCAAAATTTGACTTCTATATTCAATGTAATTTAATTTTCTCGACACCCCTTCACTAACACTCTATTTGGATCATTGTTACCCATTGTATTGTATTGTATCGTTATTATACCTACAATGTTTGTTTTGATTGTTACATAAAATGTATTGTATTGTTAAATTTCGTTGTTTCGTAACAATGAAAACCCCTATTTTATGGAATAACCGATTTGGTGTGTTCTCATTTTTACTTAATTGCTTTTTCCAATTATATCTTTACATAATATTTCAAAATGCTATTTTACCCCTTACCTTATATTATTTAATTCTAGTCAAACCTCCTACCCTAGAATAATTAAGGATATTTTAGTAAATTTATAAATTACAATACAATATGATACAATCAAACCAAACAATTAAAATGTTATTAAACAACAATAAACAATACAATCTAGCCAAACATTGTATCTACCATACAATAGAGTACAATAGAGTACAATACAATACAATACATTATGAAACAATGGGTAACAATGATCCAAATAGAGTGTAAGGGTGGATCCGCCCCTGTTTATAAGCAACACTCTATATAAGTGCCGCTAAAAACTTTAGCAACTCTGATTATAATGACATTAACTCAATTACCACTAAATATTTTGACGGCAATATATTACCTCTCACTAGTCACCAACAATATTATCAGGTAATTAGTTCTATCTACTTATGCTAGAATAGATGAAAAGAAATTATCTAAGTATCTTTATCAAGTTGTATAGTATAATAACACGTTCTCAATAATTTTTGGAGGACTCGTATATTAAATTATTATATTATATAATTAGAAGAAATCAAGTAGGATATTTTCCACCTAATCCAAGTTTATAAAATGCTGGCACCTACCCTGATGATCGGAACTTATGTATAAGAAATTCTAGATAATTTAACCATATATTCTAAATATTTTTCTAAAGCAATAATCAGTGGCAGATCTATAATGTACTGAGGATGTTTGAAAAATTATATCGTATATATAAATAAAATGCTACTTGAAATGGTTAAATTTAATATTTTGGATACTCTTAACTCAATAAGTTGTTGCGGCGCAATGGTGTTAAGTTCTCCTGCTCACAATGCAGGTGCGGGTTTGAATCCCCGCAATTTTGTTTTTTATTCATTTTTAATTGAACTCTCCTTTTTTTTATTACTCTAAGTTATTAACTTGCACCTTTAATTGTCTAAGCTAATTAAATTACTTTCAAAATAATAATTGTTATTTTTGAACAAATTCAAATATTATTCATCAAAACGATTTTTAATTAGAATCAATTGAATTTTCAATGAATTTGACTTTTTATTTCTTTTCATTAAAATTTGAAATAAAACCTAAATGTAATTATTTAATTTAAAGTTAATAAACAAATTCCAAACTATTTTTATAAAGCTGCTAAAAGCAAATAAAAGAACACCTCGTTTGATTCTACTTCTATTATTCATGTCTTGTTATTGTCGTCCTCGCTAGAGATTAATGGAAGCTTGAAACATAAAAATGATTTCATTTTAAGCTTAATCCCCACCCCCCACCCTTTTTTGTTTTGCTTTGTTCGTTCACTTCATATTAAATTAAACATAAAAATTAAAGCTAAATATTATGCAGTTTGATTTTCAAAACATAAATATTAAAGCTAAAGATTTGAGTTTGTGTTTTAATATTCTTTTTACATATGTAAAAGGTAGTGAGTTCAAAACTTAAGTTAACGATAGGAATACATAAACTTCAAATCTTGAATTTGTTTCTGTCTCTACCTAACAATTTTGATTGTTGAATTCAGCAACCATGGGAGGATTATCGCTCGCGTCTGGAGGGTGGACGAGCAATCTGATTGTTTTTCTGATAAATGAATTCAACATGAAGAGCATTGATGCTGCTAAAGTTTTCAATGTTGTTAGTGGATTGACAACAATTTTACCCATTGTTGGTGGGATCATTGCTGACTCTTATCTTGCCTGTTTTACTGTCATTTCGATTTCTTCATTTATATCTGCTCTGGTATGGAAAACCAACTCTCTTGTTAGTTGAGTTGATTTCTCCGATGATCACTAACTTATTAAGTTATTTTTGTTACAAACACTAAGCTTAGTGAGTGACTAACGGTGAAATCAACACTCGTGAAAATAGAAAAAGGATCGAAAAACCACATTTTTGATTTCTTTGTTTTGCATTTTCAGGGTATATTGCTTTTATTGTTGACAATAACAATTGATGCATTAAGACCTCAAGCATGTGGTGATGGATCCAATCTCTGCACAAGCCCTTCAACAAACCAATATGTATTTTTGTACGTGTCTCTAGCACTAGCATCTATAGGGATCGCGGGCACACGTTTTACAATTGCACCCAGCAATTTGATAAGACAAAACATCAAGCAATGTTCTTTGATTGGTATATATTCATTTATTACTTCTGTTGGGCTTTAAGCACCGCGTTCATCGTCTATGTGGAGGACAATATCAGTTGGGCATGGGGTTTAGGTATATCCATGGCTTAGTATTTTAAACATATATATTTGCCCACGTGGACATAAAAAATAATGCAAAATTATAAATAGTAATGTGTCCACGTGGGCACATATATACCTTTAAAATACTCTATTAAATAGTTCAGGGTGTAAAAAATACCCTATTAAATAGTATAGGGAGGTAATAGGTCCTCATGAAAGTTTAGTATCGCAACAACAAATTCGACCAAAGTTGGGATATTTTCAGACCCTTATCTCTTTATTAAATTACCCCTATTTATTCGATGTTTTTGAGAATTAAGCTCTATTAAAAAATGATTTTTTTATGAAAATATAATTGAAAATAATGTACTAATTATTATCTTAAATTCCTAAAGCAATAATTATTTTAGAAGAATATTTTTACTAAAGCAACACTTAGACGAAGGGATTAGTTATCAATAAGTACTATGAGGGGAATTACATTACAATATCCTAATCCAATTTCAATAAGAAATTAAAAAGTATCCTACTCAACACATTCTAATTCGTTCAAATAAATAAGTTAATAATAAGAAAAGAAAAAAAAAAACATCTTATTCGATGTGATCAAATGATTTTTTTTCCCCTTAGCGTACTTAGATTTAGAA
Organism: Solanum verrucosum; assembly: GCF_900185275.1. Taxonomy (NCBI): domain Eukaryota; kingdom Viridiplantae; phylum Streptophyta; class Magnoliopsida; order Solanales; family Solanaceae; genus Solanum; species Solanum verrucosum. The sequence continues at coordinate 184,273 of NW_026020230.1, forward strand.
TATTTTGAGTTCTCTCATAACGTTTTTTCAGATTCGAATTTTCAAAACCGACCCTTCAAGTTGAGTCATATAGACTATAGTCAACCTTCATAAAAATACATCTACAATTGCATGATGATATTAGTATCACATGGATTCCAATTTTTGTGCATGATAGGTGGAGGCGTATTTTCATTTCAATAAATTTTTACATATAAATTTATTTTCTTCGTTGAAAATATTGAATTCTGATGAACTTATTAAAGCATATCATATTATATGAAAATGGGTTGGGTGGTTTTCTTAGATGACTTTGGACAATCTTTTTTAGCTTTTGAAGTTGAGTTAGGGGCCAAATTAAAATTTGTTTCTTAATTATATGGTATTATAGCAAGGCACATACCAATTATTATTATCGATGTTGGACCCTTATATTAAATAGTTTATGCTTTAGATGTCCAACTTTGGGCGTGAGTTGGAGTATTGAAAAATCTCACCTCAAATGAAAAAGAAATGAATTTTAAATCATAATTCTATCGTGAAAGTGGTTAATTACAAATATTCATATTGACTCTTCAACTATATTGAGGCAAAAAAATCTTAACTAACCTGATTTTAAACATTTTCATTTGCCCAAAATAATAATGTTTCTTGTTGTAGGTATTTATTCCTTTTCATTCACTTTCTCTTCCTAATTGATCCACCCTTCATAAAAATAAATGATAAGGATGGAGGCCACGAGAGTCGATATAATATATATTGTAATATTTTTTGATAAAGGGGTGTTTATCGACACCCTTTAAATATATGTGATTCCACCACTTCTGGGAGGGACTCTTGGGGTAAGTACTTGAAAGTTTTGGCTTAATAAATGTTTGAGATCACAAGTACGTACAAATAGTTCAAATCATTTTATTAAAAAAATTGGCTTAATAAATGTGCGTATGAAACGATCGTCGAAGGTTGATTTTGTCAAAAATTAATAATAAATAGTATTTAATTTGAAATTGATCTTTGGGGGTTCAATCGGAGATCTATTTTTTTGAGGCCGATTTTAAAATTTAAAAAAAAAAAAAAAAAAGCATGTCTCTAACAGGGCCATGCAGTAGCTGAAGAGTCAACATGTGTATTTGTAATTAATACTAACTCATAGAGAGTCATAATTTGAAATTTATGAATTTTAAATTCATATGAATAATAATTAAGTTCATTGACAATATACAAATCATTAAAGTAAATACAAAAAGAAAAGGAAAAATGTAGAGTAACATTAAAGAGATATAAGCTCTTTGTGATTTAGATATTGCAGAGTAACATTTTATTCTTTTATTATATTGGTATAAAAGTGATATTTCATTCAATTTCTATTACAAATAACATAGACAACCATATGCAAGAGGCTTCTTTCTTTCTTTTTTGGTTTTCCATTCGGTGTCCAGAGCCCACATTAGAGCTCCGACTAAATCCGGATCACGCACTACAGGGCCCATTTGGAGGTGGCGCTCCAAACAGTATTTTCTCAATACCCAGGGCTCGAACTCGAGACCTCTGGTTAAGGGTGAAACACTTCCACCAGTGCACCATAACCCATGTTGGTATGCAAAAGGCTTCATTAATTCATAAGGACATTTTAACAAATGAGAAGGAAACATATTTTTGAAGTATGTAACAGTAAAGACCTAGAAACCTTAACCAAGCGTGTCGTGGACAAGTTAACACTATATATAGAGGAAAATAAAAGTTTTTTTTTTATATGTTAACTAATGAAAATAATCGGTTATTACATGTGGTTATATGATGAAGAAGACGACGGAATGAAAATTGTTAATCTACTTTCTGTCGTGATATTGCTTTCACAAGTTTCTTCACTTGTGATAGCCTACAAATTCCTGCAGTGTATCGATGGATAAAAAGGTCATGTCTCCAGCATCTTCCTCGCAAGAAAAGGCACGTCAATATTCATAGGGCATTATTAATAACATGCAACGCAATATATATAAACAATTCTCATCGAATAAAAAAGAAGCACTTCTTCTGCAATGACGGACAAGATATAAGGAAGGAATTGAGCAACCAAAATCTCATGGGTGGTTCTCTCACTCCACTACCTAAGGCTCATCTTCGACCCGCTGGGCAGTAATAGTGCATATCGATGATATGCTCATCTTCGACCCGCTGGACAGAAATGTGTTACCATTATAGAGATATCGCATATAGATGATTCATGATGTGTTAGGTTCAAAGGAAACCGACATGTGTCGGTTAGATATAAAGATTTGGGATTTGGACCAATGAAATTGTTGAAATAACATTTAGGAAGAGTTTAATTAGGGTTGCTAATAATGTCATAATAGGAAAAAATAAAAGAAAAAAATAATGATGAGTGAAAAATGGATGGGATATACCAAACATTAGTGGGGCCAACTTAAGCAATCTTCTGAATCAAATATTAATTTAATGTTATCCAATGGTTTGGACAATCAAAATCACTAATTTGTTGAACTTGGATAATAGAATTCATCGGTTTCTTGAACCTAATTTATTGCAAAAGTAAATATCTCGTCTAATCCATTGTCTTTTTGTTTTCATATTAAAATATAGTTTTTACCCTCACAATTAACATATGATAGTAGCAATACTTATAATAGTATGCACTATTTCAAAATAATAAAATATAAATCATGTGTTGAGATTCACTACCTTAGATATCTTGTTCTAAAAAATCTTATTGGCAATTATGAAGTTTTGAGTAATTCAATTCAAAGATCTAAAAAATTAGAAAAAAGTTTTTATAAAGTTATATTCTCCCATAGTTGGAGTGAAAATTGAAGAAAACAAATTAAACATCAAATTTTTACGTGAAAACCCCCTCAAATAGTAATACCAATTATCATGAAAATAATTCTCAAAGTTTATTTATAGATATAATGAATGACTATTTTAATTTTCTTAAAGTTAAAATCAATTTTTAAAAAAAATCAAAACCTAACCAAAATAAGATTAAACCATCTAACCTTTGGCTAGAAAACATGGGCAATGCTCCAACAGTGCCTTTATTGAAGACATTAGTTAGTAAAGAAATAGTTAACTCTCGACTAGAAGACTACATAAATTAAGGATGTGTTCGGTACGAAGAAAAATGTTTTTTTGCTTTTTATTTTTTCATGTTCGTTTGATCAACGTTTTCAAGAAAAAAAAACATTTTATCTAGGAATATAAGTTTTTTTTTAAATTAGAAAAATGACTTTATTTTTTTTAATGAAACTAGGAAAAACAAGATATCTACAAAGTGATGTAACAATCATTGTGCCCTATCCATCCTCCAATACGCTTCATCTTCATTCTCACCCCCTTTAGCTCCGATTCCCACCACCCCACACATCTACCTTGCTACTCTCTCTATTCACTTTTGTCAATAATTTACGTCAGATTTAAAAGTGTTTTCAATACTTCTCAATTTATTTATTTTTATACAAGTGGAAGCATCATTGGTCAAGACTTTGCTTTGAAATATTCTCAGAATTTGCAGACAAATGATTAATGCTTTTTCTTTTCAGTGCGTTTTCAAATTGTTTTGCCCATTAATGATTAAAATCTCTGAATGCTTGCATTCGACGTTCCAGAGAAATCATAAAATACACTTGCAATCGCACTATGATTTTCCTTTTATATAATCATACACTTTCGCAGATCTATTTTACTTGTCATCTTTTCTTTTTTTCCGCGTGTTTTTTAAGAAATATTAATTAAAAGGGTGATTTAATCATATTATCTTTATTTTTATTTTTTTATTTCAATTTAATATTACTTTTCTTGTCACAATAATCTTAACTTTAAATATATTAATTCGAGTAATTCAAATTCGCATTATATATGTAAGATTTATTAAAGAAGGAAGCATTTCCTGTTTATAAAAATTATATTAAGAGCAAATGGATCTCATCCGTCCCACCCTGAGCCTTTTGAGAGAAAAGGAAGGTTGTGATTCTTTTGAGAAACGGAAGTGATAAGAAAATGGATATCGAATTTAACTCAACCCTATTTAGCATCAAGTATTGTGTATATGTATAGAACTCAAGTAATATTACAAAAGCGTAGGCGATATATGCGTGCTAAAAGATTAAATACACAACCTAATTATTACAGAGTGGATTTTCATACAAACTTTGAAAGAACAAGATAACAAAAATCAAACCGAACAAATACACATACTTGCCATAGAGATTGAACATTTTTACATGTACAAAAAAACAAGTATATATAACTCGGACTCCAAATCAATTAAAATTCTGAATTCGCCACTGCATACTCGATCGAGCCATGCTAGCTAGAATCACTTTTTGAAAGCATTAGATGCACCATGATCAACCACTTTGTTCCCAACTTTTCTCTTGTAAAACCAAACACATAGTAAATAATACCCAAAATTCACCACTCCAACCACAGCAAACACCCAATAAAACTTGTCAATTCTCCCCTGATTTATGTCATTTGGCAACCAACTAGTCGTCCTTCGAACAAGATCAATCAACGCGGTACTCACATAAAATGAAACCGCGATAACTAGCCATGTTAGGGCAGTTGAAACACTCTTCAACGACGTTGGAAATTCTTGATAGTACAATGATACTTGTCCTGGAAAATGAAATGCCTCACCTATCCCAATAAGAACTAAATGTGGCACGAGCCACAAGACAGAAATTCTGAATCCGTCTTTGTCTCTGACTTCATTAAGTCTTTTAGACTCTACTAAAGCTGCCACTCCCAAGCCAATAAAAGTAAGCACATGGCCAACTCCAATTCGTTTGAAAGGCGTAACATTGTGGCCAATCAATTTTTCCCAAGCGGGGAAGAGAAATCTATCGAATATTGTAAGAAAAATCGAGGTGGTGACGAGTACAATGACAGGTATTGAACCAGCTGGAATTTGAAAATGAGGTCCTAAATGTCTGTCCATGGCTAAGGCTTGAAGTACAGACAAACTAATTAGGACCGCGATAGGAGTCGAAAGAAATATGCTTGATGAACACAATGGCAGAGTTCTCATTAGACTTTTAAAGTCTTCTACTTCACTTACTGTACAGAGTCTCCATGGTTTCGCGATTGAGTCGTCCTGTTTAACATCTCCTTCACATATTAACGCTGCACGATTCAAAAACCTGCATCACAAGTGACTCACTTCGCTCATTTGTCACCTCTGAAATGATAACACAGAAAAAACATAACAAATAATGGTCAAAAATTCAACTGAACTATTGTTTTTTCACTAGTTTCACACTTCAACTATCAGTTATTCCCATTCCCACATGACACCTCAACTATCAGTTGTTTCCTTTTCCTACCTGAACGATGGGCATAGTTCAGATAGGAAAAAGGAACAACTGGTAGTTAGAGTGTGAAACTAGAGAAAATGTGATAGTTCAAATGTGTTTTTGACTATTAACTCGAAAGATAAAGTGAACTCACCCAAAACTTTTTGAAGGTGCTATTGACATGGTTTGATCAACATTGGCATGTGGTCCATTATACCAATTATTCTCATCTAAAATTGGAAGTTTCCTTTTTCTAATAGTTGCCACAATCACATGAGCCAAACTAGTAAAAGGACTACCTTCAAGTTTAGCATAATGGTAAAATCTACTTCCACTTAAGAAAACAACTAAACCAACAAAATTGACAGCTACACATACAAAATACCCAAATTTCCAGCTCACATTGTCTTCAATGTACACAATAACAGTTGCACCAATAACTGTCCCAATGTACATGGTGAAGAAGAACCAATTGAAGAACATGTTTTGGTACTTTGAGTCGCGAAATTGGTTCGCGCCAATTGTTGCTATGTTGGTTCTCATTCCACCTAATCCAATGGATGCCAACGCGATTCCTCCGTATAAGAAGGCAAATTGAAGTTTTGTTGGTGACATACAAATGCCTGAACCATTTGTGCATAGTTGTTGAGGTCTCAATGTGTCAATTGTTGATGTTAAAGCTAAGAGAACTATGCCCTGTATGAGTTAAAAGTTAGAAGATAACAACTAATTTAATGATGCATTATAAAAAAAGGGCATTTTGTAAAATTAGAGTTAATTTTACCGATAGTCATTCAACTTTTAGTTTATTCCATCAAAACTATAAAGTCATACTTTTTGTGATACAAAAAAAATTGAACTATGTCTATGTATCATAGGAGAAAAAACACAAAACTCCGAAAATTGATAAATTCGATCCTCAAAAAAAGGCATTTTTTTGTAAAATTAGAGTTAATTTTGTTTGATAGTCATTCAACTTTCAGTTTATTGCACCAAAACTATAAAATTATACTTATTGTGACACAAAAATAATTGAACTATGTTTATTTATGTCATACGAAAAAGGAGAACCCCCCCCCCCCAAAATAAAATAAAATAAAATAACAAATTTGATGTATGAATAATCTATCAAACCACCTACACCAGCCGAGGAAAGCATGATGCACAAAACAATCCACGTAAGTAGGATACATGAAAGGGCCCGTATTCAGATGATAATTTTAAAGTCATAGGTGCACCCTCCTCTAAAGGAAAAAAATGTATGAAGTAAGAATTGATCCCCTAAAAGTAAATAACTCAACAGTCAACACTCAACCAAGTGCACCACTTAAATTAGTCAATGACCGCACTCAAAAGAGATATGATGTAAACAATTTATCATAATGTAAGTCGATAAAAGGAAAAAAAAATGTATGAAATAGAAATTGATCACCTAAAAGTACATAACTCAACAGTCAACACTCAACCAAGTGCACCACTTAAATTAGTCACTAACCACACTCAAAAAGAGACGTGATATAAGCAATTCATCCTAATGTAAGTCGATAAAAGAAAAAAAAAAGGAAAAAATGCATGAAGTAGGAATTGAACTCCGAAAAGTAAATAACTCAACAATCAACACTCAACCAAGTGCACCACTTAAATTAGTCAGTGACCGCACTCAACAAGAAACGTGATGTAAACAGTTTATCCTAATGTAAGTCGATAAAATCAACAAGAAAAGTAGGGGATCAGATTATATACCAGTAGAGAGATAAAACAAGAACTCCATACAACAGAGAAACAACCAAAGAATGAATCAGCAAGAATAGCAGCAACAACAGGAACAAAATTGACAGAGCCATTCATAATATTAGAAACTTGAGCAGCATCAATACTATTCATTCCAAATTCCTCAATTAAGTAAACTGTCAAGTTATTCATCCAACCTGCTGCTGCTATGTTCAATCCCGCTGTTGTTGCTACAAATTATTCAAAAACATAATTAAGTAAATGAAATAACAATAACGTTCTCTCTAACAGATTAAACTTATTAAACTTTTTTGAGACGTTCGAGAAAAGAAACCTATTGTAAAAGGGAATGTAATCCATCCTCCTCGTTTTCCGTGTCCAGCTGAGCTCTTCAAGATTTGTGATTCTCCATCCATATTTGAAAAATGAAAAAATGTGAGATGATTTTTTATAAATACTCTGTTTCAGTTTATATATAGAGCTTTTATAGAAAGCTTGAAAGGTTTGTTTTTGTTATTTTTTTATTTTTTTTACAAACAATCTTTCCCTTCAAGCAATAAACAAAAAAAAAAAAATAGTTTACTTTCTCCGTTTATTTTTACTTGTCTATTAAAATAGATGTTTATTTTTACTTATTCAGTGTAAACCGTTTAGAGATAATTGGAGCAGCTCATCTGGCTTTACGGGACTTGGAAGGCATCAACTCGTTATCCTTCTACCGAAAAGAGCGAGAGTTGTTTGTTGCTCTATGAAACCATCTTTATGTGGTCTGTTATTATTAATTAGTCATTTTCAATAGTAAAATTGTTATTTTATTTAGGGAATAAGAACAAATATACCCCAGACTATCGTAAATGGTATGTAGATACCCTCCATCATACTTTTGGGACATTGGTGCCCCTACCGTCTAAAAACTAGAGCATATATGTCCTTCACTCTAACTGAAGACTAAATAGGGACACGTGGCACAATCTTACACGTCCATCTGATATTTAATAAATGTCGGATCGGTGGATAAGATTATGACACGTGTATGTCCGCTAGTATAAAGGGTATATATGCTCTAGTTTTTGGACGACAGGGGCACCAATGTCCCAAAAGTATGATGAAGAGTGTCTGCATACCATTTATTATAGTTCGGGATATATTTGTTTTTTTTCCCTTTTATTTATTGATTCTGAAGAAATGTGTTAAGGTAATACTAGACCGGTAAAAATAAATGGAGGGAGTATATATAAATATAGAGTAGAGGTAGATAATAGAGGAAATTATATCTTAACTACCTTGATTTTAAAAATATTTTAATTTCATTTGCCCAAAATAATAATGATTCTTGTTGTAGGTATTTATTCATTTTCATTCGCTTTCTCTTCCTTGGTCCACCATTAATAAAAATAATTGAACAGGTGGGAGGCAGTGGAAGCCAATAATATATATAAAAGAATATTACCTATTTATATATTATAATTTTTTAATAAAAAGATGTCTATTAACACTTCTTGAATACATGTGTGGGAAGCCAAAAAAAAAAAGGAATACATATGACTCCATCACTTGTGGGAGGAAGCCTTACGGTAAGTAGTTACTTATAAGTTATGGCTCGATAAATATTTGAAATCACCAGTACTAATTGTTCAAATCATTTTATTAAAAGTTTTGACTCGACAAACATGCATATGAAAAAATCAATTAAAAATATTGAGTATAATCGAATTCATGATCCACAATACTATAGCTCCACCCTAATTTTTTTAAAATATAAGAGTGAATGCATGTGAAATGTTAGCAAAAGCATCACATCATAATGTTAAATAAGAACTTGCATTATCAATTATTGATGAGATCATATTAGCAATTTTGAAGTTGATTCACATGGCAATAGGATAATCATCTAAGTGGGATAATATACATATCTCTAAATGGACTCAATTAATAGAGAAAAGGGGTAGGTGGGAGCAGAGGAGGAGATAAAAGTTAGATTACGAATTCAGCTAAATATTAAATTTAAACTCAGTTATTAACATTTAAAGTTATTATTTTAAAACTCAAAATTATAAAATGAAAATTTTGATTTTGCCTTTAGTAGGTGGGATGGACCAAAAAAAAATGTGGATAACTTTTTGCCAAAATTACAATCATTAACATGAACTCAATCGACATTTTCTCTTGTCAACTAGATATAATTAATGTTTTTCAATCAAAGATTTATCAAAAAAAATTCTACCTTATAAAAATAAAAATAAGATCCGCGTACCTTCTATTATTTCTCGATCCTATTTATAAAAATTTGATAATTATTGAGTGGAATCCACTAATCATCCATACAGATAGTGGTGCAATATTATATAATTTGTTGGAGTGTTATAATGATCTAAATTATTTTTGGTATTAGCATCTTTGTAAATAGTATATATTTAGTTTGTATTTTGTAAGCCTAAGATTTATGTACTCCTTTGTGTGATTAGTGATTTTTGGTATATATACAAATTGAGATTACATTTGAAAGTGTGGTTAATAACAAAAGTTTCTAAATAATTTATGTCAGCAATAATTAATCAAGAAGGGGAATCAAATTATGTTGAAAAATTAAAGAAAATCCCATGGTCAACGTTGAATAACCTTTTCTTATGATCTTCATTTATTTATCAAAAAAGTTAAAGATCTTTTTTAAGATGCTCAGATGGTCCGGTAAAAAAATGATATTTAGATATTTCAGTGAGGAGGTGTGAAAGATTGATTATAGTAGACTTAAAGAGAGATAGTGATAGGCCGAAGAAGTATTCAAAATAAGTGATTAGACAATATATGACACATTTGCAGCTTATCGATGACATGATTTTAGACAAGAGGATATGAAGGTCAAAGATTGGGGTAGATCATTAGTAGATAGTAAAACATTATCTAGTTTTCAATATCAGTATATTATTATTATTATTATTATTATTATTATTATTATTATCCAACTATATATCTTATTCTTCAATTTACTTTTTCTTTTGCTTAGGTTATCATCTTATATATTTGTTATTGATATTGTTCTTTTCTTCATTATTTTCAGCTGACTTTTTCATTATTGTATTTTCTTTTCATATGTGTTATATACTACCTTCTTCAAATTTCACTAGAATTACATTGAATATATTATTGTTATTATATCCTCGATGAATTCTATTTATTTAATTATTTCATTTTGTTCCTTTGTTAAAAAAAAAATTAATTATGCTTGACGACTTTCATTATGCTTCCATTATGAGCAACAATGGAAATGTTAGTCTTTAATTGCTTTGATTAACCCGCTGGAAGACGCTTTAATTAGAGGAGATGAATTTATGATCATGCATGCAGGATCATTTGCACTTTTTCCCCTATGTGCAAATAATTTTTTTGGGGATATAAGTTTATATTTTGTATCATAATATTTCATGAGCTATGTTCTTTATTCTTGAAGAACCTACTTATGTCCTGCTAGGCATAAGTTTGAATTTTTAAGGACATAAATTAAAGATCGACTCATTTAAAGGGTAAATTGTGCAATTAAATGCATGATTAGAGGTGTTAAATAGACGAGTTGGACGGAATGTGAGTGGATCAAAATAGTTAATAAATGGATGAGTTATTGACCACTCAGAGATTACTTGGATTGAAATGAATTGAACTGCAATGGACTAAAACATAGATCAAAATATTTTAAGTTAATTTTATTTGCATTATGAAGTAAGAGCAATTAGTACTAAACATTTACGTTTGATATCACAAATATGATTTTCCTCCATTGCTTTGAATTATTGTTTGACCAACTTATATAGAAAAAAATTGAACTATTTGAAAAAAGATTATATTTACTTTATTTACTTAATTACGTTTTATTACACCTCCACATGACCACATGATGTGTGAGATGACTTGATTTATTTATATTTATGATGAATCAATAACGTAGAAATTTTTCTTTGAAGGGTTGGTGACACTCAATTTAATTATATGAAACCACTTAATCAGAAAAATATTAGGAGTAACTATTAAAGAAAGCAACCGCCATATTTATTTAATTCAATAATCAACAAATTATTGGACTAATTTCTCACTTAAGTTTGAAAATAATTAACATAACACTCATGCTATTAATTAAAATCAAATTTTAAGTTGTATATTACACTCTTCACTTTTTGGTTTATCCCAAGACCCAAAAGTATCAACCTCAATTTTAGATTTTGAGAGTCTTTAAGTTTAATCGTTCCTTTTAAAAAAAAAAAAAACTTTTTACGTTTGGTGCCCAATAGCTTGTTTGGATGATGTAATATATTTGTATTGTATTATTATTTTAAATATAATATTTATTTTGATTGTTGCTTAGAATTTTTGTATCATAAACGGTTCTCTCAATTTATAAACGTGGATGGATGCAATATTTTATTTCAAACGCTTCAAAAATAAATTCAGCCGATTTCGTGTTAAGTATTAGTGAAGCTATAATTTAATAGGCATAATACATAAATAAACACTCAAATTTGGTAAAACAAGTAAATACTTCAATTTTGAGTGTGCATGTTTAGATACCTCAACTTTTCTCCATTATGTTAGTTGAACACTCCAACTTACAAAATGATCATCTAGACACCTCCCAAATTTATGTTTCACGTCAATCACGTGTCAACTAGATAGGTAGAAAACGCAAACATTAAGTACATGTAAAAAAAGCTCGTAAATAATTTATATATGCACACATGTGTATTTGTGTATGTATATTTGATCAACTGCTTTAGGTCTTAATTGATTCTTCAAGGTCGTTTGGTTATTAGTTAGAGTTATGCGGGTATTAGTTAGTTATGACTTATGTCGATTTTGTTATGTATATATTAATTATGCACATGATCCCCAAAATATGAGAAATATGTCATATTTTTGCTTTAAGTCAAAGTTAAAATTACTAGTCAACCAGAATTAACAATTGTAAGCCTTCAACAAAGAAAAAGGAATGAAAGATGAAATTGAATTGACAAATCTGATTTTATACAAAGAAAAAAAAAGAAATCTTGACAAATTTTATAGAGAACCAATTATCCATAAAGACAATCAAGACCAAAAAAAAAATTAAAAATTGGCACTTGAATGGGTCATCAATTTGGGCCAAAGTAATGGGCTAATTTGTGCTTCTTAGAGTAAAGGACAAATTACTTAAGTACACAACATTATTTTACCTATTCTCAATATTTCCCTACTCTTTTATTAAAATACAAAAATTCCTTAATTTTCTCCCAATTTAACTTAATCGGATATTTTATTTTTTGGAAGCCAAATTGACCTTTCCCATTCCCTAATTTTCGCCCTCAATCTCTCCTCAGATTTTCCCACAACACACGATTCCATCTCCAAATTTTCTCCCCCATTATTCTCAACAGATTCATTATTCCAATTTTGAAATTCAAACTAATTCTCTCTCCATTCAATCAATTTCAGAGTTTGAAATAGGTAGTCTATTCATCTTCAACTTTTTTTTTCATTTTTTAAATATTTTCTTATACTTTATGGATCATCCGTCTTTTAGTATTGGGATTATCCAAATACTCACAACCAACACTAATCAAATCTTTGATTATGAAGATCCTATAACAATGGCTAAGCAAAGTTCTAAGAAGTCAAAAGCTAAAAAGGAGGCACATGAACACCCAAGAAAAGTGGTAGACCCCCGGCCATATCCAGATCTGCAATACCAACAGTATGTATTTTTTTTCCTGTAATTTTATGTATTCACATGTTACTATTGGATCCACAACATTCGTTTGAGGTGGAATTTGTTCAAGATATTATGCAACAAGAAAGCGACAGTCTGTAACTATTGAATCATTTTTTCTTTACTTACACATTTGATCTTTTTTTATAATGTACTTCTTCTTTTTTATAGTGACTGCGGAATGTTTTTTGTTGATTTTGTTGAATTTCTAAGCAGTGAAATCAACACCCATCTAATGATTTTCAAAGTGACTATCTTCACACAAGATATGCAACATTGTTATGAAAGTATGGTCTCAACAAGGCCAAGACGAAATATGTTAGCGAGAATGATGATCTACAAGGCCGAAGAGTGACTACACTCCACCAACAGAAGATGATCTTGTTAATGTAGAATAGATTTTTATATATCGATTCACCGACAATTATTGATGATCTATTGTTTTAAGATACATTACGTGTTTTTATACAATTATCAAGTATATGATACAAAATTGTTTTCACAAATAACAAAATTTTATTCTTCACACAACATGATACAAATTATATCTTATAAGATTGGTACAAATCACAACAAATGATACTAAATCATTATCATTTACATAAAACTATGTATATCATACTTAGGTGCTTTAAACATCTCAAATTGATACGCTTTTATTATTTCATGCCAAAGTTACAAAGATATTAAGTTTCAAATACACGAAATTGATACCAAAATTACTTTAACTTTTTTTAAGCTGATATAAATTTCCAGAAAATTATTATGTACATGAAACACAATTGCGTCCACAAATATCAAAATTGTATGTATATGATATATAATATTGGTAAAAAATACAACATCCGATACTTTATTATTAGTAGATACAAAATTTAGAAGAAGATATTATGTATATGATATATCATTGCTTCAAATGATACCTTTTTTACATGTTGTCTCTTTTAACTTTGGAACACATCGTTACAAAGATAATAAGTATCAAATACACAAAATTGATACTAAAATAACTCTAACTTTTTTTTAAGCTAATATTAAATTTTCAGAAAATTATTATGTACATGAAATACAATTGCGTCCACAAATATCAAAATTGTATGTATATGATATATAATATTGGTAAAAAAAATACAACTTTCGATTCTCTATTATTAGTAGATACAAAATTTAGAACAAGATCTTATGAATATGATATATCATTGATTCAAATGATACCTTTTTTTACATGTTGTCTCTTTTAACTTTGGCACACATCGTTACAAAGATATTAAGTATCAGATACACAAAATTAGTTCTAAAATTACTCTAACTTTTTTTAAGCTGATATCAAATTTTCAGAAAATTATTATGTACATGAAACACAATTGCATCCACAAATATTAAAATTGTATGTATATGATACATAATATTGGTAAAAAAAATACAACTTTCGATACTCTATTATTAGTAGATACAAATTTTAGAAGAAAATATTATGTATATGATATATAATTGATTCAATTGATACCTTTTTTATATGTTGTCTCTTTTAACTTTGGCACACATCACAACTATTGATACTATTATTCTATCCAATACAAAGTTTACAAACATTTAAGTATCAAAAACACATCAACGTATACCAAACTAACTTTATCAGAAATTAACAATAAAAAAATGTAGCCAGAATTCAAAATATAACATTTTTTCATATATTGCTTCACAAAATAGTAACCTAAAAGTACTTAATTAAGTATCAAATTTGAGAATTATTAGACATGAAGCATAAAAGTACTTCTAAAAAGCAAGCATCAAGAATCTTTCCACCCTCAACACACACGATTGCACATGTTGTTGCATCGAAGTTTTGTATCTCTTCATAACTTTTTTCCGACGTATCAATGCATAGAGGATATATACTGAATTTCACCTCATGTTTCTTAATTTCTATGTACAATTTATCATTCCGAATACACAATGGAGACGAATTACCTTCAACAACGTATCTGATCTCGATGTTTTTTTTCAATTCATCGATATCCAATTCATCTGCAATTGCTGAAATAAGATAAACGAACGAAATATTTCAGATACCACTATCCCATTATTTATGTATCGCTCGTATCTAACATTACTTTTCCACAATCCATAATATCTTAACAAGATCGAAATATTCATTACGAAATTTCACAAAATTGCGTTCCAAAATTTTTTGAATCAAATTTCTACTGAATTTTCGAAGAACAGGGAGAAGGTTTCACAATTTGAAATTTAAAATTCACAAAATTGTGTTCCAAATACTTTTTGAATCACACTTCTACTGAATTTTCGAAGAACATGGAGAAAGTTTCACAATTTAAAATTTAAAATTTCTAATTCAGTTAGAGGTTTATGAAAGACTGATTGGTTGAAGGAAGAAACGTACGCGTTAATAGTGGGAGTCAATTATAATTTCAGTTTTTAATCCCTTATTTAACGCGTTAAACTGACAAGAACAACTTATTAATTTAAGTATCCGTCTGTTATTAATTAAAGTATCCGCCTGCAATATTATGTATCCGAAAGACACTAAAAATAGGAATTTTTGGTAATTTATGAAAGAGTAGGGATATGAAGTAATTTCTTTCTTATACTATGTGATTTGCATAATTTTTACTAGAGTAATGAACTGTGTCCAAACTTAGCCCATGTCCAATCCATTAAAATCTAGTGGATTGGGTGGGTCTAGGTTTGGATTGTGGAGTAAATTCTTGTAAATTTCATGTATGTTGAGTCGGTCTACATGAACTATCCATGAGTTATGACCCAAATTCAAAATCTTAACACTATGGATGTTGATGTTTTTCTTAGGTGCAACTCTTTGTGATTCAGTATTTTTTTCTTTTTCACCCCTTTATGATTCGATATTCATCATGGGAACTTTGTTTTCAGTAGTGAAGTTTTGCACTGTCTTTTATTTCTGTGCATTACGTCATAACATTTACTATTTTGAGTTGCGTTTTATGTTGGATTGTTTGATAGCTAATAAGAGTTATGCATGCATTAATAAGTGACATAACACCCCTTCTTTGCTTAGTAGATCCACCCCTAATATAATGTTGAAGTGAAGATTAAATATCGTTAATTATATGATTATGAAGTATTATTATTTATGTAGTTGAGTCTTAAGAATGACCTTATCATGTGAAAATGAGATAAGAAAAATATCACATATACCTAATTAAACTATGATTTTGTATTTTTATAGCAAATAAATCACTATATCAAAGATCTATATCGATCATTCACAAAAACTTACATTACTCTTTCATGTATAATTATATATTCAGGTTTTTTAGTCATAATATCAATATTATTTTACACAAAAATATATTTAGAACTTCGATGTACACATGCAATGCACGGATCGAAAGACTAGTAAAAAAATCAACAAAATAAAGAGAAAAAAAAGAAAAAAGGGAGAACATATCTCACGCAACACATCCCTCTCTCCTTAGTAAATTCGCCCTTGATTTACAGTTGTGAGACTGCTCCACCTTTAATTAGAGGTCTCAAATTTAAGCCCTCGACCTAGAGAAAAATCTTGTTGAAAACGTCACCCCGAAATAAGCCATGCAGTGCGTGATTTGAATTTAGTCGGTACTCCAATGTAGACTTTAGGCATCAAACAAGAAACCAAAAAACTAGATAAAGAAGTTCGCCCCTAATTTAATACTGAAACAAAGATTAAATATTACAAACTGTACAGATAAAGAAGCAGTAAAAGTAGACATAAGTAATTTAATTACAGTCAAACTTATTAATAAATATAACACGTCAAACTTATAATAAATATAACGCGCTACATCATACGTTTAAATTTATTATAAAAAATTATAGATATCCAATGAAATCCAACAAATCAATATTGTACATATCTAAGTGAAGACCAATCAATATATCAAATTTTGAACAAATAAAAGAATACTATTCAAAAAAAACTTTGATACTTTACAATAATATATACTTTAAGACTTTGCTTATCTTAACAATATAATAATAATTTAGGTGTAAATTTTTTTATAAATAAAATAAAATTTTAATCAAACTTTTTTATGACTTGTGAAATATATTTTAGTTAGTAGGAAGTTTCCACTACATAACCCACACTAGATCTCCGTCAATCAGACTCAACATGAATAACTCTCAACCGTCCGATCAATTCTTTAATCACTAACGTGTCAATCATCCGTGCAAAGCCACTACTCCATTACTTTCGACCCGACCCGTTTTTCATACAAATAATTAGGTGACCCGAAATCCAATCACTCCAAAAATAGCGACCCCTTTTTCACTCTCTCTCTCATCAAAACTCCAAAAAGCAGCTCTGTGTGGTTCTCTCACTTTCTCTCTCTATCGTTGTATCGTTTGGCGTCTCATCCGTTTAGCGATTTTGCCCTTCTTTCTCTTCTTCTATTGATCCAGTTCATCACTGTAAGTCGATAATCAAACTCTAGTTTTTTGTACCTTTTTTGGGATTTTTTAATCAGATCTCTAATTGTTTTTTAGTCGATTTGTGTTTGTGATTTTGTTTTTTGGGGTTTTGGAGATATGGGTTTTTGATTTTGAATTATGGGTTGGTGTAAAGTTGGAATCTTTTTTGATTTTGAGGGAAAAAAGAGATTTTTTTTATGGGTTGGTGTGTTTGCATTGGATCGATGGGTTTGATTGATTAGAGAAATGAAGGAAATTGATTTTTTTTTAATTTTTTTGTGGGTATTAGAGTTTGACTTTGTTGGTAGTTGTTTTTAGTTTTGACTTTGATATATGTGTATTATTTTTCTATATGGTTCTTTATGGATTTGGTAGAGGTGTTTGTATGTGAGGTGAATTTTTGTTTTGACTGACTTGAGGGGAATTAGTTTGCGAGTGAAGGGGTTGTGTGATTTGACTGGTTTTGTTTAGAATTAATTTATTGCGTTTTGAAGGTAACCATGAGTGACCAAGGAGAAAAGACATGTCCTCTCTGTGCTGAAGAGATGGATATGACAGATCAGCAGTTGAGGCCTTGCAAGTGTGGCTATCAGGTTTGTAAATCTTCAAGTTCTAGAATAATATTCTTATGATTTTGACTATGTTTTGCATGAGTAATTTGAAACCATGTTGTTTTTGTGAAACTGGGTCATTAGAAGACTAGTCATTGCTATTGGCATGTTGTTTCTATCAAGACATGCTTATTAGGGTTGAAGTGGAGTTGCTTTGCTGGTATTCTGGTGATAGCTCTTTATTATTAGACATCTAATTTTGTATTGAAAGTGATAGGAGAGTGGAAATGGACCTTAAGCGTATATTGCACTGTGCAGTTATTAATGGAACTGCAAAATTAAGAAAATTATTAAAAATTATTTGTGTAATCTAAGAAGAAAAATTGTAAATACAAATCACAATTATATGGAGAAAAGAATTGGAAAAGAACTACCATAGCAGCAGTAGTTTTGGTTAATGCAACTTCCTTTTAGTGCCTGCGCTGAAGTGTCCGCTAGGCAAGTTGAAATAACCTCTTTTGCACCTAGCTTCAGACCTTAAGTGCATCTCAAACGAGTCTATGATAACAACTCTATCTGTAATTTTCGAAACATTTTTGTGAAATTGTCTTCATGGTTATTGGAGCTCAGCCTTTTAATGTTGCTTCTGAAAAAGTTCTTTTATGCAATCCTGGCTTTCTTTAACGAGGAATTGTATAAATCAACCTTGGGAGCTACCTTGGAGGGGTTTGAGAGGTGGGGGTGAGAAATGGATTAATCATGCAACAGGTTTCTACTGTGCATATGCTCTGCTAGGCTGATATTTTCATCTCTAGAGTACTTATGCGAGTGAGTTTCATATTCATTTATCTCTTTTAGGTTTGTAATCCACGTGCTTTAGGTGGAAATTGTTGTGCATATCCACTCTGACTTGGGCAAGAGAGGTTGCGAGAGGGGGGAGTTAGTGCCTGATAGAGTACTTGCTTGTCCTTATTTGAACTCCATTATGCATTTAATTTCCGAATACCTACTTAGATGTTCCTATTGGATATGTTTTTTTTTGGTAGTTTTTCTATGTAGAAATATCCAATTTTTCAGTTTTCGTTTCCTTTTATCTTGGGAGCCTAAATAAATGATAAGAATGCCTACAGCCCTCCTGCCAAGTTGGCTGGGTTTAATGTTTCCTTTTCATGGTAAGTTTTGGATTAATTACATAAAAGAACCTTGTCTATGTAAAAATTTAAACAAACCATGAAGCTAACTGTTGTTTGACACAATTTCTTCTTATTTTAACAAAAAAAGGGCATCTTTCCCTATTTATGAATAATTTAATGGTAAGCTTACCATTTTACCTTTAATGTGATATCTATTGTCACAAATGTTTATGGTTTGTTTTGGATTACAAGTTTCAAAAGTCTTTTTTTTCTTTCTTAAATTTCATACTCAATCAAACAATCACATAAATTGTGATAGAGGGAATAGTAGCTTATAAGAATGTGATAGTCTAGACAAAAGGAAGCTATACAATATACGAAGACCTATGAATAAGAGAAAATTCATATCTGACTATAACTTATAAAACAAATTGTGTTTCGCTACATAACATAAAGGTTATCAACAGACAAAATATAAATGTTTAGGAATAACTAGTGCCTAGGGGTGTCGAAGAGAAGTTGGAAACCTGTAATAGTTTCTTGGGAACCATAGTATAAACATCAATGAGGTTGCATCCAAGGGCGTGGGTGGTAGTCAATAAAATTGGAATCAAGACCATGGTAGAGATAGGTATTCAGCAAAAAAGATTAGAGGATTTCTGTCGGTTTGCCTAAACCTTTAGGCTAAGTTACTAGGTTGTACCTGTACTAGTGGGAGGATGCAAATATTCAATCGGATAGTCTGCAAGCTAGTCAGGTACCACCTTTATCTTTTAAAACCTACAATGCATTTGTTTTTTGCTTGGTCATAAAGAACACAAATTTTGTGCAGGGATTGGTGGATACTTTTGATAACTTCAATCTAGCTGGTTGAATAGATTAGAAACTCAGTTTTTTTGGGGAAAATATCACAAAACATTTCGTTTTGCTGATGGAATTTGGACCAACACCATCTTATATTTGGCTCATCCATTTAATTTTACCCCAGGAGAAAAAGACTTTCATCCATTAACATTTGGGAAATCTGCACCACTATGCATGTCTATGCTACTTATTCACTTGTTAGAAGTATGACTCATTGTTTAGTCTCTTAGATCACTGAGATAAACTTGCAGCTATTGTGCCCTACGATGGTGTATGTTGCCACCAGTTGTGTAACAGACATTTGGATATCCCTTTAAAGGTTAAGCTAGGAAGACATTTCTTCTCTATGCCAATGCTTCTGAGAGTTATAGGCTTGCTTATAGTTGATGCATATGATGTATTGTAACCTGGTACTGTTTGTATTTTCTTCGGCAGTGATGTAGAACTCTTTGTTTTTGGTGCAGAGAGTTGTAAGCTGAAGCTATATCTTAAATGATTCATATATGTTCTTTGTAGTACAATTTATAGTTAAAATTTAAGGTGACTTTCTTTTTTTTGATGTGTGTTGGGCCACTCAATTAATGCCTGATAAGAGCAAGATAGCCACTCAATTAATTCCCCTAATTGCTGGTCATTCAACACAATTATGAGATTGTAATAGCAGTCTCTTTTTCGTTTTTTGATAACTAGATTGTTATGTTTTCCTCGGCTTTTACTTGGATTTGATGTACTTGAGCTGAGGGTCTCTCGGAAACAGCCTCCTACCTCTACGAGGTAGTGGCAAGGTCTGCGTACACTCTACCCTCCCCAGACCCCACCTAGTGGGATTTCACTGGGTATGTTGTTGTTGTTGTTGTTGATAACTAGATTGTTACAACAGTCTCCTTTTCTTTTGATAACCAGATTGTAACAACAGTCTCTTCATTTGTTCACCATCTCAAATTACTCAAACTTAGTGTTTGTAAAGATTATCTTGGATTTGCAGAGCATAATAATGATAGGAAATTGAAGAGGCTTAGCACCATTATCATGATACATTTTATTATTTGTTACGTTAGATTATTCATAGTTTCCTTGTATTCTTCATGTTCCAAGAGAAATAAAGAGAAGTATTGTTAATGCATTTAGTTTTGAATGAACAACATAGTTTTGAAGGGTATAAATGCCGTTCAACATTACAGGGTTAATATTGTCTGTCAACAATTTTGTTTAGAGCTTCTGACTTTTATATTAGTTTAAAATTGATTTGTGTTCATTTTTGGAACCCCTTTCACTGTAGGTATGCGTATGGTGTTGGCATCACATAATGGAAATGGCTGAGAAGGATGAGACAGAAGGGCGGTGTCCTGCTTGCCGCAGTCCATATAATAAGGAAAAGATTGTTGGCACGGCAGCAAATTGTGAAAAGTAAAATATGAATTAATATCCTTGTTCTCACGGACAAACTCCATTAACAGATTAGTAGGACCTATGTTTTCTGCATTCTTCATAGTTTTTTTGTCATCTAACAGGATGGTGAGCTCGGAGAAGAAATTGACATCTCGAAAGGGTAAAAGTAAAACAGCTGATTCGAGAAAGCAACTTAGCAGTGTGCGCGTTGTTCAAAGGAATCTTGTCTACATTGTTGGTTTGCCTCTCAGTTTAGCTGATGAAGATGTACGTACACTTCAATTTTGGAATCTTTAACACCTCCCTTTAAGATATTATTTGTTTCAGTTTATTTTAAACTTTTAACTTAGGGATGTCCTAGTCCTAGATGCTTGACACTTCTTTATTTATAGAATATTATCTAACAAACTGAACAAATTTATCCCCATTAAAGCAGCTTCTGCAGCGGAAAGAATATTTCGCGCAGTATGGGAAGGTTCTGAAGGTGTCTATGTCTCGAACAGCTGCTGGTGCCATTCAACAGTTCACAAATAATACATGCAGTGTGTAAGTATGCTTCTTGATTTAAATTCGTACTGGCTCTGAAGATGCTTCATGTAAAGCAGTAATATTAAGATGCTGTTAAAGTGACATAGGAAAGATTAGTCAAGGCTTTCTAAGCCTCGCAAACAAGCATTAATGGATGCATAGAGTTGTTTTTGTTCCAAAACACGTCTCTCAATTCTAGAAAAGCCTTTTCTACATCATAGGGTTATATATGAAGATGCTCTTAACATGCTGTCCAAAAGAATTTTGCAAGGCTCATTTCACAAAAATAACTAGGCAATCTATACCCCGAGTTGTGTTCTTTTACCAAAAAAAGATGAAAGTGTTGAGTTATCTGTGTTCAAAACCTGTTCCTAATCCTGGAAAACCCTTTCTACATCATTTTATGTGATTTCTTATGTTTAAATTTTGTGTGCAATCATACGTCATGTTTATGACTACATTGATATTCATGTGTTTACCTTTGGGCTTAGCCATGTAAGTTAATATACACAACTCTCTTCTGCTTCATAGGATTTTTGGCAAGTATTTTAGTGGCACAGTCTTGAAGAGTGTACTTCTCCTTTCCTGGTGTTTCGAAGGGATAAATAAGAAGATAATTTTGATTACCTTATTTTTTTAAAAAGAAAATTATTGTGTATGAGCCTTCGGTTTACCCAATGCCCACTTCGTTGGATCCTCTTGTTTCTTGGTACTGTGCCAGTCCGCTGGCAATTCCCCAATTCAGCAAAGAATACAATACAACCAGCCCCTCTCCATACTGTCCTTTTTGATACTTGTACTTCGAAGTTCTTATTTCTCTCATCTGAGAAAGCTTGCAATAAGACATGTTTCAAGCAGTTTCCCATGGAAATATTCAACAATTTTTTTTCAGGATTTGCCTTTTTACGACTGTTGGACTTCATGATGTTTATTAGGACATTTAGCTAGCGTTTGACCATAGATTCCCAAATATTTTTAGGAAACCAGATTTGAGTGAAGTTTGGATTGAAGATTCAGAATGTGTTTGGCTATAGTTTTTGGAAACATATTTCACTTTTTTTTTTAATAACATAAACCTGACTTGTACCCAAAAGTTTTGAAAAACTAGCAAAGATACCCATAAGCTTGGCACAAAATTATCATTTTTACAATGAACTTAGATAATACATTATCCTAAAATATAACACGATATTTTATTAAAAACTACTAATAACACGATTCACTGGGTATGTTGTATACTAATAACACAAGTAACTACTACAATTCGTCAAATTATAATTAGTTATAATTCGTCAAATTACAATTAGTTATGAAGATTCATTAGTGAAAAAATAAATAGTAACGACGGCACTAACTAGCTATGCTTTACTATAATCTTCCCACATTCTACGAACAATCTCTTCACAGCGTGCATGCATGCATTTCCTGATCAGATGACCAAAAAAAGGGTAGATTGGAATTAGTTGGGGTTATTAATAGATGGGATTTTTTATAAAATATAAAAGTTTGGGTAAGTTTTAAAATTTAAAAAGATTTTGCCAAAAAATTGGCCCAAAAAACAATTTTTGAGTAGATTTTGGAATTTGGTTTTTAAAATTCACAAAAAGTAGACAAATTCTATGGGCCAACCGGGTCCTTAAAATCCTCAAAAAAGTGTTCTTTTCTTTACATTCAAAAGAAAATCAGTTAGCTATTAAATTTATAAACAAAAGGTCAGTTATCTATTTAGCTATCTTTTTTCACTTTTCTGTTGGGTACAGATATATTACCTATTCAAAGGAGGAGGAAGCAGTCCGTTGTATTCAGGCCGTACATGGATTTAATTTGGACGGTCGACCTCTAAGGTGTGTGCCTCATCTTTAATGATATGCAGCGCGGGCTGTTATTTTTTAGTAATCATTTTTACTTTATTGCTGGCAGAGCGTGCTTTGGAACAACAAAATACTGTCATGCTTGGTTGAGGAGTGTGGTATGATTTCTCAATTACTTAGATTTCCATCAGAACATTGATTAGGGGTCATCTTTTGTTTTTTTCTGGAACCACAATAGATTTAATGTCTCTAAAGGAAGAGTTACCTTTTGGTCCAGCCCTGCACCAATCCTGATTGTTTATACTTGCACGAGATTGGATCGCAAGAAGATAGCTTTACTAAGGATGAAGTAATATCGGCTTACACAAGGTACCGGGATTTATTTAGTTGGTGGTTTTGTTGTTATTGTGGTATTTAAGACTTAAGAGCATAGTTTATGGAACCCGTCTCGTTAAAATGTTCTAGAATTTTCATCATTGGAATATCAAGTCCTTAAAGTTTAGGAGTATGACTGAGGAAAGAGCAACCATACTTTTGCATCTACTTTGTCCCAATTTTATTTTTGTAAAAACAATAGGTGGTTAGTAAGTAAGTCAATGCTACTTTTAAAAAATTAAGTAAACAGGTGCATTTCCAGGCTGTTGCAGGATATGCTTTAACTCTTACTCTGTACACTGATCAGTTGAAAGCAGTTTTTTTCAGTGGTCTTGTAATATGTTACTGTAGTATATAGCTGTGTCTGGACCAGTGGGACAACCTTGTATTGTCACTCTCCGTGTTATCTGTTCGTTGTATATGGACATTCATTGGATAAATAATTAACTTACATAGTTATTTTAAAGGAGTAGGGTTCAACAAATTACTGGTGCCATTACTAGTATGCAACGGAGATCAGGGAGTGTTTTACCACCAGCGGCAGACGATTACTGCAATGACAGCTCTGTTTCTGCAGGAAAACCTTTTAGTAAAACTGCTACAAATGTAAGATTTTCTCTTGTTTGATTTTTTTGTTTTTTTCCATGTCTTTTTCATTTTCCCCTTTCGCACTTCCTACCGTTTTGGGAAGGAGGGAATGAAAAATCTCTATTTGGAGGTCGAATGGGGAAGTCAGCATCTCAAGAGAGGGATATGAAGCTCTATTCTTATGATCAACCTCTCGACATTTCCTTACTTATGATTACATTATCGAGATTTTAGGTAGAAAATTGCTGAAGTCTTAAATTTTTTAATCTCACTGGAAATGATGCCAGAAGTGTGCCCGTCTTGCATACTGAATATCTGAAATTTTTAATCTTGTCATATGCCTTGCAGAATTCAGCAACCAATGCGAGAGGCTCTCCACCAAATAGCAGCCCTGGTAGATCAGCTGCTCTTCCTGCTGGCGCTTTGTGGTATGCAATTAGAAAACTCACTGTTCTCAGTTATATATGGTTCATAAAATTTCACAATACAATATATTTTTTTATTTTTTCTAGGGGAACGCGTGCATTAAATAACCAACTGCCACCTGCCAGTGCACCAAGTTCTAATGGACTGCCGCCTGCCAGTGCACCAAGTTCTAATGGACTGCCGCCTGCCAGCGCACCAAGTTCTAATGGACTGCCGCCTGCCAGTGCACCAAGTTCTAATGGACTGCCGCCTGCCAGTGCACCAAGTTCTAGTGGACCTCTTAAACAGAAGGCTGAAATATGTAGCCCACTTACATGCTCCACAGTTGTTGCCAATAATAGTCAGGTCTTGTCATTGCCTGCCGAAGCAGGAAAGAAAGCTATTCATAGCAAAGAAAGTGGCATTAGTCAAGAGAAACGTAAAATAGACATGTTAGAACCTGTTAAACAGTCTGTAGGAGCAGATGATGCAACCTATAGTTCTGAAAAACCCGATATAGCCATACGTCCTGCTTCTTCATTTATGAACAGTCAGTTTGATATCACCCCGTCTTTGAAGGACACAGATATACATTTGATCACATCATCCAGTGCTACAAATACCTTTGATCTTCCTTTGATGTCCAATGTACCTAGTTTACCAAAAGATCCCTATGATGCCACAGATGTTGAGGAGAATGTATGCTCAGATTTTTCATCATTTAGCATTGATAAACAACAAAAGTCACATGCTACCTATGAGAAATCAAGGGAGCTGTCGCCTTCTCAGACGAATGGGAAATCTGTGATTTCTGCAGATGATGTTATTATCTCAAGACAAACGTCTGATTTGAGACTGGAAACACAGGATCAAGGAATACAAGACACAACTCCTGAAATGGAGGATGATTTGCTATCTTTCAATGCACAGAGACATAGGGACCCTGAAGTAATTTTAGAGAAAAGCCACTCATCAAGTCCTTCCATCTCTTTACACTCTTCAGGGCAGCTCAAGGGTTATTCTTCGCAGTTTGCCAATGGGGTTGGACCTATTAGAGCCAACATGCAAACTTTTGATCAGAGAGTTGATTCAGTATTACAGCCTTCTAGTATTGGAGAACTTCCTAATGGATACCCTGAAAATCCATTCAGTTGTGCAGGTAAATATTTGGGAAGCACTGATGACACTTATTATTTGTCTAATGAAAGTAAGAGGATGCACTTGAATAGGTTTGAAGGTGAAACTGCTACTGCGGATCATAGTACTAATGCAGATAGGGGAGAGAACAATATAATATCTAATATTTTGTCTATGGATTTCGACCCATGGAATGAGTCATTAGCCTCTCAGAACTTGGTTAAGTTGTTGGGAGAAACTGATAACCAACAAGGGTCTAGAGTATCAAACTCAAGAAAAGTACAGAGCAGCAATCAATCAAGGTTCTCTTTTGCAAGGGAGGAAGAACCCATGAATGCATCTACTGATTCTCGTCCATCTTTAAGTTACATTGACAGAAGTTATAGTCATCGCCCTCTTGATCAAGATTTTCAAAATAGCAGAAGTTATCAGCTTGATGGTTTTGGTACTCGCAATGGTTTCTCACTATTTAATAATCAGGAATCTAATGGTTTTACCAACAATTATTCTCACCTCTCCTCTAATAAGCAATCAGGTTAGTGTATCACTTGTTCTTTTTAATTCTATCCCCCTTATCTGTTCCTTTTAGTGTTTCAGATTTAGTTTGAGTGCAATTATCCACAAGGAACAGAAGGTTTGAAGTGCCTAACTTACTCATTTTCTGGTTATTTCTCCAGTGTCGAGATCTCAGATGACTGCGCCTCCAGGGTTTTCAGCACCAAATAGGGCCCCACCCCCAGGCTTTGCATATGAGAAAATGGAACATAATTTTGCTTCTCTCTCTGGTTAGTAATTTTGAACTGTTGGTTGGTTTCTCTACATTATTGGACGTAATCTTGGATGTGTCTCAAATCAGTTATTTTGCAGGTACCCACATGCTTGATACCACCTCCTTACTGCGCAATGAATATCCATCAATTGGCAATGTCAACAATGGGGACATTGAGTTTATGGATCCTGCAATCTTGGCAGTTGGTAAAGGCAGGGTTCAAAATGGCCTTAATGGCTCAAGTCTAGACATGTCTCCAAGTTTTCCTCCACAGCCAAGTGGTTTTGAAAATGAGGCAAGACTTCAGTTTCTCATGCAAAGATCTCTCTCTCTGCATCAGAATCAGAGATACACTGATAATAGGGATAACTTTTTCAATGATGCTTATGGAATTTCTTCGAGGGTTGTGGAACAAACTCTGGCCAACAATCTTTCCCCATTTTCACAACTGAATCTTCCCCAGGGTAGGAATTCTGTGATGTCAAATGGCCAGTGGGATGGCTGGAATGGTGGGGTCCCAAGCGGAAATGACATGGGCATGGCTGAACTCCTCCGAAATGAAAGGCTGGGCTATAACAAGCTCTTTAATGGATATGAGGAACCAAAGTTCCGCATGTCCAATTCAGGCGAACTGTATAACAGAACATTCGGGATATAGATGTGCGTCTGGGATTTGTTCAGCTTGTTGAGCACAGTTGTGGGAGAAACAATGAATTAGAAAAATCATGTGTGACTAGCAGACGTGCTTGAGATGATCAAAGATACAATGATGCTCAAATTGTGGTAATAACTCAAGGATAGCTGTGAGGGAATATGATCGATTTGCCTTTCTAGAAGGAAGCTTGATCATGACTGTCTGAATACTGCTTTCTGATTGGTGAAGGATGAAATCCTCGAAAACAGGATGTCCATAAACCAACAGGTTAGTGTTTTTCAACCAAACTTCTCATTAGTATGCATATCTGGAGGTTTATATTTATATCGTAGCACAGGTAACCTCACAAAATTAAAGTTTCTTCTTTATCACATCGGAGACGAACATGGAGAAAACAATCAGTTAATGGAGTATTTGATTAAGAAGAAACCTTTCACAAATTTTACTACTAATAGCTTATATAAGCTTTAAATGATGCAACTAGCTTGCTTTTAATTTAAGATACGCTTGGAATCATTGTCTGAAAACTATTGTTCCTGGTCTTTCCTTCAGCCCTTCCTGAAAACTATTGTTTTCCAAGTTTTTTGTGATTCCTGTTTGACTATCTTTTAGTTTGCACTAATGCCTGTTTATGACGACAATTCCAGGTGAAAGCTGCTGAGTTCTTCGGGGCTCCACAATTGTTTAGACAGGAAACCTTGCATGATTTAGTTGGCAGGCGACGTGGGAGTGGAGAATCAGGTTATCACACACATTACTGGAGGCGTTGAGACACACAGCTCGTTTTTCTGAGCTTGCCTGCAATAATGCAAATAGTAAAAGCTGATACAAGTTATAGAAATATATATCTGTTTATACCGAACTTTCTCCTAATTATTTTTGGAAAAAATGAAATTGCTGCGTTAGCGGTGAAACATCATGGACAAGATTAGTTGTGTTGTGTGGAGCCTGATATCTTGTTTCTTGACAAAACTGGGTGCTATGAAAGAAACTATGGTGTGCTTTTTCCGATTACGTGCAAGTAGAGCCGTCAAAATGGGCTCGACCCTTCTAAATACATTAGAACACTAAGTTAAAAGAAAGACTATTTAAATGCTTTAATTTTCAATCATACTAATCAGTTTCCTAGATAGTAATCGCGCTAAGTTAAATCAATAACCTATTCAAATAATACTAATTAATACCATTATATATATTGCATACCTTCACATTGTAAGTTGTAACATGCATATTTCTAATTGACAAAAGTAAGTTGAATCAATATGGTTAATTATTCTATTTGCAATTACGTTAATATATTTTCGATTTCAAATAACTTCAATGTCAATTCGATTTATATTCCTATTTGTATAGGACTTTGAAGAATTCTCCAAACCTGTTCTCTTTTCTTGAAGTTGATAATTCCTCCTTTTTTTGAAAACTTTGATAGCTTCAAATTAAAGATGTTCTAGACAAATAGTTCATTCATCTTTTAGTTTGATTTTTCTTCTTTTAGACATGTTATTTTATTTTTTTTTGTTGAGAAATTGTATGTGATAATTAAATTTTATTCTTTTTCTTTATTCGTTTATTAAAAATTATGCGTACGCTACTAATAATACATGAAAATTTTATCCTTTTATCTTGTGGGCCAAAGATATTTGTTCATCCAATGAGAAAAAAACATAAAATAAAAGTAGTCTATTTTGTAGCTTAAAATGTGGAAACTATTAAAAAACAGTGGAATCATGGAAAACAGATGGCTTTACTATTAACAAATAGTAGATGTCTTCATCTTCACTTATTCTTCTGGACAACTTTTTGGTCTCCTTAAAGGCCATCCCTTCAAAATCCTACTTAGTCCAACACCCCAACACCCCCTCTTAAATTTAGGATTAATAAGTGATAATATTAATTAGTTTTTTTTTTATGTTTAAGATGTTAATTTGATTTGCATAATCTACAAGTAAAGTAAGTAAAAGATGTATATAATATTAGATTGCAAGAGATGTAAATAAGTGATATAGATAGTAAGGGTTCATATAGTCGACTTTTCATTTGCTTAGGATTGGGGGTGGGGGTGGGGGGTATAGTATTTGTTGTTAGTTGCTAATTTTATATTAGTGATAGCTAAAAATGATAAGACTACATATATATAACATACATGGGAGGGAGTACAAATACAACACAAGAAGATGGAAGGCATACAATAGTTTGATTTCAACTTAAAAAAGTGTCAAAAACATATATAAATTATCTTAGTCTTTTGAGTTTCATATCTGAACTATTGAGAGTGTGAGTTTTCTACCTTAACTATCACCCAATAGTAAGCATAATACACGATTAATTTCAGATGATGCTTGTACACTCTCTCTTTTGTTTCATAATTATGTCACGTGGAATAATAATTTCACTATGGTAAATCTTAGTGAATTTGTACTAGGTTAAAAGTTAAGATTAAATGTTAAAACTATCATGCATACAAATAAATTTATTCCAACTGCAACATCCACCATCTTATTCTCCACTTTCTTAGTTGTGGACTCGTTTCTATCGTGGCATCAATACCTTCAATTTGAAATGGGAGAGTTTAAGATTTTAAAGAAGTCAATAAAAATATTGTACCAACAAATAGAATCTTTGTATATGTCAGGTCAATGAAGATTTTATGAACAAACGCAACGCTAATCTTAAAATGATAGTTCAGATATAAAACTATTTAAACTAAATGACCAAATTTTGGAGTACAAAGGGGACTATTCTCCCCATCCCCCTCCGCACACCTCAACAATGGGGTGTCTAATTTAGTGCCACAAATTTTAATATTAATCTATTACAGGTAGAAGAAAAATATCTACAATGTAAGGCCCACACCAAAAACATAAAACCCCCTAGCTTTAGCAATACAAAATCTGACCCAAATCCAACAAAAAGTGAGTAAAAGGACCCATGGATATGAGCAATTAAAATCCACCAAACTTATGGACCTACCATGTGTATGAAAAGCCATATATAGGTCATAGTTCTTTGTCCTACTATTAATTCAATCATCATAGGTGTGTAGCAAAAAAAAAGGTCTATGTTTGAGGAATATAACATAGGACAAAAGAACTTCTCAAACCTAAGTGGAGTAAATTAAGAAATTGAAAAATAGCATAAAGGAAAGGTAAAAGGAAAGAGCAATTGATAATGTGAGAATAGTAACCAACAAGGGTCATAGTGGAGTGGTAAATACTTCTTTATTCTTAACCAGATGTCTCGAGTTTGAATTCCTCTGAGTATGGAGTCACCTTTGTTAGGGATAGTTTCACCTCAATGTAGGACTTCCCGATGCAAATACAAATTTAATCAAACTCTAATGTGAGCACTGAATAGCGAATGAAAAAAAGGAAGATTATGTGAGAATAGTGTAAAGTACATATGCATTGCATTTCACATGTAAAGTTGAGAAATAACCAAATTTATATGGTACATGCTAGGAGGATCTTTTCACTTTGAACCACTTGTAATGTACTTGCTACTAATATTTATTTGCTCCTTTAATTCAAATCATACACTATTTGTCATGCTGAAAAAGTTATTCATAGCCACTATTTTACACTAAATCAATGAATACATGAAAGACGTTGATGATAACAAGTAAATCTTAGAAAATAAAGGCATAAATACCTTTGAACTATGATTGTTTTTATGTGTTATCGGTTCGTGGAGACTGAAAATTACAACTTTTTTTATTAAAAAAGGATAGAGATAAAATCTACGTCGTATTCATGGAGTTTTTTTTTTTGGTTAAAGATTGAAGGAGTTGTTGATATATGTATGATGGTGGGGGAAGGTTGTTAAAGGAAAGAGAATTATTCATTGTATTTCGAAACTTGCACTACTGACATTAAGAGATTTCTCAATTATAGAAGATGAATAAAAAAGAACTTATTTTCGAAGACATGAATCAAACATAATAAAATAAAATAATTTAATTTTGAAAACCTAGCTCATAATGGTCGACAACACAAAAAAAGAAATAAGTATACATAGAGGAGAAAATAATTAAAATTTAAGTTGAAGATAAACATACTATTTATTTTCTACCATTTAAGGCCTCGTTTATCAAAATATTTATTTCAAATTATAATTTAAAATATTATTTTTTTAAAATAATTTCTTTAAAATGTCAAGAGGGGCTATAATAAAGAAATTAAAAGAAATAAGAAGACAAGAATTGAGATAAGGGAAAAGGCAGATTTATTATGTCCCCTTCAATCATTTGTATTATATTTAATTTTATGATAAATATACGTGGCATCTCCCTCTCCAATTCTTTTTCTTTTTCTATCTTTTTCTTTTTTTCAGAAATTAGTTTTGGTTGTTGACAATATACTTTTAAAATGTCCTATCTGATGACATGTACAACTTTTAACCTAGTGTAATTGTTTTTTTTTGCATGCATATATTATAATAAGTATACAATATGCTTTGGATACCTTACTAAAGAAAAGTACAACACTAAAATAAAATTAGGCTTACAATGAAAATATATAGCATCACATTATATAGTCACAAAATTGCTTGCTAGATCATAAGGAATTTAACTTAAACTTGAGCCAAAGGTCTATCAGAAATAACGTCTTTATTTTCTTAAAATAGGAGTAAGATTGTGTACATATGACCTTTCTCAAATCTTACGATGTGAGATTACATTGGATGTGCTATTATTGTTAGATATATATTCTCCTTTTTATAAGCATGTGTTTGGTACGGAAAAAAATATTTTTAATTTTTTTGTGTTTGATTGGTAAAAAATATATTTTCTCAAGGAAAACAAGTTCCTCAAAAATGAGAAAATGACTTTAATTCCTAATAAAAGCAAAGAAAACAAGTTTCGTATATGACATTCTAAGTTTATTGTCACTTTTTTCCACACACCCAATACCCCCAACCCCGAACCACCACTCTCCGTCCCATCTCAACATCATAGTCTTTTAATAGATTACATATAAATGTTTTTGGATTATATTTTTCGCTTAGTTATTCAACACTTTAAAAAAAAGTAAAAAAATCACCTATTATTAAAAAAAACATTTTTGATCAAAAACATTTTCTATCATACCAAACACATGACTAGGGAACTTAAACTGTACAG
This sequence comes from Solanum verrucosum, assembly GCF_900185275.1. Classification (NCBI taxonomy): domain Eukaryota; kingdom Viridiplantae; phylum Streptophyta; class Magnoliopsida; order Solanales; family Solanaceae; genus Solanum; species Solanum verrucosum. The sequence continues at coordinate 216,802 of NW_026020230.1, forward strand.
TTTCTAAGAACAGTAAGTTTTAGGTTGAAAACAGGAATGACCAAAATTGTGGTGGAGTGATACATTGCTCCATTGTTAATCAGATATTTTACGTTCGAGTCTTTTGTAAGTAGTTTTCTCTAGTAGAGAGTGTTTTACGTTCCTAAGTGAATTTTTTTGATACAAATTTAAATTAATCAAATAACAAGCAGGGTACTAAATACAAGTGGAAAAATTAATAAAAGAAGATACTACCATGTACCCACCAAGCGGTTTATGAGATGGATGGAATCCTCCATCCTTAGGTTTCGAAATAGAGCCCCGGGAATAGAAAAGCTCCTCGTGAGGAGCGCTTCCTCTTAAATAGATACTATACATTATAAATTTGAATTAATCAGATTAGTATATTTGGAATATATATACTAGATAATTATATATAAAAAACATGTGGCATTTGTGTTTGGAAAGATACTAAACATGTCAAGACAATGAAAGTAGTCCCTAGGAATATAGGTTACTGTTATGTTGTCATTTCGTAGACAATTAAAGTAGGTCATATAATGAAGAAAGTGGGACACTTGAGATTTTTCTGGAAAATAAATAAATAATTATGTGCAAAGTATATGCTTTGGGAAAATATTTGGTTGAAGCTAAAAAAAGAGAGGAAAAAAGACAAATATGCCCCGGAACTATCGTAAATGGTATGTCAATACCATCCGTCATACTTTTGGGATTTGATGCCCCTGCCGTCCAAAAACTAGAACGTATATACCCTTGATACTAAAGAACATACACGTGTCATAATCTTATCCACCGAACCGACATTTATTAAATATCGATCGACGAATAAGATTGTGTCAAAGTGTCTCTATTTAGTCTTCTGTTAGAGTGAAGGACATATATGCTCTAGTTTTTGGACGGAAGGGGTACCAATGTCTCAAAAGTATGACGAATGGTATATATATATACCATTTACGATAGTTTGAGGGTATATTTGTCCTTTTTCCCCCAAAAAAGAAGCTATTTGAAGTTAAGAGTTAAAATTTGTGAGTGAATATTTGTTCAAATAATTTTTTTTTGAAATTTGAAGTTATATGCAAATATAAACTTTTCTTTTCTCTTTATTTATAATATAATAGGCAATGAAAAGACTCAACCAAGGAAAAACAGGCTAGAAGCATTTAATGGAAGATTTGAGTGACAACTCTCAATAATTGCCTAAAAAGACAAATACCATGATGTGAAATAATAATTTTGATAGCCAAAACAATTATATTTTCAATTTTTATTTAAGTGTGTGGGGGTAGATTAGGCCCCAGCATGAACGATTGTGTTGCTCTGCTCTAGTAATTGTGAAAAAAGTCGTTTGGTTAGCAAACGAAATTATCCGAAGATTATAGTCTTGAGATTATAAGGTGAGAAATCGAGAATTAAACTTGAGGTAAAGTTCATACTTCATAATGTGTTCAGTTAACAATATAAATTTATCTTGGGGTGCTCCTATGTTATTTGTAAAGAAGAAAGACGATACTCCATAAATGTATATAGACAATCGACAATTGAACAAGGTCACTATGTATAGTTGAGCTTCTTTTGCTCCCAAGATCACAACAATAAGCAAGGAAAAGCTCAAAATGTGATGGAAATTTGAATCTTCACATTCCAATTCTTACAAGTTGTGACTTAAAATCAACATGTAAATGAATTGATAACAAACAATTCTTACAAATGGAATCAGTTTTGAGTTATATGTAAATGTATTAATAGTAATGCTGGGGAAAATACATGTTATGGAGGTGGTAATTGTGGCCTGATCTGGTAATAGTATTGAGTTGTATTCGTTGATGGTGTCGAATATGAAGCAAAGGAAAGATTGAGAGTGTTCGCATTGTTGGGACCAGACATTTGAGAGGCCGAAGCAGTGGTAGCCGGAGTTGAGAATCCTGATGATGCTGCAGCAGAGAACATTGACATTGGCGTTGTTCCGACCTGACTATGCATTTGCATTGCCCAGTTTGGGTGTCCGTGGGAGGTACCTACGTCTATTCTCTTCCCGGATACTCTTTCCTGCAAAGTCCATTTAGTTACTTAGCTCGAGCATCGAGTAGCAAATAGTAAGTAACATGTTATAACAAGTTAAGCTATACTGATGAAGAGCACTGTCATTATATATAACTTAACCTGTACAGTAAAATGCTTTAGCCACAAGATTAGTACTTCGTATTTTTACCATCCGAAAACAATCCAATACTTACGAAAAGCATATGCACATCTTTTTTTTCCCACCCCATCCCTAGGAGGATCAATAGTGTTCTGACTCATCCTCCAGTGTGACTCGAACACTCAACCTACGGGTATTACTGCAGAAAACTATAAAACAGGATGAACATTTTTGTACCTCATAGTTGGGAATTAAATTGGAATATACTCCATTCCACAAGTGAGCTTGTTCAGATGTCACTGCAGGTAATGCCTTGTAATGTGAACTACCAACTATCGGTGAACCAGATTTGTCCATCTGTGGAATCAAGAAAACACGATGGAAAACCGATTATCATTTCAATCTAAGAGAAAGTCATGTTGCTTCAACTCTTCAAACGTGTTAGACGGTCCGTGTAACCGTGTTAGATCCTCCAAAGTAGTGTATTTTTAGAGGATCTGACACGGGTGAGGCAACATTTTTGAAGAGCGAGCAACATAGATACAACGAAACAAAAGGGATAATTCATACTTGGAAAGTAGAAGACTATCAAATTCAATCTGTTGCAGCATTTCTTTGTAAACAACTCTGTTTTATACCTGTGATTTAGTTGCTTCTTGCATATCATAAGGATGATACTGGAAACTCGAAGACCTTTCAATTTCCTTCGGAGAAGAAGTCGCGATCCCCAAGTTTAGATCAAGATCCTGTTGGCTACCTGCATTATACGCATACTATAAATGAAACAACAACAACATTGAGCGACATTATTTATGAATATAGCAAGCGTTTATGAACGAACCTTCACTCTGAGGGTTAGAGTTTGTTTCCCCTTCATATGTACTTGGCTCGAAATTGGTAACAGCCTCCCTTCCATTACATTTGATCGCGGCCTTATCATACGCCCTAATTTGCATAAAATAAAAAGGGAGATACCGGTTGGTTGATTATTGTTGAGATATTAAGGGTAGTAAATTCATATTACGAAGATAAAATTCGTGATTATTAGGACCTTGCAGCTTCTACTTCACTGTCGAATAGCCCAAGATATATATACCTGCAATGTAAGCAGTGGAATCCCCACCATGAATATTATAGTCCCACTGATTTCTTCTTCAAATACGCATTCTTAAGATACATGATACTCGGATCCTCCAAAAATGTTGCCACAACTATATCAGATCCTTCAAACGTAATACACTTTTGGAGGATCCGAAGCAGGTACAATGGCATTTTGGGTGGATACGATCAAAAACATAAAATTGAGACTACTGCTACAACGATATCAACGAAAAAAGTATCCACTCCGATAAGATTGTTAATGAATAAAGTTTCTACTTCTACAACAACTTCAATAAGTATAGTATCTTACTTTTTTCCAAGGAATTGCCCCATCCGAGCCTCCCATCTCCCACATTTATGCAACGTTACTCCTCGATATTTCGAGCTCCCTCTCGAAAAACCAGTACTCTGGCGTCGCAGCACGTGTACGAATTCTTCCTTGCTCAAGTTCTTCATCTACATTAGTTCACAAACAATACAAAATCCATGGTTAGAAACATTGAGCTTAACATGTTTAAGTACTAACACAAATTTTTAACATTTCTAACCTGCTTCATATCTTCCTCATAATCACTAAGGTTAAAGTTTATATCAGCATCAACACCCCGAAACTTAATTGCAGCTCTATCATATGCTCTGATACCATGAAGAAAAAATCGAAAAACTTCATCAATCCATCTGAAATGATATGACAAACTATCTACATAACAAAAATTATTTAATCATTTACCTAGCAGCTGCATGAGCAGTGTCAAATCCACCTATACACAAACCAACAACAAAAAATCCCAAAACAGAATTAGAATAGGCATAATCAAAACTCCAAAAAATCATAAATCAATTAGATAATAATAAAAATAACAATTACATAGTACATACCCAAATATACTTGTTTTCCACAGTCCCTACACAAAGTAAATTAACCAAATTACTCAAACAATATAACAAAAAAAAAAAATAAAAAAAAAAAATAAAGTAACACAAACCATATATGTGATTCCCATCTACCAGTTCTTCTATAAAAAGTAACACCTCTGTACTGTGAGCTTCTGGACCTAGGTCCCCTCCTACTTTTTTTAACTGGCTGTTGTTGCTGTTGTAGGCGTCCCATTTGCTGCACCTCTCGGAAACTAACAGTATTGGGTGGATCCGTCTGTGGATCCACCCAATCAGGTGTTCGAGAGGTGTGGGTCCGATTCAACTCAGCATTGTTGTCCACTGGGAACAACTGCTGAGTCACGAACTCGGACCTTGTTACTACATATCCCTCTTCATCATCATTGTTACTACAGCTCCGGCTATTTTCACCTCCACCACCACCACCAACTTTAAGTATGTCGAAATTGAAAGCGAACATATCGCCGCTGCCGGCAGCGGCGCGTGTGGAGCACGTCTCGTCATCTCCGGCACTACTACTAGCCTCTACATTCCTAGCCGATGAATTGGAGCTTCCCGATTCATCGGCTAACGAATGTTTCCCATCATAAATTGCACTTAGATTGAGATCCAACATCATTCCTTTTAACAAATTCAAAATTCTCACTTTTTTTAATCAACTTTTTTGTTTTTTCAAACTTATATTATATATGTTTCAAACATTTACGAAGAAAAATTGAATCATGAAAAGTCGAGAACACAAATTGGAGAAGCTCAACAAAAACAGAGCAATGAAAGTGAGAAGCTCAACAAAAACAAAACAATGAAAGTGATTCTTACATATTTTATTTTGTAAATTGAGAAAAATAAATAGAGAGAAGTAGAAGAAAGAGTGATTGTTAAGATATATGAAGTGGTGGGTGTATATATATATATAGGTGAAAAAATGGAGGAAAAGTGAAGCTATAGAAGAAGAAGAATAATGGTGGACTGTATAAAATGTATAAAATTCATGAAATTTTATTATTATTTTTGTATGTATTTGTTGAATTATTTTATTTTTAGAAAGATAAAAGGGCAGATATTATGAATTGTTTAGTGCGAGGTATAATGTATAATAATCTCATAAATAAAAAGTAGGATTGTTTTATCATGCGTTTGATTAAATGTATTAGATAATATTGGAATTATATATGATGAAATAATTTATCTCACAATAATTAATTTTGAGATAACTTATTTCCGACTAAACGACCGGAGTGTTATATGGAAAGAGTATTTTGTTTGTTTTATTTAAAGAAAGTACAGAGAGAGAAAGAGGAAAGATGGGACGTGTGACTGAAGGACATTTGGCTGGTTATTCCTATTTTTGGGAAAAACTAATATTTATTTATTTTATTTTTTATTTTTCTCTCTTCAAGAATGGAAGGGTTGTTGTTGTGTCGTCATCTACTCTTTTCGTCTCATTTTATACGAATTAGTTTGACTTGACACGAAATTTAAGAAAGAAAGAAAAATTTGTGAAACTTGTGATTTGGAATAATTGATAGAAATGTGTATGACTATAAATTATTTCATTAAGACTAAAATAAGCATATTAAAAATAGAAATGTGTTGGGTTTTGTTTGGATTGATTTAAAAGGAAAGTGAGTCATATATAGTGGGATAGAGGGAGTATTATTTTCTTCGTCAATTATAGGGTTGCTTGGTACAAACATTGATAATGCAGGGATTAGTAATGCAGAGATTAGTAACACATGAATTAGTAACGCAGGGATTAATAATGCAGGGATTAGTAGTGCATGAATTATTTTTTGTCAAGTGTTTGGTTCATTACTTTCCACTTAATCTTGTGTTTGATTTAAAACTCTACAAAAAATGTTTTTCCTATTATACCCTTGTGTTATTATGAGATTGCTAATTTCATGTAATTGGGTCAAGGTAGATAACCGCCGGACAATATATTTTTTTGTAGGATTTTCTATTCCATTTAACAAGTTAATTCAAATATGTGTGTATATATATATATATATATATATATATATATATATATAAATATAAAAATTGTTATTAATTTTAATGTGTGATGTACCACTAAGGAGATCATTAATGGCACGGTGTATTTCTAATTTTTGTTGATCAAGTATATCTTAAACTTAACATAGATTTAAGACTAGTTAAATTGTTCAATACCTAAAGCTTGTTTTTTTTTAAAAAAATAAAAAAAAATAGTTCAAGTGGTTAATCGACAAACTATCTTGAATTAAAAAAAATGGAGAATTTTTTTTAGTGAAATCATTAAATTACACAAAACGAATTTGGAGAATTAAAAGAGAACATTTATAACCATTCAATATAAATAAGAAGGAAATTAAATTACAAAAGAAATTTAGGAAAAGGAATAAGGGGATAGTTTAGTCATTTAGGGATCTTATCCAAGGTTTGTTAAACCTTGGATTAGTTATCCCTCCATTTTCTAGGGATAAGATAAGACCACATATGGTGGATAAGCAATCCATAGATTAAATTAAATAAAGTAACCAAACAATGTATTAGATTGACTAAATTTTAATCCATGGATTATTTATCTAATATCGCCTACCAAACGGGTCCTATATGTTATAGTTTGACTGAATATGAAGTTTAAGAAAAAAAAACTTTTATAATTTGTGGCCTAATCACATTAAGAATTAAATAAATATTTTAAAATTAGATAATTATTAAATATAAAAATATGCCATTTTTCAAGGACTAACTAAAAGAAAGTGTTATATAAATTTAAAAAATAATTCCTTTTCTTATTTCTTTTTATTAACAATTAATAAATGTTTGAGTCAATTTACTCACATATTGGTGGGGTAGGGGGATTTGATATATAAATAGTTTGTCATTAAAATAATACTTAGTTAATAAATATACTCCATATATTTGTATTTTTTAATTAAAAATGGAAATAGAAAAACGATGAGATAGAAAATTACAAGATATAAAATCAAACTTTACTTAAAAGGTAAACTTTAGATAGTCAATTGACTGAATATCTAGTTAAATATTATAATTATTTTTCGTAAACGTTTAAATAGGTTAAAACTTTTTTCATTCTTTTTATATTTTTGAAATTTAAACATGTGACGACTTCGTGAATAACGATTTCCCTCCGGCCACACCTTTTAGTGCCTTTCTCTTTGAGATTTATACATTTTTAATGCTTGGTTAAAATTTAATTTCATCCTTCTATCATAATAATTTATAATTATCATGGATGAAAAGTGTAATACATTAAATTATAAAAATAATAAATAAAATAAAAAGTTAGCTATTAAATGCAACCATCTGTCCCATTTTATCTTCTTTTGAAAAAATCAAGCAAGGAACCTATGCTATTTAATTAAATAATTACTCCCCTTCGTTTCGTTTGACAGTTTTTATTATAAATATTTATTTTTATTAAACTAATTCTATTATTTATATTTTGAAAATTTAAGTCTGATTTCTATACATTATATTTTTACGCAATAATAGAGTTAACATAAGAAGAAAGTAATAAATTTCACTTAGTTTGATAAATGTCCAAATAAAATTTTTTATAAAGGATAAGTAAAAAAATAAATTAATTTATTAATTTCTACAAAAGGAGTATTTGTTCTTATAAATTAATAATTATTTTTTAAAAAAAACTTCTTGAGCTGTACATTTTGCAACTTTAAATTTAACGTTGATTATCACGTGTTTATTGGAATTTTCTTTATTTTATTTTATTGTATTGTATTCTTTTGTCTTTACTTTTACCTTGTTTCTTTCAGACTGTGAAAGCTCCATTTTGCTTGTATTTCACATGCATAAATATTTACTTTGGTTGATTGATTAGCCCTTGAAATCTTTTTTTTTTTTTAAATATCTGCAAATATAAAATCATAGAATATAGTTTTTTTTATTTCGTGTGAAATGATTTTTGGTAACGAATTTTGAATCTAGAATCAGTAAAGTTGTTTTGAATAAATATTGTTATATACTTTTAATTTGATTTTTTTGACATGGTATATTATAATATAAGTTATTTGAGTAAGAAAATAGTTGTAGTTACCTCTTTATCTTGTACTTCGATATATACTTTTTTTTTTAATCTCAAATTATCTTTCCTAATTTTTAAAAGTAATTGTTTCAAATTATTGTTTGTTATTTTAGAAGTTCTAAGTCCAAATTAATCACGTATTTAATTTCATTTTGTCTTGATAGTTATTGTACTTAAAGACTATAAATATTTAATGAAAAGAGTCTATATCTTACAACTTAAAAAGAGGATAAAATAATAAATATCTTTCTTGATTAATACTATTTTTTTAGAAGCGTATAAAAAAAATACGATAGATAATTTGAGATGAGAAATATTTTCTTTTTTACTTTCTGGGATCTATCATAATTATAATTTGTCGACTACATTACTTTATGAATAAATATCCAAATTTATGTTGAGATGTTGATTATATACTTCCTATTTCACTTTTATTTATTCATTTTAATTTTGCACCCTTTTTAAAAAAAAAATACTTACTAATATGAGTATTCCACCCACAACAAATTTTTAACATGGAAAAGGAATCACATTTATCAATTTTGTCGTTGCCGACCATACATTTGTCACCAATACTGGATAATTATTACGTATTATTTCATTGTCTATTATATTATATTGTATATTTAAATAAATATAACATTAGATTTGTTGTATCATTTTTCATCATTATATAATGTTATAAATCAATAATATAAAAAATAAACCTATAGAAAAATAGAATTCGAAATAGATAAAGGATAAAATAAAATTATTAAATAATTACTTAAAACAAAATGAAAGGGAAAAAAGAGAGGAAATTAATAGATATGTTCATGATCTATGAGTCAACCACTAAAGATAGCTTGTAATGAGATGATTATCCAAATTCATATATTATATATATAAAAAGAGACCAACGGACTCATTCCTCATCGATGTGGGAGACTTAACAGCCCCTTCAAACAAGGATTGAAAGCTTGGTGCGTGTATCAAGAACAACAAAGGCGAAGCGCAGGAATTGTGATAATCAATTTGATTTTGATACCATGATAGATATAAAATTATGGTCTAACTGAATCTCAAAAGCTAGCATATAAATGAAGGATTGTTTAAATTCATACAAGAAGACCAAAAAACTCATCCTTCAAAGATATGGAGACTTAACAGTAACAATGCGATCACATTAAAATATCAATCGTTACACAAGATGAAATTTTTCTCATTTCTTTTTATCTTGAGAAACAAAATAAATTAAAGAATCTTACCAAAAACTCCACTTGGCATGAATCCAACTTATGAAAATTATAAAAGTCAAAGTAATTATTTTTATGCAAGATGTAGACATGGAGTAGATGTGAATACTAAACCTCCCCCCTCCCCCCACATGTCACACATCCTACCCCAAATAAAGTAAAATTTTATAACATGTGCTAATTTATCTCCTCAAAATATAAAACCTTACTTTATAAATATAAATTCACATGTGCTTGATTTTCTGGAGGTGTAGGTCGGCATGCTAAGTAATTTTTGGTACTCAAGTGTATATTCACAAAGATATGGGCATGTTTGGTAGTATGGAAAAGTTCAATGATGACATAAAATAACTCAAAAGATAAAGAAGTATCATTAATCTCTTCGTGTTATCGAAAAAAAAAAATAATAAGACAAAAGATAAAAAGGATTAAATTTGCAAAGAATTTTTATGAAGTACTTTAATTTGTTATGTACCTTACTTACTATGTTAATCTGACTTATTCTAAAATCTAAAATAGTTATAATAGTTCCTTTTAAAATTCAAAAGCAACAAACTGGGAAAATAGAGGTTGTAGCTCATTATTTATTATCCTCTCTTGGCTTTATTTATTTTGTGCTTATACTCTCTCCGTCTTAAAATATTTATCGTGTTTTTTCATTTATATATCTCCAAAGAAAATATTAATAAAGAGGGGTGTTTGCCTTTTTTATCCTTATATATATTTTAAAATAGGGAAAAAGGACAAATATATCCCCGAACTAGAGTAAATGGTATGCAGATACCCTCTGTCATGTTCGTTAGTATAAAGGGTATATATGATCTAGTTTTTGGACGGCAAGGACACCAATGTCCCAAAAGTACGACGGAGGGTATTTGCATACCATTTACGATAGTTCAATGGTATATTTCCTTTTTTCTTGTAAAATATAATCTTTCTTAATTGAATATTTACTTTATTTATAGAGATAAGTGTCAAAAACACACCTAAACTATCCAATTTTTTTGAGTTTCATACCTAAACTACTGAGAGTGTGAGTTTCATACCTAAATTATTATTTTTTAGTTTGAGAAACATACCTATGAGGTGTGTGTAATGCACTCTCTCTTTTATTTGAAAAAACCTTGACACATGGCATTCCACATAGATAAAATATTCCACCTTGACAAATAATAAAAAAATAAATTATTAATATTAATAAAAAAATTAAAGTATTACTATCCCCAAAAAATTAAAAAAAAATAATTTTTTTTAAAAAAATAAAAATAATAATAATAATAAATAAATATATATATATAATTTTAAATTAAATTATTTATCTTACCCCATTCCACCACCTCCTCCCGTACCCCCCCCCCCCCCACAATCCCCGTCCTTTTTTTAGAAAAAAACCACTCACTCATTCCCCCCAAAAAAATATATTATTTTATTTTTAAAAAAAATTCTACCCATCCTATTTAACCCTCCACTTCTAATTTATTTATTTATTTTACATTTTTTTCGTTTTGTGTTATATATGTACATATATTTCTAGGATTTTTTTTACTTGTGTACCGTATATAACATAAATAAAAAAATTATTTTAAAAAAGTCTTGCGGCGGCAAGTAACAAATATTTTTGATATATATATATATATATAATACAAAACGAGAAAAGAAATTGGAAGCGGAGGGTTATGTGACTAGTGAATAGAATTATTTTTTTAAAAATAAAATAATATCTAAACTAGAATTGGAAGGGGGGATGAAGTAAAAAAAAATATTTATAAAAGAAATTTAAACAAAAAATGGGTCGGGGGGGGGGGTGTGGAGGGAGAGGAAGTGATGGAGTGGGCTAAGAAAAATATTTTACTTTTTTATTTTACAAAAAAAATATTATTTTTTTTGGATAATAATTTTAATCTTTAATTTTAACTAATACTAATAATTTATTTAATTTTTATCAAAGTGAAATATTTTGTCCATGTGGAGTGTGATGTGACAATTTTTAAAATAAAAGAGAGAGGTGTGTTTCTCAAACTAACAAGTGATAGAGTTTATGTATGAAACTCACACTCTCAATAGTTTAGGTATGAAACTCAAAAAAGAGATATAGTTTAGGTGTGTTTTTGAAACTTATCTCTTATTTATATGTCATAATTGAGGTGTTGATAGTTTTAGAGAATGATTACTACTAAAAGTAAAATAAAAAAAAGTTAACTAATTTTATCTTAAATTTATGATAAAGTAAAGACGACAAGTATACGACATAGGGGTAACCTAACGTGAAATTAATAAGGCACCTACCTCTTTGTTTTCCAGTACCTAAAGTCTTTCTGATGTGCAATTATTACTAATAATAATTAAGATATGGAAGACTTTCACCAAAAATAAATAAATATGGAAGACTTAAATATTAGTCCCAAACAATATAAAGAAAAGGTACGGCAATTAAGATTGGATAACGTATCACCATTCTAGCAATGTTAAAATTTATTTGAAGTAATATAACATAATTAAATTTAGATTTACGTATTATATAGAGCTCATTTATTAGAATGACACTTCCGATACAATAGGAGTATCAAACTGAAATTAAAACCTCTGATTAAAAGTGAAGAAATCTCAACCCTTCTACCACAATTTATAGTATTAAAACTACGATAACTTAGTACTACTACTTGCCACTTGGAGTAATTTAAGATAAGCTTTTCGATTTCCATATATCTTCCTATCTTTAAATCTTTTATTAACCAAATGTAGTAGTAGTACTACTAATTAATTATACGGAAACTATTGATTAAGCACTAAGCAATGTGAATAATGTGATCCAAAATTTAATGAATATTTATGTTCATTATAGAAATTAAGCATATTTCATGTGGAATCAAGTGGCTTTAACCGTGTTTAACTTTTCAACTAATTGCATAATCGTATAGCTATAAATATGTCATATTATATTCAAGATCATAGGTTAAAAATACATTTTTCAGCTGTTATAAGATAATTTTTTTCTTAATTTCTTAAATTAAATGCTTAGTTGAACACAACCACATAAATCATACTCCCTCCGTCTCATTTTATGTGACACCTTTTCCTTTTTAATCCGTCACAAAAAAATGGCACCTTATTATAATTAGAAACAATTTAACTTTAAAATTCTTTTACCCTTAATGAAATAATTTGCAACCACACAAGTATCTAAGATTTGTTTTAGACCACAAATTCCAAAAGTCTTCATTTTTTCTTAAATATCATGTCAAATCAAATTGTGTCACGTAAAATAAGACGGAGAGAGTAATATTTGTAAAGTTTTGTATTTTATAATAATACCAATAATAATTGACCTATTTAATGAAGGGTTGAAATATGAGGTTTTTGTTGGACATGTAACCCCATGTTCATAAAACATAAGCCTAAATTCAAACCTTTTTTTTCATTAATAAATGTCTTCCTATTAAACAATAGTATATCCTAGGACAACAAGTTACCACGTTGCTTGACCTTAAAAAAAACAAAAAAAACTTGTCACAAGTTTCAACAGACTTGGATTTCATGGACCAATAAAATCTTATCTACTCTATTACTCATTGTTTCATTTTTAATTGTTTTTAATAAAAAAAATAAAAAAAACATTTTTTTTGGGGGTGGGGGAGGGGATGGGGGCAAGAGGGAGGTCATTACATGATATGAAATTACTCATCATCAACAGAATGAAATTCGCTAATCAGCTGAGCTATTAAAATTTTCTTTTCTTTTTAATTGTCGATTTATCACTTTTAAATTATTTTATTATCAAACTAAAAACTCTTTAACTTTTTAAATAGTTTCTGTAATATTATTTTCTGAAAATAATAAGTATCTGCAATATTTTTATTTTTAATGAAAGTAGTTACATCTTAACTCAATATATCACTATATAGAATCTAAAATGGATGAAAAATATGAAATACCTATTAGCTGGCAATCATAACTAAGATAGTGTTGCTTTCACCTTTTTCTTTCCTTTTATTGGATGCAATCCATTTATTTCTATGTGTCCTAAAGTTCTATCTTAGCTTAAAGGATTATAAAGAGCTAGGGACCATGAATTTGGACCAAGATATAATTATATTACCTCTTGATAGATTATTTCTTTTTAGCATATTTATCACATGTATATATATCTTTGTACAAGAAAAATATCTCACCTAAAGATTACAACAATAGTAACATGTTCTGGTTTCATAAATGGAGTTATACACAAATTTTATTCCTATTTTATGTAAGATAGAAATATCATTTTCAATATACCCTCAATTTAAGAAAAACATTTAAATTTAATAAATATGATATTATAAGTAGAAGGTTATGAGTTATTCATGAATTTTGGCAGGTTCATCCATCAAAAACCCATAGTAATATCTACTAGGATATTCTTGTACAAAACTTTTGCTAATCTATTATGAATTATTGTAACAATTCTGAAGGTCATTTTGTGATTTTTGTTTCTTTTACTTTGTTTGACCGTCTTCATTGCTATAAAATGATATTTTTGAGTTGTGGGAATGAGTGATTCGATTTATCAGATGATCGGATGTATTTTGAATGAGTTTGTGAGTTTTTGAAAGTTTGAAACGTAAGAGGGTTGATCAAAGTCAACATTTAGGTTTAAGAGGTCCCATTCAGATTTTGATGATTACACTATTTCGAAGGGTATTTTAGTTAGGTGGATGGGACGCAAGGTTCCGATACACTCGGGAGTTATTTCAACCCTTGATTGAAATTTTTGAGTTCTAAAGTTTGGAATTGATTATGAAAAATATTATGTTTAGACAGACATCTAATAAGTGATCTAGTGATTCCATTGAAAAGTAATTTTACTAATTTATCAAACGTCTTCATTTTTCAAATTAAGTGTTTTCTTTTCTCAAAATAAATATTTTGACTTTCCAACAATAATATCAAACAAACTCTTTTAATTGATTCAAAAAATATATCAGCATCCTCAAAGTCAGAGCCCAACAGTTGTGAAATTGTTGAAATTATCCCATTTATATTCCCCAAAATTGTTTCACATATTTATTTTTTTATTGTACTTCCAATATCTTTTCCTCTATCAAAAGATGATGAACATTGGTTTACTACTTACTTTCAACCTAATTAAAGGAATTAACTCATAAATTAAGGAGATGTTTATTAGTAAATTATCTTCAAGAATAAATTAATTAAATTTACACAAATATCTAAAAAATTATTTAGACTTGAAGTTTCAAAAGTCTTTATTTTTAAAAAAAATATTATGTTCAAATTATATCACATAAAATAAGACAGAATAGAAAGTACAAAATATCATGATTTTTATTGGTCCTTCCTATTAAGGCAAATATCTTACGTTGATAAACACTTGTTTTTCCCAAAATTAAATTTTCCAAATTTGGTAAATCTTTCAACTTGTCACCTTTTGTCCCCCATATATATTACTATTCCCACAAGCTTCACGATACCTTTTGATTATGACTCGTGGCCACCGGCTACAGCCGGTTGTCGGTGGTTCCAACCATTTTTATAATTTTCCGTTCGATGTTTGTTATTTGTATTGAAATCCGATTTAATTTATATTTGTGTGGAAAGTCTCATATTAGAAGGTAAGTATTTTCTAATTAAGGCGACTTCGTATTCAGGGAGATTCAAGTACGAGATCTTTGATTAAAAATGAAGAAATACTTGTCACTCTATCACAATCTTTATTCGTGCTTCCAACTATATTATTAAAGATATCTTTCATGGGATATTTAACCAATCATCACCTGACACGTGTTTTTTTGACCTACGAGCAATTGTATGTTGTATTCTTTTGGTATTGATTTTTTTCTATTTAATTTTCTCAAAGAGTTGGTCGATGATTTTGTCCACAAATTTAAAATTTAGAGTGATGAATATGCTAACTTGCATATTTGAGCTATAATGTGACATTCTAATTATTAATATCAAATGATTTAAATTTCACAATTTATAAAAGAGTAACTTTCACATATAGCAAACAAAAAAATCATATTTGTATGCTATAGCAAAGTTTGCATAATTGCGCTCCATAGCAAACATATATATGTATAATTCGCTATACATATACAATTAAAAGCTGTCTATTTCGCTATACATATATACAAAAAGAGCAATTGTATAATTCGTTGGCTCCTCTTCAGAATTGTATAATTTCATTATACAAACATAAAACTAGGCAGGGGAATATTTTTATTGTATAATTATAAGTGTATAGGACGAATATATATGTATTTGCATGTGTATATACAATTTTCTCTCACTTTATACAAACATAAACGCAATTTATACACTTCTGTTGTATAAAACGAGAAAGAGAGAAAGGCACAAGAGAACTGGGCAGGAGAATATTTTTATTGTATAATTATAAGTGTATAGGACGAATATATATGTATTTGCATGTGTATATACAATTTTCTCTCGCTTTATACAAACAGAAACGCAATTTATACACTTCTGTGTATAAAGCGAGAGAGGAGAACACAGAGGGAGTGAGCGAGAGAGGAGAGTGGCGAGCGAGAGTTTGAGGGAGAGAGACGCTGGCAAACAGTTTGCTACAGGACACAATTAAATCAAAGTGTGGTTATACCATTTAATTTGAATTATTAGTTTGCCATTATATACAATTTTCCCTTTATAAAATAATACAAATTTTAATGTGATTAAGCAAATAAGATTATAGTAATTTTATGATTATTATTTGCTAACAATTTTGGTGCTTTGGTCCGGATACCATACTATATATATATATATTTATACAACGCCCAAGTACTATAGTTTCATGCACCAAAATGATTAACTTTCTATATGACCTTAAAATTCGAAATTTTGAAACTATAGTTAGGGAGCGCTTTAAACCCTTCGTCAATGTGGGATTTTTTCGCGCAAATTCAAATTTAATTGGACTCCAATCAAGATTGGATACCAGACAGTGAGATTTTTGAATTAATTCTTTATAATCCTACAAAGTAGGATCTTGGGAGGATACTACTACCTTAGAAATAGTGAAGTTGTTTTCAATATACTCTCAATTCAAATGTGTTATTAACATCAAATTAATTCAACTATTATTGAAAATACTATTAACTACTCATAATTATAACAAAGCCTAACATATGGCATAATAAATATATCGAATAACAAATACGAATTATTCATTGAATATAATTCTTCACTGATTTATGTTTATTATGATAAGAAGAAAAAAAAAATTATAATGACAAAACTATAATGAATTTAAGATAGCATGCTAATCACTTTTTTCTTATCAAATCAAAGAGGAAGAAGTGAAAAAGAAACATTGTACAACTTTTCATTATTTGACCTAGCCATGATATTAGTTGTTCCTAGGAAAAGATGCCTAGTTGTGATTATAATCCAATTGGAAAATTTAGGAGAAAATAAGTGGTCACCACCCTATCAATAGATCTATAAGTCTATATCATTAAAGGCAAATAGAGAAATATTCTTTTAAGTAAAATATGCAAATTTGGTATGTCAGTAAAAAATATTTTCTTAAAAGTATTTGTATATAATCTAAGATAAAAATTATAGGAGGTTGGGATGTGGGCTACGGGGTAGGGGTAAAAATGAGATGTGTTGGAGGGTGATGAAGACTCAATCAATGTGAAACGCAACTCGTGAAACTTATTTTTTCACTTTCACAAGAAAAAGACAATTTTATCATTTTTAAGGAACTTATTTTTCTAAAAAATTATTGTTAAAAATTATTTTTTTATCAATCAAATACCAAGATTTTTTTTAAAATATTTTCTGAAAAATATTTTTCTCTTTATCGAACACACCCAAAGCTAAACAAGTTTATTTGACTCAATTATATTTCTTGGTCTAGGCTATGCATGGTATTTGTTTTGAACGGGTTACCCATATTTGAGGTCATTTTGACTGGCCTAAGTATAACCATCTGATATCAATTAATTAGCAATTGAACTAAATACTTTGTATTAATCTAAATTTATGTCGTATAATATCATTAAAGAAAAAACGCTCCATATATATGAAGTCTTTCTTCATTCTTGGTCACCTAAGGTATAATTAAGTTATACTATGTTATGATGGAGTAGTAAATAATAAGTATTTTTATTCTTAATCAAATATCTCGAATTCGAGTTCAAGGTACAAAATTTCCTTAACTTAAGGAGCATTTTTATCTTTAATGTGAGTTTTTTCAATGATAATTCAAATTTAATCGTGTTTTAATATGAATATCAAATATATATCAAATGAATTTTTTTATTTTTTATTAGAAAACGTTTAGTACTAGCTAGTAGCATCTTTTAAAAGATCTATGTGGCTACCTAACTTTTTTTTCCATCTGATCTCCTGCACTCACATTAGAGCTCGATTAAATCCAAATTCACACTAAAATTCTGAAAATCCTATATTGAAGGGTAAAACGTTCCTTAACAAAAACAATGCTATATCCTAGAGGACTCGGATCCGACATAAAAGCTACATGGTTTATTTGGCTACCTAACTTCACTTTGCATCAACCTACGACATAAAAGCTACATGGTTTATTTTGTATTTTTCTTTTTCATGATAGTGATCTTACTAAATAAGTATTCCCTATGTCCCAATTTATGTGACACTTTTCATTTTTTGAGAGTTAAACAGTTTAAGTTTGACCAAGAATTTGCGCATGGAATCTTCAATTTTTTTGAAATGAAATTTATATATTTGTAAACTATGTAAAAAGTACTATAATTCACAATAATTTATAATTCAAAATGTTTAAAAGATCTATGAAAAATTTACGGTTAAAAATAAATTTATTTGAACTTCAAAATTTGAAAAGTGTCACATAAAATAGAACGGAGGGAGTAATACTTAGTAATAATAATAAAAGATGAGATGACAAAAAATGAGAAATTTGTTGATACGATTGAAATTTTGTACCTTTAGTTATTAAAGTGAATAATCACTATTACTGCAACTTCATTTCTTGGTCGGATGGTTCGAAAAAGATGAAGTAGCAATGATGGTTAGAAAAAGATGAAGTAGTAATGATGGTTCACCAATTTTTTTTAATTTCTTTTTTAGACTAGTTTTTGTCGGCAAGGAGGGTATTATAAGTAAATAATTTATTTGTATTATTACTATATCAATAATAATATATTCAGTGTAATTGAATGTACACATAATTTTATCTATATTTCAGAAGTAAATATACTCAATTATCAAATTAAATAATTTAATTTTAAAAAATGAAAAGTAATAATTTGTAATATTTTAAATATAATTAAATAAAATAATATCTATGAAAAATACATCTCTTAGGCATGGAAGAGTAATTACGTTGGAAGAGTAACCAGCTAGGATTAATTAGGGGCGATAAAATCAACCCATAAAATTATGATCTGATTAATTCATTTAGGCTTGACACTACATAAAAAAAAAACATTTTGTGGTAAGAAAATTTCTTTTAACGGTAATATTAAGTTAATGTCAATATATTCAAAATCGCAAAAGTTAGTAACTACGTACAAGTCTACAATGAAAACCTATAGGAAGGACAAGTTGGCCACAACTTGTCATTAACACCAAATAAGAAATGGTAACAGTTATGTATAAAGTAATATTCGTGATTGTCGTAAAATTTAATTCGTACTATATAATATATATTATATATTATAAAATATTTAAATAATTAAAGTTGAGAAAACTTCGATTAAGGTTAAGAGGGTACTCTAATTTCATTATGAATTTGAAACATTGATCCAAATGATTAGTTTAATCAATCATAATCTCAAATTAAATTTTATAAATACAAATTTTATTATGTTTTATTGAATTCAAAATTTGTTAATATTTATATTTCTATATAAATTTATTTATTTGATTTTAGCTTGGTATGAAGTTTAAGAAAACAATATATTTTTTAAATCTTGCAATATTAAACTAACGATAAAATGTACCAATATATTTTTTTTAGTTTTGTAATATATAATAAATATATCACATGAAAACATAAAACTAAAGAATTATCAAAATGATAAAAAAAAAAATATCTTTTTAAAAAATAGACATAAAAAAAGGTAATGCAACAAGAAGTCAACAAGTAAACAAATAATAACCTGTTTTCTAACCAATTAGTTAGACAGTCGATTATATGAATCATTGCCACTAAAGATTGTAATAGAGTGATTAGTGCTTAGTATATTGGTAATTAATATTAAATTAAATATTTTGAATTTAAATTTTAAAAATAAAATTATTTTTTAAAATGGAAATTTACGACGTGTATTTAGATTAGTCACTATCAAAACAAATGTCGAATATTCAATAAAAAATCAAAAACAGATTATATGAACCATTTATATACTTACAATATATCTATCTTTTTTTTTTTTTTTATCTTACTTGATTTTATTATATTTTACTTGAATTGAGGATTATATTGTACACATCACTCAAACTTATATATTGAGTATGTTATTATTATTTATTTGCCTTCTGAGAAAATGATCAAGGATTTATAACACTAATTTTTCTAAATCTCACACTTATCCCTATATAGTATATACTAACTAAATAATTTTTATTCGTTTAAAGATAGATGTTAAGGAATATTTCTTCTTTTCCAAGGTTCTTACAAATTATTATTATATAGATTCACACATGGTATTGAATTATATTAAAGAATACCACTACATTTTAAGTAGTGCCTTAAAGATTAGGTCGATTTACATATGCAATGCCAACCTATAAGATATATGCAGTTTGTCTCCTCTTAATGGACACAAACATATAGTATATAATATAATCATCAACATGATTTGCCGTGGAATGATCTGATTTATTCACATTCATTACTAGAGATATCGGATTTGAGTTCTAAATATAGAATATATCTTATTGAAAGTGTTGCCTCTAGCAATAAGCTCTCTAATACGTAAATCTGAATTAGTCGAACTTCAATATTGGTATCAAACATGTGTCGGGGAAGGGGAAAAAAGCTACATATAATATAATGAACAACTTGGTGCCAATAGCCTGGAAATATCTTATACTACAATCAATTTGGATGAACAATTTGAGATAATTCATCTTTATTACTATATATATATATATATATATATTAAAAGTGGCCTTCAGAATAATTTAAAGTTGCTAGCCTTTTTCTTTGCATTGTGTGACTTAAAATCTAGTAAAATATATACGAGTTGTAGAGAGTAATTAAATTAGATGCAAAGCAATTTGTTTCTTATTTAATTGCTAAAAATGTAAAGTTGCACTTAGATCACTTAAAAGCAGAAAACATTTACATATTCTTTCTTTTGTTCTTATAGTAGTTGTTTGAGGCGAACGAGAGTTTTGACGTAATTGATAAAATTGATGTTATATGATTAAAAAATCACGAATTTAGAGTTATGAAAAATAGAAATAACCTCTTACAAAAATATAAAATAAAACTACGTACAATAGACCTTATAATCCACTTCTTTAATAGATGCTCCAAGTAGCCAAGTTGTCATGTGATTAAACATAGGAAAAGTCAAAAGAAAAGAATAAAATAAAAATGTGCCCTTTTAATGTTTAATTTAATCTTTTGATTCTATATTTCCTATACGTCCTCGAAGTTTTATCAACTATTTCTAAAAATACTCTATTTAAGGTATTCATTATCTTACTTTACATTTATTGTTTTCTTATTTATTACTATGAAAAATATATACTAGTACTATTTTGTTCTTTATTATTTTCAGTATAAATTCTTCAAATATGGTATTTATTTTGTATACTTATTTTTTTAAAATGCCTTACTTAAATTCATTATTTGTTAAAATTACTTTCTCTTTCTTCATAAAGTAGAAATTTTGTTTAAACTCGTGAGATTATATTAAATATATTATTATTATTATTATATTTTTTATTACTATAATGTTACCAACATTGTAAGCCATGTGGCCAACTTGACACAATATTGACATTATTTTATTTTATGTTTGTTTGTACTTTCTATATAAAAAAATAAAAACTTAACTTTTCTTTTTTCCCATGAATGATTTATATTTCCTGTAGGGGTAAGTGGTTATCTAGGTTTCACCGAACTTTCAAATAATTTATTTAATTTCATGCACTCCCACATAATATAATATACTTTAATTTAAAAAAAAGAATAAAATCAAAATGTACCATAGTGTGACCATTATATTAATCTAAAATAATCAGATCACAAAGAAAATCCAAGATTCTTTTAGAGGGACAAATTGTATAGATACGGAGTTAGAAATTTATATAAAAATTTTCAAATGTAAATCAAAAGCTATTGAGTTTGGCTGAATTCACATCTGACTTCGTTCATTACAAAAAAAATAAAAAATTTACTGACAATAGATTTTTTTAGTGGAAGTTGAGTTAATGTTATTGCATTCAAAGTTGCTAAAGTCTTTAGCGTTATTTATATAGAATATTGCCTATGAATATTTATTGCCATAAAAAATATAATACAATGAAAATTTTATTATTATTGTTAAATTCTTTATTTGTTATAGTGATTGCCTGTTTGATTTAGATGACTACAATTCTATCACCATTATAATTTTTTTTCTTCAGATAATCAGCAAATGTGAACTGTACATGCATTATGTTAGCAACTCATATTTGACTCCACAGGAACAAAACAAAAATTTTTTGTCATGCATATAATGTATGTTTTTATAATTTATATTAATTTAAAAAGTTTAAGCTTTGTTTATTGAATTTGCTCTTCTAGGAGATTTCTTGATGCTCATTCACATGAGAAAGATGTATCGAATTTTTCAATGAGATAGTATTTTTTCAACTCTTATGAATTAAAATAATACGTCATGACTTTGACTAGATATAATTATTTAAATTTGATAATCAATTTTTTTTATGCTTTTCAACAAGCAAAGTCCAAGATTTTGGACTTTCCTTAATATTTTTGAGAAAATCAAGATTGATTTTTTTTACCAATCCACTTGACATTAGTTATTGTTGAAGTCGTAGGTAATCTATGTATTATTACGGCCATGCTTTTTTGAAAAATTGATGTTTGTTATAAATATTATAAAAGGATTAAAACCATAAGTTGGTACGAGGAAAAAGATTAAAATATTGCAAATTAAACTTATTCTTATTCGTACTTGAGATTGTTATAAATAAATTAGAGTACACACCAATCAGGATCGTGGTGGAGTGGTAAATAATCCTTCATCTTTAACAAGAGATTTCGGGTTTTGGGTTTCCCTGATACGGAGTTGCTTTTGTTAGGCAACGCTTTACCCTCAATGTGAGATATTCTGACATAAATTCAAATTTAATCGGATTTTAATATGGATACCGAAAATCAAATGAAAACCAAATAAATAAATTAGACACAATTCAGTTTCGAGGAGTATAATGTGGCTAAAAGGTCAAAAAATCACAAAAACATTGCTTCAAGCTTCAACAACTCTTGTCATTTGTTTGACTTTAAAAAGTAGTACAAAAGAAAAAGGATGTTCATCTTATGTAATTTTAAGATTATAAACTTTATCCATCTTTTATTTGGTGTATAAAAGATCATTTAGTCTTTAATCATGCTTATTCATTTACTATTGATAATTTTTGTATTGCTAATATCATGATTTTTCATATATTAGTTACACACCCTAATCGAATGACAGAAAATCCCGCTAAACAAATATATATAATATCTAGATATTATTCTCTTGTCAAGTGGAATAATAAACAAAAAAAATAGAAACAAGTCAATTATGAAAAAAGAAATAGAATTGTTGACTGACTATAAACGGATGGGAAGCGTCCACGTCTCCTCATAAAACCTCGTATATATTTTATTTATTTATTTATTTTTATTATTGTATTTTATTGTACTATATATATTATAACTTCCTTGCCGACAAAAGTATAGTATCAATCTACTTGTAAATAATTGTTTTAAGAAAAGAAAATTACTCTCCTCATTTCAATTTTTTTTTATTGTTTAAAAATAATGTCTCTTTTCTATTTTGATAATTTTTTAGTTTCTCATATGACATATTTTAATATAGTAAGATTAAAACCTATTTTGGTACATTTTATATATTTCTATTTTAAAATTATAAAGATTTAAAAATCTTTTTTATTTTTAAAAATTAAATTACAAATCAAAATCAGATAAGCAAATTAAAAGGAAAAAATTATATATATAAAATAACAATTGTTTCACACCCAAATTGATGTAAAGCAAAAGATAGATACAACTCGTATTAACTTATACCATGTGGGTATTAAGAAGTACTTAGATTTTGATGTTAAATAATTATACTTTAATTAAAGGTTAGTGGATTCATTTCTTAGGGTAGATGAAACCTAATTACTTTTCATAATTATTCCATTTGATGGATAATTCCAACTACTAGACACATCTATTCAAACTTGGATTATTATATAGACCTATGATATTACTTTTTTCGTCTCAATTTCAATTTATGTAATACAGTTTGATAAGATATTAAATTTAAAAAATTGAAAAAGATTTTGCAATGTTTTAAATTACCTTACTCCTTCGTGGACCTTTTGTCAAGTAATAAGTAGAACCTAGTATGGATAATTGTTAGTATTATCAAATATTTTATCAAATAAGAAAATACGTTTTTTATATATGATTGATTAAAAAGAAAAATGTATCATCTTAACTGAAATAAATAAAACATATATTTAGGACGACATTGTTAGTTAAAGTCACTTGTAAAATAAAATAAATAAATAATCAAGGTATAAATTAAGATAACAAAAAGATTATTTGTGTCCCTAATAGGCATCTTGAGTAATAAACACTACATAATAAACTAAGAAAAGAGGAATAAAATTTTAATTTTGGTCTCTGGAAATCCTTATACGACCTTTATATTGTTTGGATACCAATTAAACTATTTTCTAATATTTCTTCTGTTATCAATTTATGTGTCTTATTTAATTCCTTTTTATTTATTTTTTATAAAAAAATTATCACTTTTTTATTTGTATTTTGTAACTCTTTAATTGAACACCAACCCAATCTCGAAATTATTTTCCTTTCACCATAAGATTTATGTAATTTCAGCCTGACGTTGATTTGACTTGTAAATATTGGAAAAAATATGGACGGTTGGATTTGAAGACACGTGGAAAGTTATGATTGGATATAAAATGACCAATAAAGATAGAATTGTTGATATGTTTAAGATTACCGGCAACCGGTTATAGCCGGGTCAACGAATCATCATTAAAAGGTGGTCCAAAGGTTGTGGGGGCCAGAAGGAATAAGTAGAAGGTTACCACATTTGGAAAATTTAAGGAAAAAAATGTTTTTAAGGTTTTAAGGATTATATATGACTTATATTTTTTTTTTACTCGCAGTCTGATATTTGTTTTGAGATTTAATTAAATTTAAATTTTGTGTGCGTTCGCAAAACTTCATAAGATAGTGGTAAGATCTATGTACGCTCTATTTTCGCTAGACTTTCAATCATACCTTGTTTGGATGGTTGTTACATATTATATTGTATTGTATTGTTAGTTTAAATTCTATTATATCATATTGTTTAAATCCATCATTATGTATCGACGAAAAGACCTATTTTATGTGATGACAGATTTGGTGTGATCACGTTGTTACCTTAATATTTCTTCTCATTTTATCTTTATTTATTATTTAATAATTATATTTTATCTTTTACCCTTACTTTTCATAATAGCTCTATCCATTATTCTATTTTTCTTATAGGTTTATCATTCAAGTTATGAATGTGTGACATTATGTAACGATGAAGAACGATACAATCTATTCAAACACTGTATTCATTAAAACAATACAATACAATACAATACAATACAACACAACACAACACAACACAACACAACACAACACAATACAATACAATACAATACATACAATACGATACATACATTATGGAACAATACGTAGCAACCATCTAAAAAAAGTGTAGAAATTTCATTGAGTATGTTGTTGTTGTACTAAACTCTCGTTATATGTGGAATTTGTAAAAAAGTAATTAGATCACAAGAATTATACACAATCTTCTCCTGCATTTGTGCAAGAACTGTTTCCGCAACTTGAATATGTAAGGCATGAGTTTCAAGTCACGTGACAATAACTTCACCGATTATTCTAAGATTCCTCTTAACAACTTTTCTATATTTATCCACATAAAAATACTTTTGGTACTCAATATTAATTATTTTATATTAATTATTAGACCCTATTCACATATGCCACGTATTCTTTCTAGCTCCTTCTCTAGCCATCCACGAATATTTGTCCAATATATGTCCAAGTCATTTTTTTAATTATCCAATCCAACGAATATGATTCCTATTTTATAATTAAATAATATTTCTGATCGAGAACTAGTTTTCCCAGGATTAACTATCCTAGGGTTAGTTATCCTGGGATAATTTATCCCACCATGTATATTAGATAACTTATCCCATTACTATGCTATAAATGGTGAGATAAGTTATCCCAAACATGTCAACCAAACAAGACATCTAAATTTTATCCCAGGACTATTTATGCTTATTCTTCACACCAAACGAGCCCTAAAAGAAAAAAGATGATATGGTATATGGTTGATATTCTAGACAA
Source organism: Solanum verrucosum (assembly GCF_900185275.1). Lineage (NCBI taxonomy): Eukaryota > Viridiplantae > Streptophyta > Magnoliopsida > Solanales > Solanaceae > Solanum > Solanum verrucosum. Next base: position 242,868 of record NW_026020230.1, read on the forward strand.
ATACATTATCCAAAAATTCTAATAATATTTGTCCCTCTGTAGTAGTATATAATATAGTTTAGGAAACAATATAATTTGACACCCTAACCATTTGTCATATATCATAAGTCAAGGATTTCTTTAAGTAACAATTAAGAAAAATAAAAATAAATTAAGGTGTACATGATTGCAACATTTGAATTTTTGATTGATATAATATAGAAGGAAAAGAAATTTCAAACTAGAAGACAATTCATTTTTAAAGAAATAAATCAAATGGTGAAATTGCCTTGGCTCTTTTCGTTTTTTTTTCCTGCTTGGTTTTGAAAAAAGATGGGGTAAGGTCGTATCAAATGATTAAACCAACGACATAAAATAGAGGAAACATATTATCAATAAAAAGACATAAAAATTAATTACTCTGAAAGGACACGAAATGACTAGAAAAAAAACGTTTAAAATCAACAAATGGTGAATCCTATGAAATGGGGGCCGGCCGGGGGGGGGGGGGGACTGAGAGGGTATAGTAAATGCAGATCTTTACCTCATGAAGATAGAAATAATGACAAAGTCAGAAATTTCGTTAAGAATATCAAAGATTTAATATATATTTATGAAAAATAATTTTTGACCTATATAGTTCATACAATTTTTTATATAGATAGTATAATTTTTCGACAAAAGGTATCCGATTGACCACCCTGAGCTATATGTGGCTACACCATTGAATAGAGAAATTATTTTCAAAAAATCCCTGACTTAAGTAATATATATTAATGTTTTTCATTTATATGTTACTCCATATTTCAAAGATGATATAATTCTATTGCTAGTTTGAATATCACATATTTTCTATATAAAAGGGTCAAAATATATTTTAACTAATTGAACGTTAAATTAAATGTGTTTAACCAAATAGTAAATGGATTAAAATTTAAATTTATCAATAATTGGATGAATAAAATATGAATACCATAAAAAGTATTGTCGGCAAGAGGAGACAATGTACTAAAAAAAAATTATTATTATTATTATTTTTAGTTTAATAGTAAAAAAAAAATTAGGGGAGACAATGTACGAGGTTTGAGGGGCAACCTAGGAGGACGTGGACGATTTTTCTCCATTCATAATAAGTTTTTAAATTAATTTCTTACTCTTAATTTAATAAATTAATAATCTATCTACTCCTCCTTTTGTCAACCTTTCCTCTTTCATCAATCATTTTGCTTATTCTATCCGTTTTTATTTATATATCCTCCTCGTTAAAAATAGATATTTTTTAATACTTAATATTTCACAAAATCAATCATAAATTTTTCTATTTTATGTTTTGAAAGTTATTAAACTTGAAAGTATATATTTGTCTAACATAAAAAAATTAAATAATTAATTCATGTTCATCAGTCAAATTAGTTAATCAAAGTAAATTAAATCATGCTCATTTATTTAAAACTTGACTTCACGAGAACATTAAATAAAAGTACAGTGATAAACTTATCTAGTTTCTTGAGGAGTGTGAAACGTAAAATTGTGACAATTGAATAGGAACATAGATAGTATAATTTTATAAGTGAATTTGAAGAGGGTAGATAATATATAAACATTATAACTACCGTTAATAAAGTAAAAAAATAAATTAGTTTTAATAGACCATCAACATAATAAGAATATTTTAGCAAGATTAGAAGAAAAAATGTGTTGATTAATTATTATCAAGATATAAGTATTAGTTTAAAATATTTTTAAAAATCAAGATATAATTAATTATTAATTTCCATCTTTATTTTTACTTAATAAACATTGAAGGAGATTAATATAAGTAAAAATAAGAATAATATTAAATTAAAATTAAAAATAAATAAATTAAATTAGCCGTTTAGTAATACTATTTTTTTAAGGAATATAAAAATACATTACAAATAAAATGGATCGAATGAAATATTTGTTTAATAATTTTTTTCATCAATAATTGGTGCTCAATTGTGAAATTTACAGCAAATGCCCCTCTGACGTTCGACTCTATCTACTCACTCCCATATATTTAAAATTCCATTAAAAAACCAACCAACAATATAGATCATAAGTAATAATTTCATCCATTATTGCCACGTCATCTTTTGATCTTAGAATTAATGGTGAAAAAACATATTTAAAATTTTTATGAGTTTTACAACTATTTACTGTTTCTTTTATCTACTCAAAATTATCACACAATAGTGAGGTATGTTTCCATGTAAAAACATTAATATTTAGAAATAAAATAATGTACAATTGAGGTATGAAATTCGTGAGAAAATGATAATTTTATGTGTCTTTTGATCATTAACTATTTTTATATATGATATTCGATATTTGCATTAGAGTCTTGATTAAATTTGAATTTACGCATTAATGTAGGGCTCATATCTTGAGGCTGAGGTTCCCAATAGACTATTTTCCATTCTCAAAGAATTTGAAATCCGAGACACCTAAAATTTAATTAAGAATAGTGAAATCTCGAACTGTTCCACAACGATTCACGGGAAACATTAGACTCCTTGGTCCTTAGGGCATTAGATACATTTAATTCTTTGATAAACATTTGACTTTGGAATCATCAGACATAAATATCACTAGTACAAAGTACAAACAATAAATCAAGGGTGAGTGAATTGACTTGGTCTAGTAGATTTAATTATTTGACAAACGTTGTTTTTGTGTTTATACTATTTATTTATAGAGAATGAATTATTGAAATGTTGAATAAAAGATGACAAGGACAACTAATTCATTGAAAATATTTTGGTTACGAACTTTGTTGTTAATCTATTGCTAAATTATTTGTAATTAACATAATTTTTCAATAATTCATCGATAAATAGAATTAATGATAAAATTTGATAGTAAAATTTATCATCGTTAATTTTTTTTTCTAGTTGTTGACTATTATTATGAGGATGAGGCTTGCTAGCACTTCCACTGCCAATTGTTTGAAGGTAAAGTGAGGACACTGTTAATTTTATTGAGATAAAATGGAAGAATAATAAAAAATAAAAAATAAAATGGTACAACAATTATTATTCTTGTGAAAAGAAAATACATGTTGGTTAGAATAATTTCAAATGTTTTGCATTTTTTCCTTTTTTCCCTTTTTTTCAGCTACAAATATTATATTTTAAAAATTGCTGATAAAGTCCACTTCACATGAATCACGCAAAAACGTATCTATCAGAGGGGAAAGACACTGTTCAAAACAAAAGAAAATAAATTGCACTACAACCCATATTTAATCCACCATATATTTCGATTGAATATCTAAATATATGATCAACATATTTTTATTAAATATTTTGACTCCATCTTTTTCTTCTAAAATGTGACTTTATTCAGATATTCGTTACATAGATAAGTTAATCACATAAAATATGTATATTTATTCTTCGAGAAATTCCACGTTGAGGGTAAAACACATTTTTATATAGACGACTCCATAACCGGGGGACTCAAACCCGAACCTCTGATTAAGGATAAAAGAGTACTTACCACTCCACGACAACCCTTATTGATTATCTCCTCCTTTAATTATATATGTGTGCATAATATACTATGTAATATAATATATATTAATAATATTATATTATAGTTAAAATAATGTCAAGTAGTGAAAGTGACGTAGCAAATTATGTCAAGATATCCACTTGCTACTACAGGAAAGATGTATCATACATAGGATTAAGGAAAGTATTAAATATAAATAAATAATCTCAAGTTGCCCACATTTTAAAATGTAACTTGCATGATATTTAATAAGGTATGGTACCTAATTACCATATGCTTTTGTACTTGAGAATTTGAGTATTATATTTTAAAGAAGATTTTAAAGATCCACGTACTATAATTCATCCTAATTTAAATAAAAAAGATTAATTTAATCATAACCTTAAATACATATTTCAAAGTTCAACCACATGCCAAAAGTCAGGCAAATTGGCTCCTTGTTGGTTAAATACCTATGACTATATGAATTTGGACACATAGAGAAAAAGAAACCTTAAAAAAAATTGTTTCATTTTTAATGATTAATTTTTGGTTGGTCTAATTATTGGAAGTATTAAATTAATTACTATACTTAGTAAGAAAGAATAAAAACGAAGGAATCATTAATATACAGAGTGCATGTTAAGGTATTATTATTGTTCCAAAATCAGCTCGATGTACAAAGTATTTCACATTCATGGAAATTCGAAAAAAAAACTGCACTCCTTAAGACTAGCTAGGTTTATTGTCACATGCAATGCCAGTGTACCGTGTACGCCTTAAGACTAGCTAGCTAGGTAAACCAACTGCACTGTCTTCTAGAAATTGATTCAGAATTTAAATTTAGTGAATTCAGAATGTAACTAAACATATATATTCGGAATTTAAAAAAACTTATTTGCACTAAATCAAACCATAAGTCCTATATAAAAGCCAAACTTATATGCTCAAATTATTTTCTTTTCTTTCTCGCCAAGGATCCATCCGGAGAAGCCTCTCTATCCTATAAAAGTAGTTTTAAAATCTACATACATTCTATATATCCTTTCCAGACTCTATTCAAGAGATTATATTGAGTACGTTATTGTATATAAAAGGGGATAATCCACCAGCTTAGTGGTGTCTTAATTCATTGGGCACTTATGCCAAGTTGCAATCTTTCTCCCGGCCCAAGTCAGCCCACTAACTAAATGTATGGAAAAAAAGCAAAAGACATTTGCACCAAAAGAAAAAAAAAAAAAAGAGAAAAGAGAGGATAATTTAAAGGCAATGTCCATGTAGCTAAAGTATTTACCTAATTAGTTACCTAATTAGCTCAGTTTTTATGGATATTCACAATTACTTTTTTCATAAATATAACATTTGGATAAATTTTGCTATATCATTTTTCATCATTATATATTATATGTAAGCCCAAGATTATTTTGATGATATGTATTTCACACGATTTTTTTGAAAAATCTTTACGGGAGCCTCTGTAATAAGTTGGAGGAGGAATACATATAGTCTAACCATGATCCACGTCATACTTGAACATTTAGGGGTCATTTAAAAGAAAATATGCGATTTTCTTATTTTTTTTCGTGAATGCTAACCAATAATATTTTAATAATATGACTTTCAGTCAATCTTTTTGAATTTTTTTATAGGACCCTCACTATAACTTTATTAGGACCTCTGTAATGAGTTGGGGAAGTATTGCGTATAATTCCACCATTTTAAGACATATTTTACACTTACAAGCCAATTTTTAGGAATTAACCGATTTTCTTGATTTTTCGTGTGTATTAGCCCATAATCTGGTGCCTTGGAGCACCAAATTTTTTTTTTCTGAAAAAACTTTATGAGGACCTTCGTAATGAGTTGGGAAAGCATTGCATATAGTCCCACTCTTTTTTTAGACATATTTTTGTATTTACGAGCCAACTTTCAGGAATACGCCGACAATGGTGATTTTTGTGTGTATGAGCCCATGGATCTGACGCCTTCGAGCACCCAATTTTTTTTTCTGAAAAAAACTTTATGAGGACCTCCGTAATGAGTTGGGGAAGAATTGTGTATAGTTCCACCATTTTAAATGCATATTTTCGCATTTACGAACAAACTCTTAGCAATTGGTCGACTTTCTTTGTTTTTCGTGTGTATTAGCGCATGAATCGGCGCCCAAAATATTTTTGAAAAAACTTTATGAGGACCCTGTAATGAGTTGGGGAAACATTGCGTGAAGTCCTAGCTTTATCTTAAGACATATTTTTACATTTACGAGCCAACTTTTAGGAATTAGATGACTTTCTTGGTTTTTCGTGTGTATTAGCCCATGAATCTGGCGCTTTGGAGCACCCAAATTTTTTTCCTGTAAAAACTTTATAAGGACCTTCGTAATGAGTTGGGGAAGCAATGCGTATTGTCCTACTCTTTTTAAGGCATATTTTCGCATTTATGAGCCAACTTTTAGGAACTAGCCGACTTTCTTAGTTTTTCGTGTGTATTAGCCCATGGATCTAGCGCCTTGAAATACCAAAAAAAATTATGAAAAAACTTTATAAGGACCTCGGTAATGATTTGGGGAAGTATTGCGTACATTTACAAATCAACTTTTAGAAAATAGCCGACTTTCTTCATATTTCATATGTATTAGTCCACTGTCAAGGCTTTCAAACCAAGACTGAGAAAGCTCAATCAATAAAGAGTATTTTAGTGAAATGGCTTAGGCAAGCCTTTCTTCCTTTGTTAACTTAAAGGCTATGTAGATTCCTAGGTTTCGCTTTATCTGACACCTTGGAGCACCGAAACTATTTTCTGAAAAAACTTTATGAGGACCTCAGTAATGAGTTGGAGAAGTACTGCATGTAGTCCCACCATTTTCTTAAGGCATATTTTTGCATTTATAAATCAATTTTTAGGAGTTAGCCGACTTTCTTGATTTTTCGTGTGTCTTAGCCAATGAATCTAGCCAGTTGGAGCACCCAAATATTTTTTTCTGAAAAAACTTAACGAGGACCACCATAATGAGTCGGGGAAGTGTTGTGTATAGTTCCACCAATTTTTAAGGCATAATTTCGCATTAACTAGCCAACTTTTAGGAATTAACCGACTTTCATGATTTTTCGTGTGTATAAACCCACGGATCTAGCGCCTTGGAGTACTAAAAAAAAATTCTGAAAAAATTTTATGAGGACCTCCGTAATGAATTGGGTAAGCATTCTGTATAGTCCATCCATTTTAAAGATATATTTTTGCATTTACAAACCAAATTTTAGGAATTAACCGACTTTCTTATTTTTTCATGTGTTAATATCTGGTACCTTGCAACACCTAAAATATTTTTCTAAAATAACTTAATGAGCACCTCCATAATTAGTTGGGGAAGCATTGCATATAATCCTAAAATTTTCTGAAGAAATATTTTCGCATTTATGAGCCAACTTTTAGAAAATAATCGACTTTCATGGGTTTTCATGTGTATTAGCCCGTGGATCTGGTGTCTTGGAGAACCCATTTTTTTCTGAAATAAATTTATGAGGACCTTTGTAATGAGTTGGAAAGCATTGCGTATAGTCCCACTCTTTTAAAGGTATATTTTCGCATTTATGAGACAACTTTTAGAAATTAGCCGACTTTATTGGTTTTTCGTGTGTATTAATAGATCTAGTGCATGGAGCACCCACACATTTTTAAAAAAAAAAACTTTATGAGGACCTTCGTAATGAGTTGGGGAAGCATTGCGTATAGTCCCACCATTTTAAGATAATTTTTTGCATTTACGAGCCAACCTTTAGGAATTGGCCTTTTTTTTGTTTTCGTGTGTATTGGTCCATAGATCTGGCGCCTTGAAGCCCCAAATGTTTTTCCAGAAAAACTTTATAAGGACCTCCGTAATGAGTCGGGGAATCATTGCGTATAGTCCCACCATTTTAAGACATATTTTCACATTTACAAATCAACTTTTAGAAATTAGCCGACTTTCTTCATTTTTCGTGTGTATTAGTCCACATATTTGACGCATTAGAGCACCCAAACTATTTTTCTGAAAAATAAACTTTATGAGGACCTCCGTAATGAGTTGGGGAAGTTTTGTGTGTAGTCCCACCATTTTCTTAACGCATATTTTCACATTTACGAGCCAACTTTTAGGAAATAGTCGACTTTCTTGATTTTTCACGTGTTTTAGCGAATGGATCTAGCGCCTTGGAGCACCCAAAATATTTTTCTGAAAAAACTTAATGAGGACCACCATATTGAGTAGGGGAAGCATTGTGTATATTCCCACAATTTTGAGGTATATTTTCGCATTTACGAGCAAACTTTTAGAAATTCGGCAATTTTCTTATTTTTTTCCATGTGTATTTAGCCTATGGATCTAGCACTTTGGAGCACCCAAAATGTTTTTTTTGAAAAATCTTAATGAGAACCTCTATTATGAGTTGGGGATACATTGATATAGTTCCACAATTTCTAAGACATATTTTTGCATTTACAAAAAATAGCCAACTTTCTTGGTTTTTCGTGTGTAATAACTCATAGATCTGGAGCCTTGGGGAATCTAAGAAAATCTTCTGCCAAAAAAACTTTATGAGAACCTCCTGTATCACCAAAAATCAATGGACTATAACACACGAAAAATGGTAAAATCTGGTTTTTTCCACTTTAGAGCTTGTTTGAACTTGAATATGCGCCTGTTTTCCCCTCAAGACCAACTCACGTCATTAATAAGGTCGTAATGGATGTCCATGAAAAACTTCGGCAAAAAACAAGACGGAATCTTGTATAACCAAAATCTCGGAGATCCCAATTTTTTTTTCTCAAAAAACTTAATGAGTACCTTCGTATTGAGTTTGGGAACCATCAAGTATACGTACATCATTTTTTCTACTCCCATTTTCGCATCTACTGGCCCTTTTTTAGAAATCCTGCAACTTGCTCTATTTTTCGTGTGTATTAGCCCATGGATCTAGTACTCAGAGCACCCAAAAAAAATTTCTCAAAAAACTTTATGAGGACATCCGTATTGAGTTGGGGAACCATCACGTATAGTCACACAATTTTTTCCACGCCCATTTCCACATCTACATGCCTTTTTATAGATATCGCGCAAATTCCTCTATTTTTCGTGTGTATAAGCACATGAATATGGCGCCCAGAGCACCCAAAAAATTTTCTCAAAAATTTTTATGAGAACCTCCGTATTGAGTTAAGGAACCATCACGTATACTCACAACATTTTTTTCACGCCCTTTTTCGTAACTATAAGCCTTATTTTAATAATCACGCAAATTTCTCTATTTTCGTGTGTATTAACCCATGGATTTGGCACCGAAAGCACCAAAAATATTTTATTTAAAAACTTTATGAGTACCTCTGTATTGAGTTAGGGAACCATCATTTATACTCACACCATTTTTCTCACGCCCATTGCCGCATCTTCAGACCTTGTTTTAGGAATCGCGCAAATTCCTCTATTTTTCGTGTATCATGGATCTGGCGCCCGGAGCACCGAATCTTTTTCTCAAAAAACTTTATGAGGACCTTTGTATTGAGTTGGGAATCATCACGTATACTCACACAATTATTTTTTACGCCCATTTTCGCATCTACATGCCCTTGTTTTTTAGGAATCGCGTAAATTCCTTTATTTTTCGTGTGTATTAGCCCATGGATTTGGCTCCCGGTGCACCCAAAAAATATTTCTCAAAAAACTTTATGAGGACCTCTGTATTGAGTTGGAGAACCATCACGTATACTCACACCATTTTTTTCACGTCCATTTCCGTATCTACAGGCCCTTTTTTAGGAATCGCGCAAATTCCTCTATTTCGTGTATGTTAGCCCATGGATCTGGCTCCTGGAGTATCCAAAAAAAATTTCTCAAAAAACTTTATAAGGACCTCCGTATTGAGTTTGGAAAACATCACGTATATTCACACCATTTTTTTCACGCCCATTTCCGAATCTACAAGCCTTTTTTTAAGAATCGCTCAAATTGCTATATTTTTCGTGTTTATTAGCTCATGGATCTGGCTCCTGGAGTCTCCAAAATTTTTTATCAAAAAACTTTATGAGGACCTCCGTATTGAGTTTGGGAACCATCACGTATACTCACACCATATTTTTTTCACTCCCATTTCCGCACATACAGTCCTTTTTTTAGAAATAGCGCAAATTGCTCTAATTTTCATGTGTAGTAGCCCATTATCTAGCACCCAGAGCACCAAAACTTTTTTTCTCAAAAAACTTTATGAGGACATCCGTATTGAGTTAGGGAACCATCATGTATACTCACACCATTTTTATCACACCCATTTCTGCATCTACAGACCCTTTGTGAGAAATCACACAAATTTCTCTATTTTTCATGTGTATAAGCCCATGGATCTGTCGCCAAGAGAACCCAAAATATTTTTCTCAAAAATCTTTATGATGACCTCCGTATTGAGTTGGTGAACCATGACATATACTCAATATATTTTTCATGCCCATTTTCGCACCTACAAGCCCTTTTTTAGGAATCACACAAATTCCCTATGTTCATTTGCATTAGCCCATAGATATGGTGTCTGGAGCACCCAATTTTTTTTTAATCAAAAACTTAATGATTACCTCCATATTGAGTTGGAGAACCATAACATATACTCACACTATTTTTTTCACCCCCATTTTCGCATCTACATGTAGGGGTGGGCATAAATACCGGAAAGCCAAAAAAACGAACAGAACCAAACTAATTTGTTCTTCGATTTTTTGATTCGGTATCATGGAAGTTCGGTTCTTCGGTCCAGTGTTCGGTTTAAGTGTCTCAAAACTTCAGTGCACCGAAAAACCAAACTTTTATTTAAAAAATTTTAAAAATTAATATATATATATGGCATCTCTTAACTAAAAATTAAAAATTCAATCAACAATTAAATCATACATGAACAAATCAAAGTAACACCAAATGTACAATTCAATAGTTAACTTGAAATATTAATTTCCAAGAGAAACTCAAACATATTTCTACCAATGTACAATATGTAAAGGAGCCATCTTCATACTTGTTTTCTCAATAAATTGTTGGAGACACAATGTTCTTGATAAAGACAAATATAGTCTTTTAGTTAGCACAAAAAGTGTTCCACGGTAATACGCATCATTCCTTAACATAATTTTAAATATTTAAGTATCTTATACTTTATCCTTATTTTATTTAAAAACACCGAACTAAATCGAATTAGTTTGGTTTAATATACGGTGCACACTTTTCTAAAATCGAAAACTGGAAAACCGAATCGAAGTTTGATAAAACCAAACAGAATAACCGAACGCCCACCCCTATCTACAAGGCTGTTTTATAGGAATCGCGCAATTTGCTCTATTAATCGTGTGTATTAGCCCATAGATTTGGTACCCGGAGCACCAATTTTTTTTTTATCAAAATACTTTATGAGAACCTCTGTATTGAGTTAGGGAACCATCAAGTATATTCACACCAATTTTTTCACGCCAATAATCCGCATCTACAAGCGCTTTTTTAGGAATTGCACAAATTACATTATTTTTCATGTGTATTAGCCCATGGATCTAGCGCCTAGAGCACCCAAATTTTAGTTTTTCAAATGATTATGAGGACATCTGTATTGAGTTTGGGAACCATTATGTATAATCACACAATTTTTTTCACGCCAATCTCCACATCTACTGACCCTTTTTTAGAAATCGCGCAAATTGCTCTATTTTACGTGTGTATTAGCCCATCGATCTAACGGCCGAAGCACCCAAAAAAATTAAAAAACTCTATGAGGACATCTGTATTAAGTTGGGGAACTATCACGTATACTCACATCATTTTTTCACTCCCATTTCTTCATAGGGATCGCGTAAATTTGTTTATTTTTCGTGTGTATTAGCCCATGGATCTGGCGCCCGGATTACCCAAATATTTTTCTCAAAAAAACTTTTATGAGTTCGTCTGTATTGAGTTGGGAAACCATCACGTATATTCACACCATTTTTTTCACTTCAATTTCCGCATGTACAACCCCTTTTTTAGGAATCGCGCAAATTCCTTATTTTCGTGTGAATTAGCCCATAGATATGACTCCCGATCACCCAATTTTTTTTATTAAAAACTTTATGAGGACCTCTGTATTGAGTTGGAGAACTATTATGTATACTCACACCATTTTTTCCACCCCCATTTTCGCATCTACACGGCCCTTTATAGGAATCGCGCAATTTGCTCTATTAATCGTGTGTACTATCCCATTGATCTGGCGCCCGGAGTACCAAACATTTTTATATCAAAAAACTTTATGAGAACCTCCGTATTGAATTGGGGAACCATCACGTATACTTACACTATTTTTCTCACGCCCATTTCCGCAGCTACATACCCTTTTTTAGGAATCGGGTAAATTGCACTATTTTTTATGTATATTAACCCATGGATATGGCACTCGGACCACTATTAAAACTTTTTCTGAATTTTTTTTTTAAGACCTCTGTACTGAGTTGGGAACCATCACATACACTCATACAATTGTTTTCACAAATTTCCGAATCTACATGCCCTTTTTAAGGAATCGCGCAAATTGCTCTATTTTACCTGTGTATTAGCCCATGGATCTGGCGACTAGAGCACCCAAAAATATTTTCTCAAAAAACTATATGAGGACATACGTATTGATTTGGGAACCATCACGTATACTGAGACCATTTTTTTCACGCCCATTTTTGCATTTACGAGGTATTTTTTTAAGAATCGCGCAAATTGATCTATTTTTTGTGTGTAATAGCCCATTTATCTGGCGACTGGAGAACGCAACATATTTTCATCAAAAAACTTTATTAGGACCTCAGTATTGAGTTGGGGAACAATCACGTATACTCACACCATTTCTCTCATGTCATTTTCGCATTTATAGGCCTTTTTTTAGAAATCTTGCAAAATTCCTCTATTTTTCGTGTTTATTAGTACATGTATCAGGCACTTGGAGCACCCAATTTTTTTTTCTCAAAAACCTTTATTAGAACCTTCGTAATGAGTTGAGGAACCATCACATATATTTACACCATTTTTTTCACGCTCATTTTCGCAACTACAGATTCTTTTTTAGAAATCGCACAAATTGCTCTATTTTTCGTGTGTATAATCCCATGGATCTGGCGCCCAGAGCACCTAAATTTTTTTTTTCTCAAAAAACTTTATGAGGTCATCCGTGTTGAGTTTGGGAACCATCACGTATACTCAGACCAATTTTTCACGTCCATTTTTGCATCTACAGGCCCATTTTTAGGAATCGCACAAATTATTCTATTTTTCGTATGTATTAGCCCATGGATCTGGCGCCCAGAGCACCCAAAAAAAAGTCAAATTTTTTTATAAGGGCTTCTACATTGAGTTGGGAAACCATCATGTATATTCTGTCACACCCCGAGCCTACACCCCGGACGTGGCTGGCACTCCAGAACTATTGTTGGCCCCAAGCGAACCCTTGGCTTGGCTTACTTAACTCAGCGGAAGACTCTATGAATATTTATAATGATCAAAAGCACTATACTCACTTGAATAATAAAATACTGAGAATGCTTAAAAGTCAAACATTCTACTTGGCCAAAATGACAACTCAAGTCTTAACATATGAAATGATAAAGTCAATGAAAAGACTAAAGAATTAACATGCGACTGTCTATGAAGCCTCTAAAACAATTGAGATGGATGTCGGGACAAACCCCACGACATCCTAATGAACTAAAAAGGTAACTAAAAACAATAAAAGGAGTCCTTCGAAATGCAAGGAGGCTCACCAACTGACTCTGGAGTGCTCACTGGATCAACGATGCGCCGGATGCCGATCCTAGTTAAATGTGTCTGCATCATAATAAGATGCAAGCCAACTGGCATCAGTACATTGAATGTACGAGTATGCGAGTTGGAATGCTGAACACATTTTAGGCTTGAAAAGAATCTGAAGAACTTACCTGGCTCAACTCAACTCAACATAATTGAACTCATTTCAATATAAAGCAGTTTAAAACAAATGCAATATAAAGAAAAGTTATTTAAAACATGATGTCAACTCTGTGTGTATGCAAAGATACATATAACTCTGAAATGTATGTAAAAATACAATAAACTGTGTATTTAAGAATACAATTACTTTTGTGGGAGTTTCTCCAACCGACAACCATCACATAATAGCTATTGTGATGATACAACTTTTGCCTCACGCTGTCAAGGCCGTCCTATACCTTGCCGAGGGCATATAACTTGAACTACTAAGTGGATCCACTAGTCTATACTAAAAAGCACTAAATAAATCATCTAAAAATATGACCATTTTCTACCCATGATGGCTACATGGTTTATGGGGGATGTGAGTTGTCTGAACTCTCTCCCATATCGGTGCTCAATACTACTCCCAAAAAATATAATATTAGCTATTATGTTTAAAAACATACTTCTTTCTATTATTTGAGATTGGTGCTCAAAAACTTAGCTCAAAGGCCATCTAGGAAATCAAAGTCTCCTCTATTGCTTCATTTAGAAAGCGATTACTCTTTTCTGAAAACTAGCCCGAAGGCACTTTGGAAATCGAGGTTTCCTTTCTTGTAAGATGTGAAAACATTTTAAACCCTTTGGGAATACATAGTCCCCATATACTTTTGAAGAAATGAATTTCAAACTTTACTATTTAATCTTTACTCAACTTGAACTTTAAGTCTTAAAACAAAGTTAAAACATTTGGAAAACTCCAAGAACTTCTCTTGACTTTGATCTTAACTTTCCTTGAATTGGATTATGGATTCAAGGTTCATGATCTCATGTTTATGGATGATTTCATTATGTTTAGATGTACCTAAGAGTGTTGGAATCAACTAAAAAACATAGGTACATTGCTAAGAAACTAGTACGAAAATATGGGGGACAAATGGGAAGAACTGGCGTCCCTGGAGCTTTGAGAGGCGCAGGGCCAGCCTTGAAACTTCAGAGAGCTGGGTGGGGCACTTTGGCTGGCGCGGCTCCCCAAGTCCCAAACTTTAGAGACTGTTTTGGGGGGCGCTGAGAGGCGCAGCGCCCTAACCCCCTTACCCAGAATTTTTACAAATTTCCTCCTTCGTTTTTCAACTCTAAACCCTCTAAACTCGATTGGCTCTTTCCCCAAACACTTAGAATCATCAATACCCTTAATATACATCAGATTCTACTCGAAAAACACAACTAATAACATGAATCAATCTCAAGAAAACTCCAATCAACACAACCCACAAGAATTCAATTAATTTCATCAAGAAGTCATGGATTTACTTTCAAATCTAATAACTTCGCTGAAATTGAATCATGATTGGCGCGTGGGTGAACTAACCCAATGCTATGTGATCTCATATACCTTGTAAGGATCACTCCCGACGAAATCCTCAAGCTAAACTCGACGATCTTGACAAATCTTGTTTCTCTTCTCTTTTCTCCTCTTCTTTTCTCTTTTCTCCAATCCCTAGCGTATTTTGGTAACAGCGTAAACTGATTTAATTTTGATTAGACCCTAACTTAATTACCAAAAATGAAATAAAATAATTGGCAAGGAAAAGACCAAACTACCCTTTCAAAATCCGAGTTGGACTTTCTTTATTCCAACAACCCAACTTACAAAGGACATAACTCACTCATACGAAATCGAAATCGCGTAAACCCAGCAGCGTTGGAAATATCATTCCAAGAGCTTTCCTACCATATCTGGAAGTACCTCTAACTCATCCTGAGCTAGAAGTTATGGCCGTTTGAAGTTGGTCAAAACTCAATTTATTCTAACTTAACAAAAATTTTAAATTTTCATTCTTTCCAAACATGACTATTTCCAATTATTCACACTAATTTTTTCAAGCCAATTTCCGCATCTACAAGCGTTTTTTTAGGAATTGTGCAAATTACTTTATTTTTCGTATATTAGCCCATTGATCTGGCGCCTGGAGCACCCATCACATATACTCACACCATTTTTTGCATGCCCATTTCCGCATCTACATGCCCTTTTTTAGAAATCACGCAAATCGCTCTATTCTTCGTGTGTATTAGCCCATGGATATGACGCCCGGAGCACCCAAATATTTTTTCTCAAAAAATTATTGAGGACATCTGTATTGAGTTGGAGAACCATCATGTATACTCACACCATTTTTTTCACTCACATTTCTGCATCTACTGACCATTTATTAGGAATTGCGCAAATTCCTCTATTTTTCGTGTGTATTAGCCTCATGGATCTGGCGCCCAGAGCAGCCAAATTTTTTTTCTCAAAAAACTTTGTGAGGACCTCCGTATTGAGTTGGGGAACCATCACGTATATTCACACCATTTTTTTCACGCTCATTACTGCATCTACAGGCCATTTTTTAGGAATCGCGCAAATTTCTCTATTTTTATGAGTATTAACCCATGATATGGCGCCCGAATCACCCAAAAATATCTTTCTTAAAATTTTTTATGAGAACCTCCGTATTGAGGTTGGGAACCATCATGTATATTCACACCATTTTTTTCAAGCCTATTTCCGCATCTACATGGCCCTTTTTTAGGAATCGCAAAAATTCATCTATTTTTAGTGTGTATTTTGCCCATCGATCAGGTGCCAGAGTACCCAAAAAAAATTCTCAAAAATCTATATGAGGATATCTATATTGAGTTGGAGAACCATCACATATACTCACACCATTTTTTTCACGCCCATTTTCGCATATACAGTCCTTTATTAAGAAATCGCGCAAATTGCTCTATTTTTCATGTGTATTAGCCCATGGATCTGGCACCCGAAGCACCAAAAAACAATTCGAAAAAAAACTTTATGAGGACATTTTTATTGAGTTGGGAAACCATCACGTATAGTCACACCATTTTTTTCAATCCCATTTTTTCATCTATAGGCCCTTTTTTAGGAATCACACAAATTCCTCTATTTTTCGTGTGTATTAGCCCATAGATTTGGCGTCCGGAGCACCCAATTTTTTTTTCTCAAAAACGTTATCAAGACATCCATATTGAGTTGGGGAACCATCACGTATACTCACACTATTTTTTTCACGCCCATTTCCTCATCTATAAGCCTTTTTTAGAAATCATGCAAATTCCTCTATTTTCATGTGTATTATGACTATTAGACCATTGATTTGACGCTCATTGCACACAAATTTTTTTATCAAGTAACTTTATGAGGACCTCTGTATTGAGTGGGGAACCATCACGTATACTAACACCATTTTTCTCATACCCATTTTCGCATCTACAGGCCTTTTTTTAGGAATCACGCAAATTGCTTTATATTTTATGTGTATTAGACCATGCATCTGGCCTCGGAACACCCAAAATTCTTATCTCAAAAAACTTTATGAGGACCTCACGCGATTAATATGGAATATTTTGGCCAAAAACAAGTCGAAATCACGTATCACCAAAAATTTATGAACTATAGCACACGAGAAACGGTAAATTCAGTATGAAGCGCTTTGGGGATCGTTTGATGTTGAAAATGCGTTTGTTTTCCCCTCGGGACATAGTCCCGCCATTAATAAGGTTGTAACGGAGGTCAATGAAAACTTTCGGCCAAAAACAATTCAGAATCACGTATCACCAAAAATTCATAGGCTATAGTAAATGAAAAATGACAAATTCAATCATAAGCGCTTTGGGGTCGTTTGAACTTGAAAATGCATATGTTTGCCCCCGGAGTTCAACTTATGTCCCTAATAGGGTCTTAACGGACGTGTATGCAAAAATTTCAGCCAAAAACAAGTATGTATCACGTATCACAAAAATTCATGGACTATTGCACACAAAAACAGTAAATTTGATGTTTCCCGCATTGGGCTCGTTTGAACTTGAAAATGCATCAGTTTGCAATTTTCCCCTTGGGTCTACCTCACGCCATAAATAAAGTCGTAACTCGTAACGAACGTCTATGAAAAATTTTGGTCAAAAACAAGTCTGGATCATGTATCACCAACGTTCATGGATTATACCACACGAAAAATGGTAAATTTGATCTTTCCAGCATTAGGGCTCGTTTGAATCTGAAAATGTGTTTGTTTGCCCCTCGAGACCAACACTCGACATTAATTAGGTCATAACGGATGTTCATGAAAAATTTTGACCAAAAACAAGTCAAGATCATGTATCACCAAAAATCCATGGACTATAGCACACGAAAAATGGTAAATTTCGTCTTTCCCGCATTAGGGGTTGTTTGAACTAGAAACTACGTCGGTTTACCCTTCGAGACCAACTCACGCCATTAATAATACCGTAACGGACGTCCATGAAATTTTTTTGGCCAAAAACAAGTCAGAATGATGTATCACCAAAATTAGATGAACTATAGCACATGAAAAACGGTAAATTTAGTCTTAAGACCTTTAGGGATCGTTTGAAATTTAAAATGCGAATGTTTTCCCCTCGGGAACAAATAATGCCATTAATAAGGTCGTATCATACATTCATGAAAAATTTTGGCAAAAAAGCAAGTTGGGATCACGTATCACCAAAAATCCATGGACTATAGCATACGAAAAGTGGTAAATTTGGTCTTCAGCGTTGTGTGGCTTGTTTGAACTTGAAAAAACGTATATTTGCCCCTTAGGACAAACTCATGCCATTAATAAAGTCGTAACAGACGTCCTTAAAAAATTTCAAAAAAAAATATGTCGAGATTTCGTACAACCAAAAATACATGGACTATAGCACAAGAAAAACGATAAATTTGATCAAAAGCGCTTTGGGCTCATTTGAACTTGAAAATGCATTCATTTACCCTTAGGACAAACTCACACCATTAATAAGGTCGTAACGGACGTCCATGAAAATTTTTGGCCAAAAACAAGTCGGGATCACGTATCATCAAAAATCCATGGACATAGCACACCAAAAATGGTAAATCAGTCTTAAGCACTTTGGAGCTAGTTTGAAATTGAAAATGTGTTTGTTTGTCCTTCGGGACCAACACACGTCATTAAGTCATAACAGACGTCCATGAAAAATTTTGACCAAAAAATAATTCGGATCAATTATCACCAAAAATTCATGGACTATAGCATACGAAAAATGGTAAATTTGGTCTTTCCCATATTGGGTTCGTTTGAACTAGAAAATGCATATGTTTTCCCTTTAGGAGAATTCACACCAGTAATAAGGGCATAACGGACATTCATGAAAAGTTTCGCCCAAAAACAAATTTGAATCATGTATCACCAACCATCTATGGACTTTATCATACAAAAAAGGAAAATTCGATCATAAGCGCTTTGAGGCTCGTATGAAGTTGAAAATTCATCTTTTTTCCCTTCGGGACCAACTCACGCCATTAATCAGGTCATAACGGACGTTCATAAAAAATTTCAGCCAAAAACAAGTCAAGATCACGTTTCACCAAAAATTCATGGACTATAGCACACAAAAAATAATAAATTTAGTCTTTCCCGTATTGGGGCTCGTTTGAACTTGAATATGCATTTGTTTACCCCTCGGACCAACTCACGCCATTAATAAGGTCATACCGAACGTCCATGAAAAATTTCATTCAAAAATAAGTCGGGATCACATATCACCAATAATCCATGAATTATAGCACAAGAAAAATGGTAAATTCGATCTTTTCCCGTATTAGGGCTCGTTTGATGCATCTATTTGTCTCTCGAAACCAATTGACGCCGTTAATAAGGTCATAACGGACGTCCATGAAAAATTTCAGCCAAAAACAAGTCGAGATCACGTATCACCGAAAATTCATGAACTATAACATATGAAAAATGGTAAATTCAATCTTTCCCGTATTGAGGCTTGTTTGAACTTGAAAATGTGTATGTTTGCCCTTCGGACCAACTCACACCATTCATAACGTCGTAACTGACATCCATGAAAAATTTTGGTGAAAAACAAGTCGGGATCACATATCACCAAAAATTCATGGATTATAGCACCAGAAAAATAGTAAATTCATTTTTTGCGCATTAATGCTCGTTTGAACTTGAAAATGCATCTAGTTGCCCATCGGGACCAACTCACGTCATTAATAAGGTCGTAATAGACATCCATGATTTAGTCAAAAACAAGTCGGGATCACGTATCACCAAAACTCCATGGACTATAGCACACGAAAAATAGTAAATTCGGTCTTTAGCGCTTTGGTGCTCGTTTGAACTTGAAAATTCGTTTGTTTGTGCCTCCGGACCAACTCACGCCATTAATAAGGTCGTAACGGACGTCCATGAAAAATTTCTATCAAAAACAAGTTGGGATAACATATTAATAAAAATCCATGGACTATAGCACACGAAAAGTGGTAAATTTGGTTTTTCCCGTGTTGAGGCTCGTTTGAACAAGAAAATGTGTTTGTTTGCCCCTCGAGACCGATTCACGCCATTATTAAGGAAGTAACGGACGTCCATGAAAAATTTCTCCCAGAAACAAGTCGGGATCACGTATCACCAAAAATCTATGGACTATAGCTCATTAAAGATGATAAATTCGGTCTTAAGCACTTTGGGACTCTTTTGAAGTTGAAAATGCATCGGTTTGTCCCTTGTGAAAAAACTCATGCCATTAATAAGGTTGTAACGGAGGTCCATGAAAAATTTAGGCCAAAAACAAGTTGGAATCACGTATCACCAAAAATCCATGGTCTATAGCAAACGAAAATGGTAAATTCGATCATAAGCGCTTTGAGCTTATTTGAACTTGAAAATGTGTTTGTTTGCCCCTCGAGACAAACTCACACCATTAATAAGGTCTTAACAGACGTCCATGAAATTTTTTGGCCAAAAAAAGTCGAGATCACTTATCACCGAAAATTCATGGACTATAGCACACGAAAAAATAGTAAATTCAGTCTTTCCCACGTTAGGCTCGTTTGAACTTGAAAATGCATCTATTAACCTCTCGAGACAAACTCACGCCATTAATAAGGTCGTAACGGACGTCCTCGAAAAATTTTGGCCAAAAATAAGTCGGATCACATATCATCAAAAATTCATGGACTATAGCACACGAAAAATGGTAAATTCGGTCCTAAGCGCTTTGGGACTCGTTTAAACTTTAAAATGTGTTTGTTTACCCATCGGGATCAATTCACGCCTTTAATAAGGTCGTAACGGATGTCAATGAAAAATTTCAATCAAAAACAAGTTGGGATCACGTATCACCAAAAATTCATGGGCTCTAACACACGAAAATGGTAAATTCGATCTTTCCCGCATTGGGGCTCATTTGAACTAGAAAATGCGTCTGTTTGACCATCAGGACCAACTCAGGCCATTAATAAGGTCGTTACGAGTGTCCATGAAAAATTTCGGCCCAAAACAAATTGGGATCACGTATCACCAAAAATTCATGGACTATAGCACACAAAAAATGGTAAATTCGGTCTTAAGCTCTTTGGGGCTCGTTTGAAGTTGAAAATGCGTCCGATTTTCCCTCAGGACCAACTCACACCATTAATAAGGTCGTAACAGACATCCGTGAAAATTTCGGCCAAAAACAAGACGAGATCACGTATCACCAAAAATTCATGGACTAAAAATGATAAATTCAGTCTTAAGCGCTTTGGGGCTAGTTTGAATTTGAAAATACATTTGTTTTCCCCTCGGGACCAACTCACGCCATTAATAAGGTTGTAATGGACATCCATGAAAAATTTCGGCCAATAACAAGTCGGGATCACGTTTCACCAAAGAACTCATGGACTATAGCACATGAAAAATGGTAAATTTGGTCTTTCTTGCATTGGGGATCGATTGAACTTGAAAATGTGTATGTTTGCCCTTCGAAACCAACTCACGTCATTAATAAGTTAGCCCATAAATGTTAAAATATGTCTTAAAATGGTGGGACTATACAAAATGCTCCACCAACTCATTACGAGGTCCTTATAAAGTTTTTTTGAAAAAACCTTTTGGGTGCCCCAAAGCACCAAATCCATGAGCTTAACACACGAAAAAATAAGAAAGTCGCGTAATTTCTAAAAGCTGGCCCCTAAATGCCAAAATGTTGCTTAAAATAGTGAGACTATACATAATGCTCCCCCAAATCATTACTAAGGTCCTCGTGAAGTTTTTTTTAGAAAAACTTTTGGTAAGTCTTCCATGCATTCTAGAGGATTCCACTTTTGTCTTTCAGTTTAATAGTTTTGAGGTGTTGCGAGTCTTATCCCAACATTCATATTGAACTATAAACACTTCATAGATAGTTAGTGTTGAGTTTTTTTTAATATTTCCTCTGAACTATTATGGCAAACTTATTATTTTCAAAGTATGTTCAGATCGTTTGAGTATACTATTTTGAGATAGTTTGAATTTTGAAGTTAAATTTTAAGCTTAAATATGCTTGAGTTAATCTTCCGCTAAGTAGTCAGGCCAAGAGTTCACCTGGAGATCAACATTGGTATGTGAGTGTCGGACACATTCGGGCGGGGTGTCGGCTCGAGCCGTGATGGAATATTTTGGTGATATAGATTTCAATCGATTTTTTTGAAAAAAACTTTATGGGAACCCTACGTATAGCCTCACCGTGAACATTGTTGAGCTACTTCGAAAAAAACTTACCCCACCCTAGGCCTATTAAGTCTTGATCCATCTTCAGCTTTGATTCATTACGCTCAAAAGTCACTTGTAAAGCTCTTTCATCGAGTGTGCGATGCTCTGACAACTTTGTCCTTGAATTGATCATTTTAATAGAGCGGTGAAGAAAGTGGACAAACAGATTTACATTTCTCATCAAACAAATACAGCACAATTACACTAGACAAATCATTCCATAAAATATATTTTTTAACCATTATATAGTAATAAACTTGACAATACGACACAATACATAAGGCATCAATCTTCCAAGCAAGGACTTAAAGGGATGTGAGTTTACCTTACTCATCATAAGGTAACGAATCCATCACAGTGGATTCATTTATAAATCAATCATATTTACATCGTCTACTCATAGAATTTACACCTATAATAGATATGACTGAGGGATTTAAGATTGAACGATGAAGTTCAGTCTGAGGATTCGGATAAAAAAAGAATGTGTTAGTGCTAGTATAAGAAGAAGAATTTACCAGCACGCCTATGGGGCTACACATTAGATAAGGTATCTTTGCTTCTGGACCTCAATGCATCATTTCACTACCGAAATTAATAACATCGTTGTGACCTGCATTATGTATAGAGGTTGGTGAGGATTTTAAGTAATAAAAACCAGCAAGCAACAAATGACCAAATGACGTTTTTGGAACAGTGCGCTAAACATAGAGCTCTTGCTAATTGTCATCAAGACGGCATTCTTAAAGTTTCTTTTCCATGTGAACTAAAATTGAATCGCATACAGTGCTTGAACTTTTTCTAAGCAATCATTTGTTTCTACCTTTCGCCTTTTGAGATTGTTGTGTCTTCTTTTTTATACTACAGATACGTCATTGAAACGCTCCACCAAATTGAAATAATGTCACTACCTCAGAAACTCCCACCTCCCACAAATGAAAGAGGCAGTATACTAAATCATACCTTGACAACTTATTGAATGTATCTCTGGCCCTGGCATTACCACTCCATCATCATTGAGCAATGAAATCCCAGAAGAAGTTATGTTGAAAGGGAATGCAAGAGGCGGAGATACTGGAGATTTTGCTAATTTTATGAACCTTTGACCTGAAAGACGGAAGAGAGCATCAGCAACTCCTTCATTCATCTATGTTAATCTACTCTACTCAAGAATCAGAAGGCTAAAGTCAGAAAAAAAAAAACACTATAAGCTCTATTTAGACACTCCAAATGTATCATTCTTAGAACCTATGAACCACCGCAATGATCATCAGTTCAAGTAGGGAAACCAAATATTAAGGATACTAAGTAAGAAATATGAAGATTGAGAGCACAAATGAGCATGAGATTACTTCAAACAGAGCTTAGTAAGCACGAATCCCTAGAAAAAATATTTTCCTATTACTCAGAATCCTAATTGTCGAGCAAAGTTATCTCAACTCTAATAAATACTAGTATAAGATGACTTGAAAAAAAAAATACAAAAAGAAATGGTAATGGAAGCATTTGCCCTATATGTACAAATCCAAATGAAGCTAGTGGATCTTTACCTGGAGTAGAGCAAAAACCTAAAAAGATGAAATTGACCCATCCAGTGCAAGATAGGACCTATCGTAAGGTAAATAGTAACAACAACAACAACATACCCAGTGAAATCCCACAAAGTGGGGTCTGGGGAGGGTAAAGTGTACGCAGACCTTACCACTACCTCGTGGAGGTAGAGAGGCTGTTTCCGGTGGACCCTCGGCTCAAGTACATCCAAACCAAGCAAGAGGAGAGGAAACATTATATATAACATAACATCCATTAAGAGAAAAAGGTGCATAATCAACAACGGAGACAATAACATCAAGCAAGTACTGTGAGAGGCGAAGCGCAGTAAACAACATATGACTATAGGATCACAGACAAGAACTACAAGTGCCAGGCTAGGACTACTACAAACCCTACCAACCCCTACCCTCACAGGGAAAGACAACCCGCTAACCCTACTAACCTTCAACCTTAATACGCGACCTCCACTCCTTCCTATCTAGAGTCATGTCCTCGGTGATGTGAAGCTGAGCCAAGTCCTGTCTAATCACCTCTCCCCAATACTTCCTAGGCCTACCTCTACCCCTCCGCGTACCCTCTACCCCCAGCCCCTCGCACCTCCTCACTGGAGCGTCTGCGCTCCGGCTCTTCACATGCCCAAACCATCTCAGTCTCGCTTCCCTCAGCTTGTCCACCACAGGAGCCACTCCCACCTTCTCCCGGATAACCTCATTCCTAATCTTATCGCTCCTAGTGTGCCCACACATCCATCTCAACATCCTCATCTCCGCAACATGCAATTTTTGAACATGTGAGTTCTTGACTGGCCAACACTCCGCTCCATACAACAAGGCCGGTCTAACTACCACTCTGTAGAACTTACCTTTAAGTTTAGGTGGAACTTTCTTATCACACAAGACTCCAGAAGCAAGCCTCCATTTCATCCAAGCAGCCCCTATGCGATGTGTGACATCATCGTCAATGTCACCGCTTCCTTGGATTACAACCCCAAGATACTTAAAACTTTCTTTCTTAGGAATGATCTGTGTGTCAAGTTTTACTTCCCCATCTGCCTCATCCAACGCATCACTGAATTTGCACCCCAAATATTCCGTTTTGGTTCGTCTCCACACCTCCAGCCTCGCATTAACTCTGTCCCGTGTCTCATCGATCAGTACTATGTCATCCGCAAATAACATACACCATGGGACCTTCTCCTGAATAGACCGCGTCAACTCATCCATTACCAAAGCAAATAGAAAAGGGCTAAGGACTGATCCCTGATGCAGCCCCATCTCAACTGGGAAATGCTCCGAGTCTCCTCCAACCGTTCTAACCTGAGTCTTGGCTCCGCCGTACATGTCCTTTATCGCCTTAATATAAATCATCGGGACACCTTTAGCCTCCAAGCACCTCCAGAGGACATTCCTCGGTACTTTGTCATAGGCCTTTTCAAGGTCAATGAACACCATATGTAGGTCTCTCTTCCTCCCTCTATATTTTTCTACCATTCTTTGCATAAGATGAATGGCTTCGGTAGTCGATCGTCCCGGCATGAATCCAAACTGGTTCTCTTTGCCAAATATCATTGCTTCCAAATCTTCCATTTTCTTCTCCAAAAGTTCCATGGGTAGGAAATAATGATACAAGCAGTGTTTTGAAAGTTGCTCCTCAATTTTTTGCGACTGTTGCTCAGCTCTGGTACGTATTTTTTTTTATTTTTTTTTTCTTCTTCTTCTCTTCTTCTTCTCTACTCTATTTTTCAGTTGTAGTGAGTGGCTGAGTGCTCTGTTTTCAGTGGTAGTGAGTGCTATGTTTTTCTTTTTATGTCGGAGGCTTGGAGCTACTGAACATTGAACAGTGCTCACTGCATATATTTTTTTTTAAAAAAAATTAATCCTTTTATATTTATTTCTTCCCTACTTAATTTAGTTTTATTTTAATTAATATAGTATTTATTTGTGCGTAGATAGTGAATTCAATGGACTTTTAGAGTTCTAGTACTGTTTGTCAATTGCCTTATGAATTATTGAGTCATTCAAGTTCTAGACTTTTAGTATCTACTATTAGCTTTTGAATTGAAATATTTGCTAATATTTGTTATTGCTATTAAGATTTTGGATATTTATATATGCAATTAAAATTTTAAAATTTTGGTATTAATTGGCACCTCAATTCAAAAAGGCGAGCAGCGAGCCGCTCACCTCGCCACAAAGCGAGGCAGGCCCTTGCCACCTTTCACCGTCCAAAACACTGGATACAAGTCACACATTATGTACAGGTTGACAATAAAGAAGATTCTTCCCATTACATATCCATGGGTTGTTATCTGTATTACAAATAAATTCAGGTAAATCAGCTGGCTTTAGCCTAATTATAAGGTGTTGTCTTTTGGCCTAAGCTTGGAGTAACAATTTCCTAGAGAATACAATGATATAAAGTTTGTCGAAAAGACTGATTCTGACCACCATCCAATAGTACACCAATCAACTCCTCTCCCTTGCATAATCCTTCTACAGTACTCGTCCAGACCACAGATCTAGAAGAGTATGTATCAGTTGAAGACCGAAAAAAATAAAATGTAATAACAGTATTTTCTTACTCTAGCTACTTTTATGCATTACGACATAAGCAGATTGGTGACACATCAGAACCAAAGGTGAGCACAAATGTGAATTTCAAGTTTCAACACCACAAAAGCACAATTTTCCTTAACAAAAATCCAGGATCACCAATTCGAAGAAAAGAAGAAGATCTAACCTGATTTTGATTCAAATATAAGACGAATACTAACAGCATGAGCCCAGTGGATCCCTAAAGCAGCAACAAGATGAGAATCAAGTTTTGTGGCAGCTTCTGGACTTTCACCTCTGCCTTGCTCTGAAGAGGAAGTTCTACATCATCTTTTGTGCAACAATACTTCATATTTCAACAAGTAATAGTATCCCATGTCCCACAGACTGTTAATTGTAAAGCTTTTTAATTCTGAAAACTTAGTCTAATTACATAATCTACTGCCTTCCTGCATGCCTAGGGATTGATATTTGGACCATAGACAACATAACATGGACACGCAACATTTGGTCAACCAAGAATATGAATAGAAATCTCTCTGCCTCTGATACCATATTAAGAAAATACTCAAACAGCATAAGCTTAGCTCATAAGGTGATGATTTCCCGAGATTATATAAGGAGACAAGAACTCATTTCTCAATCAAGGTGAGACACTCTGAACAGTGTCCAAAGTTTTATGGGCCGTATGAAGTAAAAAGGGTAGAGCATGTTGCTTATAGAGTATAATTCCCCAAAGACTCTCAGTTACCCTGTATTATATATTTCGTTGATGAAAAGAAAGATTGGACAGAGAAGATGGACAGATTTTGGTCAACCTTTTGCAATACTACCAAGGAACGTGGTGATATAAAATAATGGAGGGTCAGTGAAGATACTTGTACAGTGGGAATATTTAGCTCCAGCGGAATCAATATGGAAGATTGGAAGGTAACTAAATCTTAGTTTCCGGAGTCTATCGCGCAACAGCATACTCGAGGTCGATCATGATTCCAAAGGCAGAAGGAATGTAGTGAGCTGGGAGTAGACTTTCTAAAGGAAAAATAAATTTCAATTGGGAAGTTATGAGATGACACCATTTAGCTAAGAATACATTAACTTCATTTTAGACGGGCAGATATTAGTAGGGGTGACTTGGTGAGCTAGAAGAAGATCAATGTCTGGGATAAATCAAATTGAGGGCTCAGATTGTTCAGCTTATTCCATATAATGCGGATAAACAAGAGAGGAATCATTTGTGGAATTTGGTAAATACCAAACCGGAAATTCAATATCTCCTATCTTTGTTCACCACTCTTCTCCCCTTTCTCTTACTCTCTTTACTTCTTTTACCGGGTTCTATGAGGTTGTTATTGGTGGAAGCTCAAGGATGGATTATCAATATCTAGTCTTTCTAAACTCCAGTTTTTCATAAAAATTTTAAGCTTATGTCTATTGCAAATCTAGTTTCATTCTGGAGATTAATCAAATCTAAATTAAAAGAATTACCCATTAATTTCAGGGAGGAATCTGCAAGCAAACATGCTTTAGTGAAATGGAACCAAGTATTATGATAGCAATGATCCTTTCCGTCGTTCAAAATATATTTCTTTGTTTTAGAAAAGAAAAAAAAACTTCCGTCATTATTAATATTAGCAAAGACTGATACTACCACAGTACCTTGGAAAGAATAGTGAGAAGTTCCATCACGACTTTGAGATCTCACTTGATTGGTCACTACTACAGGAATTCGTGAAAATTCTGCAACTGATCTGAAAATGGCAAACAAACAGCATCTGATTAGGCAAAACACAGATCAATAGCTTGGTACATGGGAAGAAGAAAGAGATACTTCCTAGGTACTCATTCAAAAACACAATGTTCTTACTTAATAAATGATATATGCCAACTCAATGAGTGTTGTCTCTGAGGTCCTTGTACACCTTCACTGGAAAGAGTGAAAAGTTCACGAGTATCACTATGGTGAAAAAGACAATGTGGAGAGCAGTATAAAGATACTGAGTTTTCAAAAAATTATTATCCAATGTTGCACATGACATGAAATCACACCAACTGCAAAGAGAGGGTTCTGAGTATTATGTGCCAAAGATCTGTTTTTGCATGATCAAAGAAATTATAAAATATAACCCCCAAAGCAGCCTACCATGAATTCCAGACACAGTGATGTACTGAGACCTAAAATTTCACATTGAGAATGGTTATATAAATTTGCATAGAATCTGATACCATTAACACATTATTCTTTTATATAACTTAAGAGCACAAATTGTAAAGTACTCAGACAGCTAAAAATCAGCATGGATAAGCTCAAATGTTTTCTGGACTATCAAGATATTCACATTTTTTTAGTGGATACTAGGTGAAAATCTTACAACTCCAGCAGATTTCAAAAGGAAACACAAGTTGAAGTTGAACAATTACACAGTAAAAGTGAAAAAAGGAATTACCCTGAAAGAAGAGCAGCCATGCTGTCAATGATCAGCAATTTCACACCGTGCTGAAATAGTGAAACTTTGATTTTCTGCAAACTGACAGAAACACATAGACAATAATTCATAAAAACTAAAAAAGTTCAATACTTACACAACTTGGAGAAGTGTCAAAATGAAAGATAAATTTGATTGAAAGGAAATAAGACGCTGTTACGGAGAGCAGTCAATGCCGGCCACAATTAAGGATGTGATGTTGAGCTGGGCTTTCAGAAGCAGGAAAAGAATATATAGAAGGTGGAATATGGATACTTTGGCTCTTATGTGGGTACTTGGAGGGAAGGAATGGGAGAGCTTTTGAAGGAGCAGAAAATGATTTTGTACAGATGAGGGCTTGTCTTTGTTCCAGTCAATATAGTGCATTATGTGTCATTATAAAGAACCATACTTTTGCATTGGCTTTCTACTCTTTCTATACCGGAATTTTCTCAACGCGTAAACGAATTATCACTTTATTGAAGAAGGAGCTGTTTTGAACAACAGTAAGATCAAATAAGAGGAAAAAAGAGATTATAATACAGGAACTGAATGGAATATATGCATTATGAACTTAAAGGGAAAAAGAGATTATAATACAGGAACTAAATTAAATATGTGCATTATGAACTTAATATATATTGGCTGTCGGGTGTTTTGTTGGTTTTGTAAAATTGGAGATACACAGGCTTTAAAACAACATTATATCTGACTTCCATTGGATTTACCTTTTGATTCCAACATTATCTTGGATTGAATCCCTCACATAATAAGCAAGAGATTTTACATTATTCACTGCTTTATAATGCTGAGTTTGTGGAACTGTTAATACAGGATGACATACAGAGTACTGAATAGCCAACATATCTGACACATAATGTGGCCTCATAAGAGAAGATAATGTTAAAAGCATAAAATGGACTGTCAGCACTTCTATCTTTGATCAAACATATTCATCCTTCTATTTCAGAAAAAAATGCATCTTATTTTATTTTTATTTCCTCCTATTTCAGAAAAAAAATTGAAAAACTAATATCAACTCACATCATCAATTGATTTTTTTATTTTTCATTTTTATTTAATCGTTATGCATTTCCCCACTTGTGCGATTACACTGGCCACTGGGTAAGAGTTGAGTTGTGCATTTGCTGTCTTAACAAAACTATGTATGTTCGTTCTCCAGTGATGACATCCAGCAGCAGCTTCTTTCTTCGCTATTTTTTGTGGATATCTAGTTGCATCCCTTTAAGATAAATTTATGAGAATATGGATTTTTAGTTTGACCAGTAAGGTATACATGGTCATGAACATCATTCACCAAACAAATTATATTCCAACAAAGATAATTTCTTCCAACCATCTAATCAATAGTATTAACCTATGTAACTCCTTTGGACCTTTCATCTTAATCGTCAATTGAAGTGATTGAAATGCAAAGGCCATTCTTCAAAGTAGAAGAATACGAACAAAAATATATTTCAACTCCATTAATTAACCAATACTCCCTCCAACATTATAATCCATAATCTAAATATTCATCAATTCAGTATTGCATCAACTCAGAATAACAGTTCATAGGTAAAGCTGCAACAGACCTCTCAGTAAATTCAGAAAGTGATGTTGGCCTTAGAACCAGGATCCTTCCAGCCATCTGCAACATCAAGGGGAACATCCTCACTAAGCTCTTCAATCCAATGCATTAAAGAGAAAACACTAATGGGTGCATGCATTAGCATCAAGATAAGCCAAGGGTTTTACTATACTAACAGCTCTGACATAGTTAATTTGCAAAACTAAGAAAATGTTCAGCTCTTCAACTTTTTGCCCTTTACTCATCATTTTATTTTAGAGACACAGTGAGTGAAGACATCCATATATACTTGAACATGGAAGAAAGGTGTTGATAGAAATCTTCAAGCCACAAGGAAAAAAGTCAACTTAGAAATGGGCATGATATCGGTGAACCAATTGTAGAAGATAAAGGAGCTAGAGCTTGCATCCTACCATGACCATTTCATAGTTCACTTTCAGTATGATGTTACTCAAAGGGGAGAATAAAATTAGTTGGGAAAGGGAATCCATTTGCAAGTGATTAATCATAGACTTGCTAATAATATAAAACAGCTTTGACGAGATTCATAGACTTCATTGAACCAACAACAATGCCAACAACAAAGATCTCAGTCCCAAACAAGTTGGGGTTGATGAATCCTCATAATATAAACTTCATTGAAAATTGATTTTAAAACTTCACTCTCTTGTTCAATGTTGTTGTTCCAGAGTAGTTAGTTAGTCATAGGTGCAGCAAGTGGTCCCTCTGCATTTAAGGAAATATGAAAAAAAAGCACTAGACAATATGTTACATACCTCCTGTGCCATCCCTTCGGTCTGAAATACTTCTGGGAAGCTATTAAATCCTATTTCTATCATCCTGGGAAGACACTTCAGAAACAGAAAGGTCACTATTTCCACTAAACATAGCAACCTTAATACCAAAAGCCTGAAAGTTACCTCCGTGAACTAAATTTGGATTCTGTATCGATATAAATTACAGAGCCATCTAAGCCGCCATAACTCGAAGGAAGAGAAGCTAGTAATGAAAGCTTCAAGCAGAACTGCAATTAACAACAGAATAAGCTCAGCGAAAAAAACATACCAACGGCAAAACAAGCAATTTAAAAGCAAGGAAACACATAGCACTATTTATTTTTTTATGAAAAGGAAACACATAGCACTATTATGGGAAGATAAACTAGTTGCTGATAAAAAATATGAAAATGTCTCAATAGATACACTTGCAAACACAACAGATAGAATTGAAGAAACCCAAAGTTCCAACAGCCACCAAATACGAAAGAAGTCCAGAAAACACGTTTTCTTTTAAGTTAGAAGCAGATAATCATGCCTGGGTTTTACCAATGCCTGCTGGACCCACTAGCTCTGTCACAACACCAAAAGGAATTCCCCCACACAGAGCATTATCGAGTCCTTTTAGAGAAGTTGGAAGATGGCCAGCCATGTTCTCATTTTGACCACGCTGTTCCAACAATGACAGTGCCTAAAGTCACAGAAAAGCAAGGGGTAAGTGAATTTGATCTCTTCTTGAAAAACTCAACTACATAGTCTGCCTTTATACACGTACAGTTTGGTACGGAGGGCATGTAATTTCACTGATGTGTGCCACTGCTGATGTTACTACAGCCAAATCCACATCTAGCAATTCCATCAACTCAAATTCTGTCAGTGAAAATACGTCCTGAGACAATATAACAAATATAAATTAATGGGGATGCATTGAAAGCAATGTGTCAGGAAGTTAATAAGGTTCAAAACATGAAACATAAAATTGATTCCCTCACTTCTCTGTTCCAGGTGGGATCTTTGTTGCACTTAAACCGGAGTACTAAATTATAAGGGAAAAACAGACACATATGCACACTTGAAAGATGAAAACAACAATCAGTAATCTATCTGAAGATCAATTTCCAGCATTCACGATGATCAATGTTTCTCCTCACCCTGCTCAGGTGTCTATTGATACAGAAACAAGAACTTGCAGAAAACAAAGAAAGAAAAGGTGCACTGTAAATAAACTTTTCCTTTGTTTGATATCATCCTGCGACCTGCGCACTCAGCACAGACAGTTCCACACATGCTTGAGATAACTTCTCAGTGCTTGTAAGGGCATTGAACAGATTCATAAAGATTTCATTTGGTTTAGCATAAAAAATTAGGAAAGCATTTTCTTGCTTCATAGCTATTAATTCCCTAAGACTTAAAGAGTGCATAAAATGTTTTCCACTTGACATCTCTAACAACTCAGCTACCACAACAAACATCATCAGTAGTTTTTCACTTCAATTGCCTCTACCAATAGTGAATACCATTCCCCTGCACCTTCATCTAATATAGTATTCCCATTTCCCATATTTCACTACTTATTTCCATAACAACCCCTACATTCCCCCTCAACTTTACAATCCAAAATGTTGAATTTCTATCTTTTCTTCATTGTGATTTCAAGTGAAACATAACTTCTAGTTTGTTTCTTGTTTTTTGTTTTTTAATAAATGTGGTATCCAGGACAACTTACATGCACCCCAACTAATTCCACCAGATACTTCCCACCCGCAATAGATACAAGGTAACTCTATCCATCAAGATTAAAACAAATGAAAAGAAATCACCTAAATTTTTGTCTCTGCTGATTGAATTTACACCTCATAGTGCTCATGCCACTTCGCCACACACTTGTGTGCACATAAATTAACGCAAAAACTACTCATTGGGTGTTATAGTTGCTCCTCAACATGTGTTAATAGACTTTCTACACTTAGAAATATCAATCAATCTTTAAACATAATTGCCCTTCACAGTAGGATCAAAATTAGGGCTGGAACTGTACATTTCTTCCAAAAATTTGAAGAACCCAAGTACTAAAACAGACACAGATAATGGAAATGCTAAAGTTTGAAGAATTCAGAAACGAATAATGATTCTTACATTTGAAAAACGTGCAATACATTTGCATTAGGTCAAATAAATAAAGGGGAAAAAGGTTTAAAAGAAACCTTGGCAGTAATAAGGTTACGAGCAGCAAAAATGTTGGCTACGGAGTTGGGAAGACCCATTTCGCTGAGGAGCTTGTTCGCCATCAATGGCTTCCTTTTCTCTACTCTCCAAAGCTAACTTATTGCCATTACTATCACCTTATCAACCTCGAGTAAAAAATATTCAAATTTTACGACTTATTAAGACGGATACGCTTAATTAAAAGATGTTATATTTTATATAATTAACCTAACTACTTAATAATAGGAATATAAGAAGAAAAGAAATTAAAATTTGAATTGAAAATGTCTAATTAAAATTTGAAGTGATCTATTGAAATGTAATTTAGGTTGAGAATTTTTTTGGATATACCTAACAAGTTTAAGGGATTAATTATGTATTAATTCTTCTTTTTTCCTTCTATAAAACTTAAACATGTTATACTTTCTGCTAACAAGTTTTAAGGCAAATTTTTTATCATAATTTTGAATAATATACTTCTTTTATTGTTAGGTAACATCAACAATCTGCTTATGGCAAGGCTCATAAGGGAATTGGGCTAGTCTAAATCAGGATCATGATCAAATGTGATATTTATTCAATGGACTTAATTAAGAAATAAAATTCTAATGTTTATGAAATAAATTATTTTCTTTGTTTTAAAAAGGATGACATTCTTTTCTTTTTAGTTTATTTAAAAAAGAATGACTTTTTTTTTTTTGATAACATTTTACTTTTAACTTTTCACGTGTCATGTTTAAGACCATAAGATTAAAAGTAATTTTGTACATTTAACATACTTATAATTTAGAATCACAAGATATAAAAGTCTTCTTTAATTTCTTAAACTTCATGTCAAATCAAATCAGATCACTTTTTTTTAAACGGTGAGAGTACTAGTTTTCATATGAATTGATGTACGTGTCAATTAAAACCACATCTTGTCCAGTGACGTATGTAGACAAGAAGGGCTATGTGTGTCAGTGTGTGGACAGGATATACATGAGACTTATAACTTTGGTCAAGTGAAAATTGATTCTCAACCAAGAGTTGTGGCACTGTGATAAGTCGTCATTCATTCTTATAGTATATAGAAATTTCAAGTTTGAGTCTTTCTTGATATAGAGTCATGTTTGTTAGAAAACATTTTATCCCTTAATATAGGATCTTCTGATATAAATTTAGATTTAATTGAGCTCTAATATAAAAATCAAAAATCGAGTGTGGGAAAATATTGATTCTCAAATCTTTGGACTTCTTTGCTAGAAATTTCTTAATTAATTTAAGTTGGATTTGACTGGCCAAAATGAGTACACAGCAACCAAAGTACATTGCCTATTAGGTCTCCTATAATGCATGCTCTAGCTAATTGATTAATTTCTTTTTTTCGTTTCCAAGGGCGGCTCAACGTAATCGGAGGCCTAAAGCGAAATCTTAATTAGAGGCTTAAAATCTAAATAAACTTCACATGCATTTATTTAAAATTTATTTCTCTTACATTTTTAAATGCAAAGTATTACCTAATATTTTTTATATATATAAATGATTTATTCGATTTATTTTTCAATTATTAGTTTTAAATAAGATTTTATTAATTCAACGTTGAAAAATATTATTTTACTCGGGCAATCATTATATGAATTGTTAACATAGTTCTACAAGTAATAAGTTGACAAATTTCAAATAAATATAAGAGTTAGAACCATAGCTTTGATGAAGTTGATAATTTGGTTACCCCATATTTTACTATGGTTGTTGTAATGCTTGAAAATCTAAGAAGAAATGGAAAAAGAATTTACAATTTAATTTGTTCAACACTTTTCAACTATTAATTGATATTTTTGACAGAATATTACTCTAACTTATCAACAATTTAAAGAAGAGAGTGTAAAAGGAGTTAAAAAGAAAATAATGTGAGTATTAGTTGAGAGAGTGTAAGAAAATAAAACAATATTTTCTTGATTTCTTCTATTTGAATGGGGTTGAAGAGAATAAAATAATAATTTTAAATATATATTTTTTATCATAAATAAATAATATTTTTCTTTAAAAAATTAACATATAATTTATTCTTGGTAAAAAATTGAGGCCCCTAAAATTGGGGGCCTAAGGCCAATGCCTTATTTTTGTATACATAGAGCCGGCCCTGCTCGTTTCACATTGAATTTTGAAAGGTAGATTCACTTGACGATGCATGAACCATAGCTTTTGTTACAATTAGGTCAATTAGGTAGTGAATACTATTGTATCGTGAGTTTCAAGCGTTTAAGCTCACTTAATTATGATTACGAAAATTGGTTGCAATTTGAGTAGTATCACTCTTCCGACTCCATTACCTATTAAGAGTGTACATTATGGACGTCCGAAAATAGAACTATGGAAATTTTGAATAGGAATATCCTTTTAACAATAAATTTAAATTTTAAACCTTCATGAAAATATCATAGTGTAAATCTTGACTATGTAATTAGATTCATTGACAATTTAAATTATTCTTTTACGTTATCAAATCTATTGATTATCCTCCTTAAAAATGGATTTGTAATAATGAAAATAAAGTAAGCTATCTACTCTAAGTGGATGTGACTTGATAGTGTCAATTTTTTAATACCATCGGTGTATATTATTTTATTATATATAAAAGTCAAACTAATAAAACAGCATCTATTGGGTCTTCTAGAATGCATACTTTAGTAAACTGACTACTTTATTTTTTCTTGTTTTACATTGCATTTTGAAAGGTATATCGTCCTGAACCTTTGATGGTTTTTGTAACAAGAAGGCAGTGGAAATTATTGCATTTTGAGTTTCACGCACTCTAAGTACGTCTGAAATGTAGTTACAAAAATTTGAATCTGAGCAAATACCATTAATTCGACTCTATGACTTATCAACGATCTTCTGAAAAGGAACTACGGTAATTTTGAATGAGAATATCTTTCAATGATGAATCTAATTTTCATTATAAAAATATCACTAGATTGAGCTTTTGTTTGATCAAAATCTTGGGTAGCTCAATTACAACCATTGATGATGTAAAGAAATTTAAAAAAACTATAATACCATCTTGAAAATATATACAAATTATCCTCTAATAATGAAAATAAGATAAGTTATTTACTTACTCCAATAAGTAAATGTGACTTGATAGTATAAATTTTCTAACATCATGTATGTTATATTATTATATATAAAAGTCAAACTAGTATTGGGGGAAAAGGAATGTTAGAAAGAGCAAAGATTATTAGTGAATTGTCTATACATTTGCCAGGAAATTACTTCGAATCACACTTTGGTTAAGTTTAGTGATTTATAGAAATTTTACTATGTTAAAGACCTCAAAGTTTTAAATATGTTCAAATCCCCCCTTTTTGAGACTATATAATCTCACCAAAATCCCTACTTTCCTATTATCTTCTTTTCCTTGAATAACCCCAACTCACTTTAGTCTCCCACTTTGTCAATATTTTCTCTTTTTTTCGCTCTCTAAGCTTATTATCAATTAAATTATATTGATAGTATAAAAAGTTGCTTACACTATCGGTGTATAGAACTTAAATTTTTTTATTTTTTTCTATTCTATACATTTCTTGACGATCGCATAATCAATTAACGACTATTGCTTCTCCAAAGAACCAAAAGAACAAGAGGACTATGCTTCCACCAAAAAGGGGCCAAATTAAAACTCAAATTTTTGAGAATTTGAGCAAAACTATGTTTTTTATTGCTTCAAAAGCTTGGAAAATGTTGGAATTTTGCTTCTATAAGTTTACCATCAAAAAATCATATAGCACTTTTTGATGGTCACTCTTAACATTCATGAAATTGAATGAATCGCATGATCAAATTCGATATATATTGATTGATCATATATCTCAATGATGGTTGTCACTTGGTCACATGTGACATTTTGTGTATGTTTTTTTATTAGTTTTTAATAGGAGATGATACTATAAAATACAAACAAGAATGGTCCATGGCTTTGGATTATCCTATGCTTCTTTAATTTGTGTAATTCCTTAATGATTGTAAGATAGTACGGCCAAGGACTTTGGTTTATTTATTTTAATGAAAGTATGCTATAATAATTCGTTCATTTAATCGTCCCGTCATTTTAAGAAAATTGGAATCAATTATATAAATTCTCATTTAATGATTTGTTATATCAATCCCTTTTTATCGGTTGAAACTTTTTGTAAGTTTGATTGAGTTTTATCAACATGGGTTGTGGTGCATTAGTGGGAGTATTTCATTCTTAACCAGAGGTCTGAGGTTCGAGCTCTGGGTATGGAGAAAATTATGTTGGGAGCGTTACCCTTGAATGGGCACTGCGATTTGAATTTAGTCGGGGCTCCAATGTAGGTGTATACGATATATGAAAGAACAAATATCAAAAAAAAAAAAATTAAAAAAAAAAGGTTTGAAAATTTTAAGAATTAACTACAGATAAAGTTATTAAGAAATATTAAATTAGTAACATAATAAAATGATAATTAACCTCTAGATATTATATTCACCATCAATATAAAAATATCTTGACACCGTTAGCAAATAGAGTATAACTTAAATCAACCCCCCGGGCCCCCGGCCGCCTCTCTCTTTCTCTCTCTATTGTAATTTTGATCCTTGTGTTATATGACTTAATATATTTGACCTTCAATTATCAACAATGGTTGTGGTGGAATGGTAAGTACTCTTTCATCTTTAATCAAGAGGTCTCGGGTTCGCGCCCCCTTGGGTACGGAGTCGCCTTTGTTAGGGAGTAGGGAGCGCTTTACCCCCAATGTGGGACTTTCCGGTGCAAATCCGAATTTAGTCGGGCTCCAATGTGAATATCGGGTGGGTGGTAACCAAAAAAAAAAATTGAACTTCAATTAATTAAAATGAGAATTATTATTAAAAGTAACATATACATTTATTTCCGTGTATCATTTTTCATCTATTTGACACCCAATCGTTATCATTTTTTGGTGATTGGCAAGGCCCTAACATATGTACTTTCCCTATTTATTGCTTTTGCTATATCTTACATCATCATTACGATAATATATCACTTCATTTAACAATATTAATACCTAAAAAATTATTATATTTTAAAATTAATTATTTATTATTCTTCGTACCAAACTAGCATAATAGTCGTAATTAACATGTCATGATAACGATTTCAGTCAAATGTCAGCTGGTAGGGAGGAAGACCGTTTCTTGTCTTTGTTGAATCAAAGTTACCTTTTGAATTATTTAGATAAGCATTGGCTCCACATCACTCTAGTTTTTCTTTTTTATTTGTTTTTCATCTGGAGTTCGGTATACGTATTGGAGTTCTACTAAATTTAAATTTGTATAGGAAAATTTTGTGTTGGTAAGTAAAGAGATCTCTAATACATACGACTTTGTATCCAAAAGGAACTCTAACTCAAGACATCTTATTAAAAATGAAGAAGTACTTGCCACTTAGCATCTCCACTGCAACTTTTATTGGTCTATCACTCTAGCTTTGAGGTGATAAATATTTTAGTTTTTTTTTTTCTTTTAATGGAAAATAAAATGGATTTAACTTTCTTTAAGAAGATTTTTCTCTTCTTTTAACCCTTTTATGGTAAGTATTTTGGTTATTCAACAATATTCTTGAGATTCAAGACAACTTTTTCCTTTAATTCTTGAGAATCTAATATTCTTACTAAATTGGTCAAGTATTAGCAGTCCATCTGCTTAGTTGTTTCCAACTTAGGTACTTTACGTAACACTGCAAAGAAAGTACGTGAAAAAAGTGAACTTATTTTATTTAAAGCACTAAAATATTGAAAATTTATTTTGATTTAAAAATAATTGAAATAAAAATTTATTTAAATTTATAATATGATAATAAGATTATTATGAAGTTGAAATTTTTATTTTTAAAATT
This sequence comes from Solanum verrucosum, assembly GCF_900185275.1. Taxonomy (NCBI): domain Eukaryota; kingdom Viridiplantae; phylum Streptophyta; class Magnoliopsida; order Solanales; family Solanaceae; genus Solanum; species Solanum verrucosum. The sequence goes on from NW_026020230.1 coordinate 281,939, forward strand.
GTATTTTTCCAATTTTCTTATAAGTATAAAAAATCCACAAATTATTAAAATTCCATAAATATTCGTAATTTCATATAGCATATCCAAACGAAATTTCCAAAGGTCTATATTAAATTGAATTTTTGGTCGGCCAACATGCCAACTCACTATTCCAGAGTGCATCGAGAAAACTAGATAATCATAATGATATATTCCTTCCGTTCAATTCAACGCTTAAGAATTACTTTCTTCATTTTAATTTATTTATTATATTTTTTATTATTTATAATTTTAAAAAAATTGGCGCATGCTAGTTTTATATTAAGTATACTTTTATCTAGTTTTGGTCTAAATGTAGGAGACTTTTTTTAAAAAGGAAGTTTGAGACTTTTAAAAAAAAGGAAGTTTCTTTGAAAAATCCCATCAAATTTTTCCACAATTGTGATAATACAAAATGAGCACTTTAATTAAGCACAAATATTTCTCAAATGGGGAAGTTTCCGCCATCATAATTTTTTTAGTTTGGTGATTTTCAATGGTGGAGTGAATATTTTTATTGAGAAGTTCGAAATATAGGGAAGTAAATATATGAAGAAAAAAATTAAAGGAATTTTAATAATTATAATATATATATATTAGTCCTTTCGGGGACATTCGATAAAATTGGAACAATATAGATAAATTAGCATGATCCATGCGCAAGGATGACACGCATAAATCGAGAAATGGTCCAAGTAGTATATTCTCATCACTGTACTTCTGTGTTTACCTTTTCCCTTCTTTGTGGGGTTTGTATTACTTTTGTTGAGAGTTTATTTTTATTTTTTTTAGTTTATATTTGGTGTTTGACATTTCATTAGAGTTTAATTATTTTAAATTTGCGTTTTATAAGGCTAAGACCCCATTAGGGAGTTTAATGTAGCTACTTCAAATTCCAAATTAAAAGTATTATGATTAGCTAGGTAGTTGGAGATTAAACGGCAAACAAAATATTATAAGCAAATAAATAGTGAAAGCTACGTTTACTATAATATGATTGTTGCAATTAATATTGGGATAATATTTTATGATAAGGATTAAATTCGAAACTTTTAGTAAAGAGTAAAGTAGTTTAATGTTGCACCACAATTTATGTGATTTCTTGATATAGTTTTCTCCATATTAAAAATCAAACTCGAGATCTTTAGTTAAGAATAAAATAGTTCAACACGACATTACAACTCATATTGGTCTTTACTGGAAATTACTCCATTTAATATGATTCAATCAAAGGAAAAAGGACAGATATACTCCTGAACTATCGTAAATGGTATGCAGATACCCTCCGTCATACTTTTGGGACATTGGTTCCCCTGCCGTATAAAAACTAGAGCATATATACTCCCTCCGTTTCAAAAAGAATGACATCCTTTCCTTTTTAGTTTGTTTAAAAAAGAATGACCTCTTTTTTTTTTGGTAACATTTTAATTTCAACTTTCCACGTGGCATGTTTAAGGCCACAAGATTAAATGACAATTTTGCACATTTGACATAACTTTAATTTAGAACCTCAATATTCAAAAGTCTTCTTTATTTTCTTAAATTTCGTATCAAGTCAAACTAGATCATTTTTTGTGAAACGGAAGGAGTACCATTTATACTAATGGACATACACGTGCCATAATCTTATCCAAAGATCCGACATTTATTAAATATCAAGATTGCGCCACGTGTCCCTATTTAGTCTTCCGTTAGAGTAAAAGGCATATGTGCTCTAGTTTTTGAAATGAGTACGAGTGTATAACATGATATCTACACACCATTTACGATAATGTAGAGATATATTTATTTATTTTTCCTTTAATCAATAATGTATTAAATATAATATATAAATACAATTGAGATTATTTTTATTTACTATTATTTGCTTCGATAATACATAAAATAATAGATAAGTAAAAATAAACACTTAAAAATTATAAAAAATTCTTCGAAAGTGGGATCCAAATTTTCCACAAAGTGCGTGTATAAGTAGTTTCCACCTCCAACTATATTTCTTCTACCTTCTTCATCTCTCACGTTCTCTTCTTCAATGGGGCTTTTTTCGCCCTAATAATTTTCAGTTTTTTCCCCTTAAATTTCTCCTTCTTCTTCTTTAATTTTCTGATGGCTGCAGCTAAAATACCGAATTCCGAACAGAAACAAAAAAACAGAGGAGTTGTTCCGAAAAGAGGTCAGATCAAAGCTCAAATTTTTGAGAGCTTAGTCGAAACCGTAACCTCTTTGTTTTCCCCTAAAATACTATTAGGGGAAACTTCCGGCGGCGGTGGAGATGAATCTGACGGTAATTCTACCGTCACCACTTCGGTGGGCTCCATCAGTCCTCCACCGCCGCCGCCGCCAACGGCATGAATAAGTTCAGACGAACTTATTCATGGCTTGAAGTTTGTTCAAATTTGTGTGAATTTGTGATTGCCTTTTTTAATCAGATGTAAGATAAAAGAAGAAAAAAAGAGGCAATTAGTGTTTGCTTGATTTTTAATTTGGAGTTGTGAGATTCTGTAATTTTTAAAGTCAGATCTGAACTTCTGTATAATTATTGTTATGTGTGGATTTACTCTTTTTGAGTTGTAATTCTCTCTAATTATGTAATAATCTCCTACGTTTTAGATGGAGAAAAAAAATATGAGAGGATCATATGTAAGTGTTTTGTTTGGTGAGTATATTTAAGTTTGAGGATTTTGTTTTATCTCAATTCTCAAATTATGTTATGCCTGATTTTTTATTGTTATTACTCCCTCCGTCCCTATTTAGTTGTTCACTTTAGAATTGACACACAGATTAAGGCAATAATGATTAGCATAGTGAAGTTACAATTTTACCCTTGTAGTATAATTTACAATTTCAAAATAAATTCACTCAAGATAACTAATCAATGTTAAGAAGTTCATAAGTTTATTTACTTTATTTATGATAATTTTATTTAAATAAGGGTATAATAGGAAAAAAATTGTTATCCTTTCTTGATTTGTCAAAATGAACAATTAAATAGAGATAACTAAAAGAGAAAATATGGACAACTAAATAGGACGGAGGGAGTAGTATGTTCGGTGTACTAAATATCTCGAGTTTCCAGGATCAATCGTGAGTGACTCATTGTGATTTAACATTAATTTGATGATTCTCTTTATCCAAAAAAGTATATCCTCAAAACCTTGTTTCTGCCTTTTTCTTTTTCTTTTTGCCTTTTGTGTGGGGTTGTTTTCTTGGTGATGGTGTCCTTTTTCCTTCCTTTTTGGATTTTGAGAAGAGCAACAATATATACTCCATGAATCTCATTTCATGTGAAGTAATTTAATTCGACACGGAGTTTAAGAATGAAATGAAAACTTTGATAGAAATTAGTGTGACTGTAAATCATTTCATTAAGGATAAAATAGATATTTTATAGTCAAATTATTACTTAATATAGAAATATGTCATTCTTTTTTGGACTGACTAAAAAGGAAAGTAAATCACATAAACTGAAACAGAGGGAGTAGTATTTTTCGTTTTTTCTTTAGAGGCAGAGCTACGTGGGATTTTTGGTTCGGATTAATCCACTAATTTTTTCTTTATATTTGTCTCAAAAGGCATTGGAAATGTGTTGTGGGTTAAAAAAAATTAGAAGGGTAGGTGTGCTAATTATAGCAAAATTATTTTTAAAAAATTAGAAAATGACAATATAGATGTTATGTGTAGGTTCAAACTAAGTTAAATAAACTCGACTTTAAATATTTTATTAAAATATTGGATGGAAACTTAAAAAGTGTTAATTGATTAAAACTACTTAAACACATATTTTATGCAACTACTTTTGAACCTAATACCTTCAATAACAAAATGAGGTACATGTTTACCAACTTCAAATTCTCAAATTAATAAAGTATTATGGTTAGCTAGCTAGGTGGAAAGATTAAACGGCAAACAAAATAGTATATAGTATATGCAAATAAATGGTGAGACGTTTACTAGCTATAGCTAAGATGCCAACAACCAACATACTCCGTAGAGTTTTATATTTCCGATAGATTTTCGATCCAAAGAAATAAATCTTATAACTTTTCTAACAGAAATGTTGTATATATCATGATATAGAACATAATGGAAAATAAGAATTTGGAGTCAAAATGATCACTTTTTTCCTTCAAAATACATATAGGATCTTTGAATTTTTTTGTCATTTAATCGGACATCTTGTTGCCCCAGTAACGAGATCCTTAATTTTAACGCCATTAGGGGCATGTAAAATTAGATCTTTCTCGCTGCAGGGGCAACGATTTAGTTGGAAATTTTATGTTGTTTTATTGCTTAATATATGTAACTTGCTTCAAATGTACTTCCTCCATATTTCGTAAGAGTTATCAATTTTTGTAATACGACCCGTTAAGAAATTATAAATAAGAAGGATTATTTTACTAATTTACATTTTCTATTGTATATTAAGTGAATTGTTAGGACTTTTCTTATAGTTCAGAATAAGCAAATTGTTTAAAGTTTTAATAAAATTTGTTAGCCATGTTTAATGAGATTTTTAACTACTTTATATTTATTAGGAACATAGTTTGAGAATTGTGTTTGTTCATACTCTTGAACTTGATACAATTGAATTCGATACAATTATATTCAAATACAAATTGCATTGGTTAATATAATTATATCTATTGATACATATACATACTAGTTACATATATATAGTTATCCAACATATATACAAATATAATTCACCTCTTTCCTGATCTTTAAAAAAGAAAAAGACAACATACAAGTTTGAAAATGGCGACGTGTACAAAGATTTTAATTCTATTTTAAATGTAAAGAGTTTGTTTTCAATAAATACTAAGGTCGAGAAAAACACAATTCAAAACACTATAGAGTATAAAATAACGAAAATGAAGAAGTCGAGACAAATACTACAGATAACCTTACAATTATTCTAAACAATAGGCATAAAAAATAAAGCAATAATCAAAATATAAAAAATTACAAATAATACTTAAGTTTGACACTTTGTTTGGATCATTATTACCCATTGTTTCATAATGTATTGTATTATATTGTACTGTATTGTATGGTAGATACAATGTTTGGCTAGACTGTATTGTTTGTTGTTGTTTAATAACATTTTAATTGTTTGATTTGATTGTATCGTACTGTATTGTAATTTATAAATTTACTAAGATATCCTTAATTATTCTAGGGTAGGAGGTTTGACTAGAATTAAATAATATAAGGTAAAGGGTAAAATAGTATTTTGAAATATTATATAAAAATATAATTGGAAAAAGAGATTAAGTATCAATAGTAACACACCAAATTGATTGTTCCATAAAATAGAGGTTTTCATTGTTATGTAACAACGGAATTTAACAATACAATAGAATACAATACATTTTAAATAACAATCAAAACAAACACTGCAAGTATAATAACGATACAATACAATACAATGGGTAACAATGATCCAAAATAGAGTGTAAAAAACACAAAACTACAAAAATAATATACAACTAATAACACAACTAGTAGAGTCGTAGAATAGAAAAATAAAAAAGATAATTCTTAACTATCTAACTAATTTTCTACCTTCGTAAATGGTAACCAACAAGGATATTTTTAGATAAAAATCAGATGAAATATTTAATTTATTATTTCCAAATATAGTTATGTAAAATCTTATGTACTCATTGTGGCAGACAATTGAACTATCATGACAACAGAATCTGACAACTAACTGTGACTATAAATAAAATATACTAGTAATTTAATAAAATAAACAACTAGACGCGATTAATCTTTTGTTTATTTATGTGAATTATACTCCTTTTTTAAGTGTTAATTTACAAAATTATATCTTAGTATATTTTATTAATATTTTTAAACAAAAAATTAGTTATTTAAAACTGTAAATTAAGTACTGTACGTTAGTATGGATCTTTTGATATTAATATAATAAAATTACAATTTACAATATTAAACTTATAAAGTTTAAATTTGAATTTGTGATGAATTTGGTCCCAAAAAGTTCGTAACAAATATTAAATGTAAATCTTAGTGGAGTTAGATTTAAAGAATTCCAAAATAGCCGCCATTGGTTTTGTCCATTCATCTTTAATGTGATAAAAAGAGAGAAGTAATAAAACTGAAATTAATAAATAAAAATTATTCAATTTTATTTAATTACTCTTTTGCTTAATGTATATTTTAAAATATGTAAAAAAAATAAATTAAGACAAATACAATCGGAAAAATAAATATTTTAATTAATTTGGTCGGCAGAGGCAGTTCAAATGTTTCTAGTAGGAAAGACTTTTTCATATTCTTTTCCTCACTGTTTATGTCTCTTTCTAATAATAATAATTGATTTATTATATATTAGAAAAATAATAGCACGATAAGATTTCACTTTATTTTTGTTATTTGTTTGTTCTTTTGGATAATCATGAATCTTTTAGTATCATTTTTTTGTTCTAATCTAGAATTTTGGTGCATGGATTTTTTTTGGTTTTCAAGTCGGAAAGTCTCACGTTAGAGGATAAAATATTTTTTAATAAAGACGATTTCATATTCAAGACTTTTGATTAAGGATAAAAAGATAATATTTACTATTTTATCACAGATATTAATAATACACAGAGTTAATATATGCATTATTTATCGAGCGATTGTTAAAACATTGATCACGTAAGCAATACGTTTTATTGATGACGATAGTACCATGAGGTTGTGCTACTTTATAATTTTTTTATTTTTGTCTGTTTCTTTTTTTCTTAATTAATAAAATTGTCTAGAATAATTCATGTAAACAAATACCTTTTCACACAAGCATATCGATATTAGCTGTAAAATTTTTATTTCATTTTATTTTCACATTTAATATAAGATCATTAGCTGGCTTCCAATTTTAAAAATATATAGACGTGTCTTACTCCTCCTTCTAATGCCAATTCCCCAAATATTCCTTCCAATATTCACGTTGTGTATAGTACTTGTTATCAATGAATAGAAGATATTTTCCGTAATACTTATCAATGTTGTTTAATTTGACAAAATAAAAATCAATTAAAATTTATAATCTAAAATAAGTCATAAATAATTTTATAACTAAAAATTATCTCATTTAAAATAAAATAAATATTTTAAAATTACGTTTCATATTTAGCCAATATTAAATAAAATGTCTGCTTCACGCCCTCGTCTTTCAAAACCGATAGAATTGATAAGTGCTCCGTTGTCTGTTTATCAATTTGAAGTTATATTTGTTGTGGACTTTTGGTTCACATGAAAGAAAATATAAGCTAAAAAATTGACTACATTCCATGAATGAATTAAACAGAAACAAAAGGGGATTTGGTTTCTGTAATGTATACGTCAACTTGTACATATTATAAATATTTATATTACATTGAATAATTCAGTTATTTTAAATAATAAAAAAATTCAAAAATTTACTTAATATAAAATAACGAGAACATTAGTTTATGTTTTATTGTGTTTTAGTCTCAAAAGATTAAATCTTGATGGAGTCAAGCAGCCATTGGGTTTGAGTTTGACCATTTATTCTTAGTCCGGATATGTTCTTTAGAAGATCTATATCGTAGAATGTGTTTGATAATATTGATTTTACTTCAAAAGAATTTTGAGTTAGATCATGTTTGATTATAAATATATTTGAGAAAAAATTAGGAACTTGTGTGTGCCATATAATTACTCATGTTCGATCATAATTATATTTGAGAAAAAATTAGGAACTTGTGTGGCCATATAATTATAATTATTTGGTAAACATCACAAATTTTCAAATTTTAGAAAAAAAACTATAATTAATAGGTCGAATTCTAATATTTGAGAATGTTTAAAAATTTAAAAATAACCCTAAATTTTATTATTTTATAAAAACACTCATATTGATAGTTTTGACTTAAATCTTATTCGAGTTTGTTGTATGAAATTTATACCGTTGTATATATATTTTATATAGTTTTTATCCAAACTTACTCTTCGAAATCACTTCGAATTACAAATGAGTAATAGTAATTTTTCGTATATAAATTAATGGTATTTTCTTTTGTTTGCTTCCTCTTTTTTTAAAATTCATATTAATTATGTTTCTTGTAATGACTTTTCACGAATATTTTTATTATAAAATGATAATACAAACTTATAATAAATTTATTGTTCTTTCACTTCCCTTGAACTGAATTGAGTCCTTCCTTTCACTTAAATACAACAGTGTGAACAAGACCAACCAAACTTAGTCCATTATTCTGTTCACACACTGTGTTTGTCTTTTAACGTTGTGGTAGGTACCAAGGTAAAAAATAATTCACCAGAAATTATTTTTAAAATTTATTCTTTGTTATTTGAATTATAAAAGAAAATATTATCATAAGGACATTATGACTCCACAAAAGGTAACAATGCAATGCGAGTAGTATCCCAAAATATTACGTAATTATAAAAATTTGTCTAATAAAGAAAATTATATTTTACATATCAACTTTAGATTTTTATTTTCTAAAGTTTTTCGTGAATGAATAGATTTTTGTGAAACTAACATATGAACGGCATGAATACTTTTTATTTTTTAATTTCAAGGGAACTAGTAATTTTGGTCCTCAAGTATAGCCTTGTTGTAATTTTGATCCTTATGTTATATGACTTAGGATATTTAACCTTTAACTAATTAAAATGTGTCATTTTGGTCTCTAAAGTTAACAGATTTGAAAATTATTATTTTAAGCAATATATATATTTATTTTCGGGTATCCTGTTACTTCTATTGACACCCAATTATTATCTTCTTTTATGAGTGAATATCTAATCTACTGTCAATCATTTTTTTAGCGATGGTCGACGCCTTATTGTACATACTTTGCCTATTTTTTGCTTATGGTATATCTTACATCTTCATTGTGATGATATATTACTCAATTTCATGGTATTAATGTCTAAATAAAATTTCATCTGCCCCACAATTGATTTTGCATCCATCATTGACTCATACTTTACCATCAAAAGTTGAAAAAAATAATTTACACACACTTCTATTTAACAAATTACAATATGATATGGTGTTCTTTTACATCTAACTCTGTTATACGCTTTGCGTTCTTAATAAAAAAAAATTGACATTCATTAGTTTTAGGGACTAAAATAACATATTTTAATTAATTAAATATCAAATATGCTAAGTCATATAACACAAAGACCAAATTACAATAAACCAATAACACAAGGACCAAAATTACTGTTTAACCTTAGAAGAATACGTATGTTAAAAATTACCACTTATTACACATATTTTCAATTTTAACCCCCCAAAGAAAGAATGTTTAGTGATTTTTTAATTTTTAATTTTATTTTATGGGGTTAATTTTTACATTTGATAAATAACTAAAATTTAAAATTGAGTGATTTTGTTGATTTTTTTAAACATAATTCTATTATATAAATTCTTCTAATTAAATAACGTTTCAAAATAAACTAAATCAAATAATTTGTTAGCGAAGTTAATTGGTCCCCAACTCTACCCTTCACCCCAAAAATTCATCTCCCACCCTTCATGTCCTTATTCTTTACCGTTTTCAATAACCTTTTGAGATATCAATTAAATGCAACGCAATAAATAATACCTAAACCTTTCTATTAGTAAAAAATAAATAAAAATCCAAACTTCTGCAAAGTAATTAACCCCCCAATTCCACCCTTCACCCCAAAATTCATCTCTAGTCCTTCATATTCTTATTCTTTACGTTGAATGACCTTTTGAGATATCAACGAAATACAACGAAACAAGTGATACCTAAATCTGGCTCTTAACCGAAAAAATAAAATAATAAAATTTAATGACAAACTTGTAGGCAAAGTAATTGCCCCCACACCCCACCCAAACCCACCCCAAAACTCCATCTCCCGCCCTTATATCATTATATTCCCATAAATTCACTGCTCTGCTTCTACTTCACTTCCATTACCACTTACCTCTTTCTAATTATTATTCCTTCCAAATAACAAATCCATCTCATCGGAAAATGCAGAACCCGCCGGCGATGATGAATAATCGTGTCACAAGGTGGCCGCCGAGAAGAGGACAAGTAAAACGTATGATTTTTAAAAAATTGCTGAAATCGGTGGATCGCATGATCGGCAGTTGCTTCCGTCCGAAACCAATTGCTCCTGATGATTGACCAGAAAGAGGTATTTGCTCTGCAAATCGTTAATTTCTTACACGGCAGGCTGGATCTGATTCAGAATTTGAAATTTATAGATTTTTATGATAATCTCAAATTGCATCTACCGTCAAATATATATATATATATATATAACAAATTTAGTTGATTTTCTCAATTCATATACATACTCTGTATTCCCCTGCTGTTTCCCAGCTACAAACAGAGCTACATAATTATTATTTTTTATTATTATTGATATTTTTTTTGGGAGGGGGAATTGGTTCCGATAGGCAGGACAAAGCGCTTTCATTTATCATGTAGCAAGAGCTTAGCATACTGGATTGTTTTTTTTTTTTTAATGTCAGTGTAATGTACTTGTTTCTTTTACAAGTTTTCTGTACTGATGATATATAAAATATGTACTTTCAATTAATTATTCTTCTAGTCTAAATTTGTCAACTGGTGATTGAGAGTGTAATTTTTGTGAAGATTTGTATGGAGTAGTATATTAAGAAAAGTTTGTAATATAATTTTAGTTTTATGTTTTCTTAAAATTGTTGTTGATTTTTGGTATGTAAATACGTTGTTTGTGGAAATCAGCATCTAAATTCAAGTGGAGATAAACTTCTAATATTATTATTATTAATTTATTTATAATAATGATGATTTAATGGAAAGATTAGAAACCACGTAGTGGATGTTAACTTATTTAAAATTAATTTAAAACATAGTGATTAGTTGATTTTGGTCAAAGGAAAAAAAGATAAGGTTGGTGTAGGAAACGTGAGTGTGAAATAAGTTGAAATTCATTATTTATTAAAAAAATGTGATATAGAAAATTCGTAATATTCATGAGATGAGCTGGCATTTTGGAGATACCGTGATATAGAAAATTCGTGTAGTTGCTATTCTTTGGGTTCGCATATGATAAAACTCACAGTCCTATATAATAACTCGTAAATCACACAGGGATAATTCACCTTAGACAAGTTCGATGCAACGAGCTCGATCTGCTAGCAAGAAATTTCAAATTTAAGACCTCCAATATGAAATTTCAAGCCCAAATCATTGGATCACCCCGAAGGTTGAATCTCTAGCAATCTTATTGAATGTCGTTCATTTACTATCATGAAAAAATTACAAAATTAATACTAGGTTCAATAACACTAGGCATCAAGTGATGTAAAATCTTTTATTTGCCTTCAAATATTAACAATAATTAATATTAAGTCCACCCACCACTCACCACCCCCACCCCCACCCCATCTTGATGATATCTATGATTGGGAACAAAAAATTGGATTTGACTTTTTAGTACGTCAGCGTTTTACTGTTAATTATTAAAAAAATGAAGAATAGTCTTGAGACGTATTCGTCGTCTGATATTTATACCCAAGTTTGATTAAATTTAAATATTATAAAATTTATTTTTAAAGACGTAAAGGATAAAATACTTCTAACAAAAGCAATTTTATAACAAAAAAAAATTGAAACTAAAACATTTAATTAAAAATGAACCACAACCTTGGGTGATCAACACAACTCATATTGTTTACACCAAACTAATTACTAGCTGGCACTTAGCCCTTAGGACACATCTTATATGGACCTTTCATTGTTTTTTTATTTTGTTTTTTCTTAAAACAAAGAAAGAAGACATATTAGTGATAATGATATAAGACCATTCTATTCCTCAATAATTAGAGGTATCATATTCGAGCTTTAGATATGAAAAAATTCTTGATAAAAAGCTTTATCTTTTGAATGTAGTCATATTCAATTAGTTCGGTTCAATGCAGATATCAAGTACCGAATAAAAAAATATAACACCATCCTCCACGTGACAATCACTGTCTGAATTACACATGGCAACAATTTAACTTCTTCTGCCCCACTCCAATTAAAAACATACTTCAAAGTCGGGAGATTCGAGTGTAAATATTTAATTATACTTATATTAATTTGATATATGAACAAGTAAAAATGAACTACGAAAGCATTAATATACTGAAAAATTGTGACTCCGACTCGTAAAAAAAATAGTGTGCAGGATCAATTTTTTATTATTCAAATCGTAAAAAGGTTATGTTATTTCCATTTTTTTAAAGTAATAATCTTTTTTGTCCTTTTTTTTAAAAACTATTTCATACACTTACAAAAACAACCCAAAAGAAAAACTATTCTTTGGTCAAAAGAAGAAAAAAAAAAAGGTTGCGTAGGAGATGAAGTGTGTGAAATAAGTTGAATTAAATTGATACAAAATGTGAATGCAACTTTTCAATAAATTTTCTAAATTCCAACTTATTAGCTGTATACATCATAGTTATTATCAGATGTATATATTTTCTTTGTTTCTTCATATATTTGCTTCATTATATTTTGAGCTACTTAGAAATAATTCTAATGTTCCGCTACTAAATATATGCAAATCTTACTTTTATATTTATAAGACAGATAGATTATTTTCGAAATATACATATAATGACATTGACATCAACTAATTCTTTAATTAAGAAGAGAATATTACTGGGGAGAACTAATTTAATTTGTGGGTCGCTTAATAAAAAAATTACAAAAAAATTATGCTAAATTACCACATGTACGAATTGTAGCACCAACTGTTTACTCAAATATAAAAAGGATTAGTAAGTTTTTTAGTAGGAAACTTAGGAGCAAAGATTCAAGTAATGACAATTTTAATATTTGTGTCTATTATAAATTCTATTATGGGTCAAATTAAATTTTAACGTTTTTCGAATTAGCTACTCCCACGGTTCAATAATAGATCTCCATTATATTAAAAATAGTTGTTCAACAATATTTGTCCAATTAAAAAATTACTCTCTTTGTCCCAAGTTATGTGACACTTTTCGTTTTTCAAGAGTCAAACAGTTCAAGTTTGACCGAGAATTTGCGCATGAAATCTTCAATTTTTTTGAAATGAAATTTATATATTTGTAAACTACGTAAAAAGTACTATAAGTCACAATAATTAATAATTCAAAATGTTTAAAAGATCTATAAAAAATTAACGGTCAAAGATAAACTTGTTTGAATCTCAAAATCCGAAAAGTGCCAAATAAAATGGGATGGAGGGAGTAAAAGATAATTTATATTTTGTGTCTATTTTACCCTTGCTATTAAGTAATATTTATTATTTAACACATATTTCAAAACATTAAATCTAATAAAGTCAAATATTATTCTTATAATTTATTGTTTCTTAAGAGATATGTCAAGTCAATAGTGGACAACTATTATTGAACAGAGAGTGTAATAATTAGACCTTCTAGAAGGATCTATAGCAACATCTTGAATAAAATTAAAAAAATTACTCAAAATTCATCTAGGACTAAGTTCATCCCCTACCATTTGACTTTATATTTATCTTCAAAAGGAAAAAGTCTTTGAAAATCCAAATTGCAATGTGCAGTTTCATGTTCATAGCTGGAGCCTGGAAAGATGATATTTTTACTTTCAAATTTTCTAAGTTTCCTTCTTATTCAATGAACTTTTAAAAGTGGGTGGATTTAATTTTTAAATCGAATAAACAGAGGATATTTGTGAATCATTTTTCATACATTAGGGACATTTTTTGATCATTTTAGTAATTAAAATAATATTCATGATCAAATAAGGTAAGTTAAATTATTTTTTTTATAGTTAATTTTTTTAATCAAAATGTCTCATAGAGTTGTTTTTTAAATAATTTATCTTTATTATTTGATTTATCGCTATTATGATTTACAATTGGTATCTTTTACGTGATGTTCTAATAGTTTGATCCAAACAAAACCCGCAATTGATAACATTTGTTTGCTCATTGGATAAATTTATTCTTGTGTAATAATTAATATAAGTGATTTATATTGCACTAGACAAGTCTAATACGATAAACTCGAAAAAAAAGTGTGATAAAGAGAATCGATTTTCTGACTTCTCTTTATAAAATACGATTTGTTGGACCAACTCAATTAACTGTAAGGGTCCCTCCACATATGTTCAACACTTGACTGTCAGTCAATTCGTATTCACACTTGCTGATTCAGTGAAATTTATAATATTAAAAAATATGTCTTTATGGAATTATTATTAATTATTAAAAAGTACTCCATTAATATTATTTATATGTATATTTTTATTTTTTTAAAAGGCACCTACTAGGAGTACTTTTTATATTAAAAGGCACCTAAAAAGTAGTCTTTCTTCGGTAAAACTTATATCATTCTTAAAAAAAAAAAAAAAAAAACCCACTTTCTTGACTCTAGACACCAACTTCTAGTTTTACATTACTCTTTTCTTAGTCTCAAATTATATATAGTGATATTATTTTAAAATAATTATCTTAATTATTTATTATTTTAAGAAACTAAAAGAAATTTGATTATTATTTTTTTAGTTTTGTCCATAATAGTTATTTCTTCTAATTTATATTAAGTAAATTATTAAGTGAACCACTTTAATAATGATAATAACAATAACAATATGAACTTTTTTAAAAAATGAGAAGTAACTTATTGTATATTTAGTTTCTTTTTATTTTATGATTAGCTAATTATTAAAGCTTCTAGAAGGAATTGTAGTAACATCTAGAATGAAGTAAAAAATACTCAAAATTAATCTAGGACTAGGTTCATCCCCCTTCCCATTAACTTGATCCTCATATATCTTCAAAAACAAAAAATTCTATGAAAATACTAATTGCAATGTGTAATCTAGGACAAATCGTTATGAAAAGATTAGTTAATTATTACTCCTTCCGTCCACTATTAATTGTCATGATTTCTATTTTTAGAGTTAAACTATAAGGGGTCGTTTGGTGTGATGGATAGGGATAGTTAATCCCGGGACAAACCTTTTATTTCCTTGTTTGGTTGGAAAGCTTGGGATAACTTATCCCAGGATTAGGAATTAGTACCGGGATAAGTTATCCCTTCCATTTGGTGGTATAGTAATCCCGGGAAATTTATCCCGGGATAGAATAGGAAAATGACAACTATATCCCTTTAAACCCTTTGTATACATCATTTTTCACATTTATGTATATTTACATTATTTTTAATATCATGTATACTAATATTCATTACTTCTTATTTTTAGAATAATTATTTATATTTTTCTATTAAAAAATTATAAATCTAATTTTTATTTATGATTTTATTTGACTAATTATGTTTATTTATATTTTGATTTCCCATAAATCTTCTTTCACTTTAATAAAACTTAAAGAGGGAAATTCTATTTTTAAGCTAAATAAGAAAAAACTTTTATTTTTAAATACGTATGGTAATTACCATGAGAATGCATAAACAAAAATATTTAAGCTAAATAAAATAAATGTTTTATTTTTAAAAATAAATAATTAAAGTTTGCAAAGAAAATATTAAAAACTAAATAAAACGAAGGGTAATTTTGTAAACAAACAACTTGTTCTTAAAATTTATGCAATATATATTGATTTAATACAACAAACTAAACACTCAGTAAGAAATAATCTTAACACAAATTTATAGCTGCTTGCTCTAGTTTTGGCAGGTGTTTTAGGAGTAATTTCCCTAGATAGTCACCCATGTTTGGGAAGTTACCTAGTAATATCCCTAGATAGTCACCCATAAGTGATATTACTAGGTAATTTCCCAAACATGGGTGACTATCTAGGGAAATTACTCGGTGTTTTAGTGCAATTTTGGTCAAATTTTTGGAGTTTTTGCTGTTATTTTTATTTTCAAGTCTTAATAGACGTTTTAATGCGGTTTTTGCTACTGATTTGGTGGATTTTTTGCTACTGTCTGAATTCAGATTTGGTTAAATTTTTGTGGTTATTTTTATGCAAATTTTGTCCAGTTTTAGCTGTTTTAGTGCAGGTTTTGCAGCTGGTTTGGTGTATTTTGGTCACTTTATTACTGTTTTCTTGAAGCATTTTTGGAGTTTTGATCCAATATTTTTGGTTATTTTGATATAGTTTTTACTTCAAATTATGATTGATTTGTTTTTAATTAATATTTTACTTATGATAGTGAAGAGGAGAGGCTTCCCACGGGCCTATTTCAATTTATATGAAATACAAATTTAAACATATTCACGTAATTTATTTTTAAAAGTGAATAAATAAAGCTCCATAAAAAATATATATAAAAAGCCTAAATAAGATGAAGGGTATTTTTGTAAACAAACAACTTATTCTTAAAAAGTATGTCATGCATATTAGTTTTAATACAACAAATCAAACAGAAAATAAAAAACAATCTCAGCATAACTAATCCCAGCATTACTAATCCCATCATAACTTGTATTCAAACCAAACGACCCCTAAGAACTTTGACTAATGTTTTAAGATGTATTTTCAAATTATATTGATATACAAAAAATTGCAATTTATAGTACTTTTCATATAGTTTTTGAATATCTATTTTTTTTTTGTTTAAAATATCAAATTAATGTGAATTTTGTACATTCTTAATCTAATTGAGTAAAAAAATTGCATACCTTCTCAAAAATTTTGATTTTGTCACTTGTAATTAGGTGTATTGGGAGGGGTAGAGTCGAGTAAGATCGAGAGGTTCATTGACCCCCTGAGAAAAGTGTACACTCTTGAATTTATACATAACTGAAGTTACTTTTATGTATATATAATAGATGATGTAATAATAACTTCTATATTTTTTGAAACCCTTTGAAAATTATCTTGATCTTGCCATTAAATATATGTTAATCTTACTCTTTCATCAACTGTATTTTCTTTATTAAAAGGATTAGTTAGTTTTTTTAGTAGAAAACTTAGGAGCAAAGACTCAAGTAATATGACAAATGACAATAATAATATTTGAGTCTATTATAAATATAAATTCTATTATGGATCAAATTAAATCTTGCCGTAATGCTGATGGATTGATGACTCCTTTTATTTTTGACAAGATTTATTAGAACTTTGGAATATTCTGGGATTATTAAACTATAGTCAATAATAATAAGTCTTATGATTTTAAAGTTCTTTTGGAAAAAATCATCAAGTTTAGAATGCTATACTAGTTAGAGGATTTTTTTTTGGAGAAGATAATAATAATAAATAGATTAGGTAGATTGATAGATAAACAGAGGTTATTTTTGAATTATTTCTCACACATTATAGGTATTTTAGGCTATGTTCTCTGATTAAAATAATGTTCATGATTAAATGCATTTAACTATAATTTTAAAAGTGAAAATGTAAGTAGGAGAACTTTTATAAATATTTTTTTATCAAATTATATCATAAAGTTAGTTTTTAAATAACTATTCTTTGTGATTGATTTATCGCTAATATAATTTGTAATCGTTATCTTTCACAAAACCCACGATAGATATCCTTTGTATGCGCATTAAATAAATCCATTCTTATACTAACACTAGTCATTTACATTGAAGTTTCGTACTCACACTTGCTAAAAAATGTGATAGAAGAATTTCGCATTCACACTTGCTGATTCAGTGAAATTTGACCATTGAATTTGTTTGCAATAATTAATACTAATAATTATAATAATAATAAAAAGTAGTACAAATCTTTATAGTACTAATTTAAAAGTACGCTATTAATATTATTTATATGTATATTTTTTTTAAAAAAAGAGACACCTACTAGGAGTACTTTTTCTATTATTAAAAAGTAGTCTTTTTTCAGTAAAAATCTTACCAATCATAAAATTTAAAACATACTCTAGTGATTGATTGATTTTAGTCAAAAGAAAAAGATAAGGTTGGTGTAGGAAACGTGAGTGAAATAAGTTGAAATTCATTATTTTATTTATAAAAAAAATGTGAAAGTTGCTTCTCAATTTTTATTTTTATTATTAAAACGTGCAGCTTATAAAAGAATTTTATTTCCAACTGATTAGCTGTAAATCATATTCAGACAGTATTATGTGAATGATTGAGATTTTTTCATAATAAAAAAAGTGAATTGCTTAAGAATTTTAAAAATTATTGGTACTTTTTTGTGTGTTTACTTTTTATTAATGGAATTTTTAATTACTTTATTTTCTGATAGAAGGATAATAATTGAAAAGTACTCTTTAATTTATATTAAATATTTTTTAAGTACCTCAGTAATTTGCTTGAGAAGTACCTAATTTATATAACTTACTTTCATTTCAATTTATTTTAGAAAAAGAATGACATAGTTCTATGTTTAGTAATACTTAAACTTTAAAATATCTATTTTATCATAATGAAATGATTCCTAGACATACAATCTAACATATTATAGATCACAATTTTTTAAATTTCATATTAACTCAAACCAACTCATACAACTTTGAATAGAGAAAATAGTATTTAGTAAGTGCATATAAAAGTCAATATTCCTTCCATACTAATTAGCCGGCATTTTGGAGATACATCTCATTGAATGTTCATTTATTTTCATGATAAAATTACAAAATTAATACTATGTTCAATAACACTAGGCATCAAGTGAGGTAAAATCTATTATTTGCCTTTAAATATTAACGATAAGAAATTAAAAAGCATTGCCACATGTAAAAAAGAGTGTGTACTCATTATGACAAGATTAGTTAGTTATTACTCCCTCTGTTCCTAATTACTTGTCATTTTTGAATTGACATACTTATGAAAATAATAATTGAGGGTATGACACATAATTTTTTTTTGTCCTTTCTTAATTTGTCAAAATGAACAAGTAATTAGGAACAACTAAAAAAGAAAAAATGGACAAGTAATTAGGGACGGAGAGAGTAGTAAGAAACTTAGGATAAAAGGTACGAGTGATTTTTGGTATATATTTGTCCAACTTGAAATGGACTTGCTCCATTTGCATAAGCAAAAGAAATGGCAATTCATACTCATATTAATAGAAACTTTGCTCGTTTGAATATTATAAAATTCATTTTGAAAGATGTGGGGTAAATCGCTTCCAACAAAAGCGATTTTGTATCGAATGAAACTCAAAATTGAAATTTTTAATTAAGGATGAATGAATATTTATCACTCTACCAGAATCCTTGTTGATAACCATAACTCATACTAGCCGGCACTTATGAGACATCTTAATGGACCTTTCATTATTTTTTTGTTTTTTCTTAAAAACAAAAAAGAAGACATCCTAGTGATACTGATATAAGACCAGTTTTGAATTCGAGTCTTAGGTATGAAAAATTTCTTGATAGAAAATGTTACCTTTTAAAGGCTTCAATGTGAATATTGAATACCGAATAAAAAAAATATAAGACCACCCTCCACTTGACAATCACTGTCTGAATTACACGTGGCAGTTATTTGACTTCTTCTAACCCCACTCCAATTAAAAACATACTTCAAAATCGACAGATAGCCAGATTCCAGGGTTACACTTACACTGTTGACTTTAATTTGTCGATTTACAGTACATTTTTTATAAACAATAATTATAAATATTTTATTATACTTATATACATTGATATATAATTTTGTTGAAAAATGAAAATTTTTCTTTGATATATTAAAAACAAAACTTTTATTTTTTTAAATATTAAAAAAGTAAAAGTGAACGATGGAGTATTTTCATACAAAAAATAGTGACTCCGAGTCGTTCTTTGGTTCTTGATCCCCAATTTAATTCTATAATAAATAGTTAAAATGTTTTATTCAAAAAAATAACATGATGGATATAATACAAAAAAGAATGATATAAAGTGTTATTTTCAATTTTAGTGTGTAGGATCAATTTTTTATTATTCAAATCGTAAAGGATTATGTTTTTTCATTTCCTTTAAAGTTATATATTTATTTATTTATTTTGCCTTTTTCTATTTGGACACTGGTCTATTTCATATACTTACAAAAGAAATTGTTCTTTGGTCAAAAGAAAGAAAAAAAAATTGTGTAGGAGACGACAAAATGTGAATGCAACTTTTTCAAGAAAAAATTGTGTAGGAGCTGTACATCATATTTATGACCTGAGAGTGCATATTGCAAATTCAATACTTTCTTATTATTCTCTGTCTCATATTATACGATACTTAAAAAAATCATATAAGATAATTAATTTAATTAATTTACTTTTTATTCATATTGATGGATATCAAGATAATTTATGATGACACAAGGCATACAAAAGATATTATTAGAATTTATGCATATTTATTTTAATATCAATACATGGTGAAACACTTCTTTTCTTTCCAAAATTTAGCAGATTAACTATATTTGTCACTCCATTATTTTCTATGATATTCGTGTTAAATTGATGTTTTCGCTTTATAATCTATTTTTGATTGTTCACATGTACACTTATTCTTAAACAATTTTATTATAAGTACTACAAAATCGGTGAGAGCAAGAGTACAAAAAAATAATTAAGTATTTAATGAACTCTTTGAAAAAATAAAATTGTTTGGAAACTTTAATTTTGTTTAAACTTCCAAAGAGAAATTATGGGAACATAAAACATGATGATGAATATTAATTATAGGGGTAAAATAGAACTTTTTAATTAATTTTATCTTGATTTAGTAAGTGATCAAGTAATTTAAGACATACTTCCTCTGTCCCTAATTACTTGTCAACTTTTGAATTAACACACCTATGAAAAAAACAATGATTGACATAGTGAGATTACCATTTTACCATATTAATTACTCCCTCCGTCCCTTTTTTAGTTGTCCACTTTAGAAATGGCACACAGATTAAGGCAACAATGATTAGCACAGTTAAGTTACAATTTTACCCTTATGACAACTTTTCACTTCAAAATTACAACCACTTATTTGAATTAAAGTGAAATAAATTGGAGGGAAACAACAAACACTTTTACAATTTTCAAGAAGTGTAAATAAGGGTATAATAGGAAAAAAATTGTTGTTCTTTCTTGATTTGTCAAAATGGACAACTAAATAGGGACAACTAAAAAAGGAAATATGGACGGAGGGAGTATGAATTAGATGAATTAAATATTTAAGATTTTCAAAAAGTTTTACTTTTTCAAGTAATTAATTGAGGGTATAATAGGTAAAAAAAAAAATTGTCCTTTCTTGATTTGTTGAAATTGACAAATAATTAGGGGATAACTAAAAAACAAAAAATGGACAAGTAATTAGAGACAAATGAAATATTTATTTTCTTTTTATTCTATGATTAGCTAATTATTAAAGCTTCTCGAAGGAATTGTAGTAACATCTAGAATGAAGTAAAAATACTTAAAATTAATCTAGGACTAGGTTCATCCCCCCTCCCATTAACTTGACCCACCAATATTAAAAGTAAATTAAAAGTAACGAACCACCAATTGAAGAAAGAAATGGTTCTCTTTGGGTGGTAATGGTTTGTCAACTTTATAAAATGCCCCAAAAGCTAAAAGGACTATCAGAAATGATATAGCAATCATTGATTCATGAAGAAAAAGTGTCATATAGTAATGTCCCAATAGTTGAAACTGTAGGGGTGTGTACTATTCTTATTAAACCGAATAATCAAACCAAATTAAATCAAATTTTTATTTGGATTGATTTTTTGGTTTTTCAAATTGATTTTGAATTAATAAATTACTTTGTTTGATTTTTTGGTTTGATTTCGGATTTTAAAAAATAAAAACTAAAAAACCAAAAAAACCAAATTATATTTATATATATATATAAATGCTTAGGTTTAGAATTAAGTTGGAGTTAACCACTTTTGTTTCTTTTTGTTTATTGTCTTTAATCATGATTACATTTATATTTTATATTTGAATATCTATAATAGGTATAATTATAAGTATTGTGTTTTAAGTTTTACTTAAGGGCATCTCCAACCTATCCTCTATTTTACTCTCAAAATATAGAATTCTCTATTTTCTCAGACAACCAACTCTAACCCAATTCTCTATTTTACTCTCAAAATATAGAATTCTCTATTTTCTCAGACAACCAACTCTAACCCAATTCTCTATTTTACTCTCTAAAAATGAATTTTTTTCTCTCTCCTCAATATTATATTATTATTTCTATTTCATTCTTATTTTCTTATTTCATAATATAAATCCTTTATTTCTTTTTCCCAAATAATTACTTTATATAATTTTTAATGTGATATAAAATTATTTTTTATTCTAAATTTTTAAATAACATAAATTGCAAGAAAATATAATATAATACATAAATTAGGGGACAAATTCAAATAAAAATGACATACAATTACATAAACACTAAATTTTCAAAATTATTACGTTGCTCCCATAAATGCTATATTAATTAATGCATTGCGGAGTTCAAAATGAGCATTTTTGTCCTTAATTTTTTTATGTCTAGCTAAAAATTGTTCAAACCGGAGATTTTCATCTACCACCATTTCTACAGTTGGAGTTGGAGCCTCTACGACATCTTGAATTAGTGCATTGAGATCTCATTCATCCTCAATTATCATGTTGTGCAGTATAATATTTATATATATTTACTTACACAATTTTGATTCATATTTTTGCAGATTAATCAAGCAAAAATGCTACTTATGCAAGAACCAACTTATAAAAAAGGTTTTAAGTTTGATCATGTATGGAATCTAATGAAAGATTTTGAAAAGTTTAAGGATATCGACACCGGAAAGAAAAAAGTTCGAGGACAAGGCTCTACCTTGCAATCATCGGAGTCCGAGGCTCCTAGTCCTACATCACCTATAGTATCATCTCCTAACTTATCATATTTTTCACTTAATTTAAATGAGAATTTTTCAGGTCATTACACTTCATCTGAACGGCCTATTGGGGTGAAGAAATCAAAATTAAAGAGATCAAAAGATGGAGGTCTTTCATCATCTATGAAACTTTTCGAAACCAAAAATAATTGACTTGGGAAGATGTTATCAGAATCTGCTACATCTAAACAACAGGATGGCGAAAGGCTAGATAGATATATCAAAGCCAAGGAATTTAGAGGCGAAACTAAAATTTTAATGAAAAATTTAGAAACTATTAGTGATCCAAATATTCATGATTACCTGCAACGAGAACAACAACGAATACTTGAAAAAATAAATCAACAATCACTACCGCAGTCACAACCGCAATCACAACTACAATCGCAACAATTCTCGGAATCATATCCTAATTTTTTCCCGAATAGTGCTAAATCTGGAAACGACCTACCGGATTTCTAAATTATTGTTGTGATCAATTAATTATTATGTTATGTAATGTATTTTATCTTGTATTTAAATTATTATGTTATGTATTGTATTGTTATCTTGTATTTAAATTATCATATCATGTATTGTATTTTTAAATTAAATTTTTTCATCTTGCCATTTTAATTTTGCATATTCTTTATAATGAAAATTAATAATAAAATAAAATTTTTATTATTCACGAAAATTAGAAAAAAAAATTAAAATACTATTAATTTGAAATTAAAATAGTATATATTAAATAATATTTTTTAAAAATATTATATTACATTTAAAAAAGAATTATGAATATTAGATATTTAATTAATGGAATTATATGTAAAATAATATGTTAATTAGAAAGTAATAGAAATAATAATAAAATAATGAAAAAGTGAAATAGAGAGTGTGAATAGTAGTTCTCCAAATTTGGAGAACTACTATTCAACTCTCTAAATTTGAAGAATAGACGGTGATTTGGAGGTGGGTTGGAGTGCCCATTCTCCATTTTACTCTCCAAATATAGAGAATGGAGAGTAAAATAGAGGTGGGTTGGAGGTGGTCTTATGATTTATATTAGAAAATATATTTAAGAGATTCAATATTATTAATTTGGTTATGTTATTAATTATTGATATAATGGAATAACCAAATCGAATAGACGAAAATCAAACCAAACCAAATTTATTTTGGATCGGATTGGGTACACTTTTACAAAATCAAAAACTGAAAAATCCAAACCGAATAGTGTAAAACCAAACTGAAAAACCGAATGCACACCCCTAGAAGGCATGAAGGCAGGAATGATTTCAGTTATCCATATAGATGATCACCCTCCAAACCAACGCATATTTCCTATAATTAACTTGATTATCTAATAAACGAAATGAGAACATAGAAAAAAATCAAAAATTAAATTAAAAATATTTAATTAAAACACTTAATTAGAAATTGAGGTAATCGATTAAAACTTAACTTAATTTAAAGTGTCTAAATAAAATATTACAACAAATTTAAGAGATTAATTATGTATTAATTCTCTTCTCTTTGCAATAATCGGTATATTTTACTTTAACACGTGCGGCTCTTAAAATGATAAAAGAAAAAATAATTTTCCTATTTTATTTTGTTTCTTTTTGTAAACAAGACTAAATTTTCAACCAAAATCACTTGTTTGAATTAATTAATTTACGTATAAAATGAATTAATTTTCATGTGAATTCATGAGGAAATACGTGTCAATTAAAACAACAACTTGTACTGTGATGTATGTAGACAAGAAGGGCCATGTGTGTCGGTGTGTGGATAGGATATCCATAAGAACTATAATTTTGGTGCAAATATATATATTGATATGTGTGGCAGTATTGTTCGCAAAATAAAGTTGCATTTTTTCTATCAATTATAGTTTTTAGCATGATGGTAAACATTTAATTCCAACAAGTAGTATTCATGTTGCACAAGGCACATGTTGGTTAGGTTAACAATAGCACCAACATCTTGCATATGTCAAGGTCTACGATGGGTCTGATGCGATACGGACCGAAGTCATAATCAAACATGCATGGTGTCTATTTGGTGAATTTTGTTAAGAAGTAAAATTGCATCATTACCTCAGCTATAATATTTGACATGATGATAAGCGCTTGATAAGGATATAAGGTCCCACAACTTGTATTGTGATGCATGTGGACAAAAGGGACATGTGTGTGGCATTGGTCTAAGTGAAAATTGATTCTCACACCAAACCAAAGAACATTGTCTAGTGGGTCTTCTAGAATGCAAACACTAGTAAATATTGAGTACCTTTCAATGATGAATCTAATTTTCATTATAAAAATATCAATGATCAAAATCTTGGCTAATTGATCTCGAGGAGTAGCTCAATTACAATCATTGATGATGTAAATATATTTTTAAAAAACTATAACACCATCTTGAAGATATATACAAATTATCCTCCTCAAAATAGAATTTGTAATAATGAAAATAAGATAAAAGTTATATACCTACTCCAATAAGTATATGTGACTTGATAGTATAAATTTTCTAACATCATGTATGTTATATTATATATAAAAGTCAAACTAGTATTGGAGAAAAAGGGAAGTTAGAGCAAAGAATTTTAGTGAAATTGGAACTTCACAACTAGAAATAAAGCAAGTAAAGAGAAAAGACATAAAGTAACACCTGAAGTTGTCCTGAATTTTCAAAAAGACACATTAACTATGCGGATGTCTTCTTACCCCTTAAACAATTTCAAACTAATATTATTGTATCATGATCAAACGCTCACACAATACTTCCATATCCTGCATTTTTTAACATGACAAGGATTACCTAACTGCATAACCGACCATCAATTGAACCAAAGTCAACAAGTATGAATTGTCTATTTATTTGCCAAGAAATTACTTCCAATTACTACTTTATGGACACTTTGGTTAAGTTTAGTGATTTATAGAAATTTTAATATGTTAATTAATTTGCTTAAAAGGACCTCAAAGTTTTAAATATGTTCAAATCCCCCCTTTTTGAGACTACATATAATCTCACCAAAATCCCTACTTTTCTATTTTCTTCTTTTCCTTGAATAACCCCAACTCACTTTAGTCTCCCACTTTGCCAATATTTTCTCTTTTTTTCGCTCTCTAAGTTTATTATCGATTAAATTATATTGATAGTATAAAAAGTTACTTACACTATCGATGTATAAAACTTAAATCTTTTCATTTTTTCTATTCTATACATTTCTTGACGATCGCATAATCAATTAACGACTATTGCTTCTCCAAAGAACCAAAAGAACAAGAGGACTATGCTTCCACCAAAAAGGGGCCAAATTAGAACTCATTTTTTCGAGAATTTGAGCAAAACTATGTTTTTTATTGCTTCAAAAGCTTGGAAAATGTTGGAATTTTGCTTCTATAAGTTTACCATCAAAAAATCGTATAGCACTTTTTGATGGTTACTCTTAACATTCATGAAATTGAATAAATATCATGATCAAATTCGATATATATTGATTGATCCAATGATGGTTGTCACTTGGTCACATGTGACATTTTGTGTAATGTTTTTTTACTAGTTTTTAATAGGAGATGATACTATAAAATTACAAAAAAGAATGGTCCATGGCTTTGGATTATTCTATGCTTCTTTAATTTGTGTAATTCCTTAATGATTGTACGATAGTACGGCCAAAGATTTTGGTTTATTTATTTTAAAATAATGGAAGTATGCTATAATAATTGGTTGATTTAATCGTCCCGTCATTTCGAGAAAATTGGAATCAATTATATTAATTCTCAATTAACGATTTGTTCTATTAATCCCTTTTTATTAGTTGAAACTTTTTGTAAGTTTGATTGATTTTTATCAACATGGGTTGTGGTGTACTGGTGAAAGTATTTCACCATTAACCAGAGGTCTCGGGTGCTCTGGGTATGAAGAAAATCATGTTGGGAGCACTACCCTTGAAGGGCCTACAGTGTGCGATCGGGATTTAATCGAAGCTTCAATGTGTGCTCCGAATACCGAATGAAAAAAAAAAAAAGTAAGTTTGATTGATTTTTATGACTCGCAAATATAAATGACATGGACTTCAAAAAAATCGGGTGTATACGGTATATGAAAGAACAAATATCAAAATTATAAAAAGATGTTTGAAAAGTTTAAGAATTAATTACAGATAAAGTTATTAAGAAATATTAAATTAGTAACACAATAAAATGATAATTAACCTCTAGATAATATATTATATCTTGACACCGTTAGCAAATATAACTTAAATCAACCCCCCCCCCCCTCTTCCTCGCTCTATTGTAATTTGATCCTTGTGTTATATGACTTAATATATTTAACCTTTAATTAATTAAAATATGTTATTTTAATCCCTAAAGTTAACAGATTTGATAATTATTATTAAAAGTAACATATACATTTATTTTTGTGTATCATTTTACGTCTATTTGACACCCAATTGTTATCTTTTTTTACATATGTACTTTCCCAATTTTTTGCATCTGTTATATCTTACATCTTCATTACGATAATATATCACTTCATTTCACGATATTAATACCTAAAAAAATTATTATATTCTAAAATTAATTATTTAGTATTCTTCGTACCAAACGATCATTCGTAATTAACATGTCATGATAACGATTTCAGAGTCAAATGTCAGCTTGTAGGGAGGAAGACCGTTTCTTGTCTTTGTTGAATCAAAGTTACCTTTTGCATTATTTAGATAAGCATTGGCTCCACATCACTCTAGTTTTTCTTTTTTATTTGTTTTTCAAATATTGGCAGTCCATATGCTTAGTTGTTTCCAACTCAGGCACTTTACGTAACACTGCAAAGAAAGTACGTGAAAAGTGAACTTATTTTATTTTAAAGCACTATAAAAATATTTAAAAATTATTTTGATTTAAAAATATCCAAAATAGTTTTTATTTATATTTATAATATGAAATAAGATTACAATGAAGTTGAAATTTATACTTTTAAAACTTTTTAAATTGTATTTTCTAGTTTTCTTACCAATATTAAAAATCCACAAATTATAAAAATTTCATAAACTTTCATAATTTCATATAGCATATCTAAACTAAATTTCCAAAGGTCTATATTAAATTGAATTTTTGGTCGGCCAACATGCCACTCACTATTCCATGTAGAATTTTCAGTATATACTCCTTCCGTTCAATTCAAGGTATTTCTTTCTTCATTTTAATTTATTTATTATATATTTTTATTATTTAATTTTGATTTTTTTTTACATGATGATATAAAATTACAAGATTAAAAAATATTTTTATATCAAGTAAGCTATAACAAGTTAAGTCAGAGGGGATGAAATAAATAGAAATACTGAGTTTAAAAGAAAAAGTCATTATTTGTTCAAATAGATTAAAAAATAAAATAGGTCAAACAAAATTAAAACGGAAAGAGTTTTTTTTTTTTTTTGGCATGCTAATTTTATATTATTGGAAAAAAAGAAAAAAGTGTAGACTTTAATCTAGTTTTGGTGTAAATGTAGGAGACTTTTTAAAAAAGAGAAGTTTCTTTGAAAAATCCCATCAAAATTTTCCACAATTGTAATAATATAAAATGAGCACTTTAATTAAGCACAAATATTTCTCAAATGGGGCTGTTTCCGCCATCATAATTTTTTTAGTTTGGTGATTTTCAATGGTGGAGTGAATATTTTTATTAAGGAGTTCGAAATATAAGGAAGTTAATATATGAAGAAAAAAATTTAAAGGAATTTTAATAATTATAATATATATATATATATATATTAGTCTGTTCGGGGACGTCCGATAAAATTGGAACAATACAGAGAAGATTAGCATGATCCTTGCGCAAGGATGACACGCACAAATCGAAAAAATTCAATTTTTTGTTACCAATATATATATATATTAATTATGTATAAACAATAAAATTTGGAATACACGAATGATCCTTTCTAGCTCCGCCCCTAAATCTATGCTTCTATTTATTCAAGTAGTATATTCTCATCACTCTACTTCTGTGTTTCCCTTTTCCCTTCTTTGTGGGGTTTGTATTACTTTTGTTGAGAGTTCATTTTTATTTTTTTTAGTTTATATTGTTTGATATTTCATTAGAGTTTAATTACTTTAAATTCGCGTTTTATAGGGCTAAGACCCCATTAGGGAGTTCTATGATTAGCTAGGTAGTGGAGATTAAACCGCAAACAAAATATTATATGCAAATAAATATTGAGAGCTACGTTTACTATAATATGATTGTTGCACTTAATATTTTATGATAAGGATTAAATTTGAAACTTTTATTTAAGAGTAAAGTAGTTTAATGTTGAACCACAATTTATGTGTTTTCTTGATATAGTTTTTTCAATACTAAAAATCAAATTTGAGATCTTTAGTTAAGAGTAAAATAGTTCAACACGATATTACAACTCATGTTGGTCATTATTGAAAATTATTTAATCGGATTTAATCAAAAGAAAAAGGACAAATATACTCCGAACTATTGTAAATGATATGCAGATACCCTCCGTCATACTTTTGGGATATTTGTGTCCCTGCCTACTAAAAACTAGAACATATATACCCTTTTTACTAACGGACATACATGTGTCATAATTTTATCCAAAGATCCGACATTTATTAAATATCAAGATTGTGCCACGTGTTCCTATTTAGTCTTTCGTTAGAGAAAGGGCATATGTGCTCTAGTTTTTGAACGGCAGAGACACTAATGTTTCAAAAGTATGACTATGAGTGTATAACGAGGTATCTGCATACCATTTACGATAATATATAAATATATTTATTTATTTATTCCTTTAATCAATAGTGTATTAAATATAATCTATAAATACTATTAAGATTATTTTTATTTACTATTATTTGCTTCGATAATACATAAAATAATAGATAAGTAAAAATGAACACTTAAAAATTATAAAAATTTCTTCGAAAGCGGGATCCAAATTTTCCACAAAGTGTATTGAATTAACTATTAAGTATAAGTAGTTCCACCTCAACTAATATTTCTTCTACCTTCTCCAACTCTCACTTTCTCTTCTTCAATGGGGCTTTTTTCGCCCTAATAATTTTTCAGTTTTTTTTCCTTAAATTTCTCCTTCTTCTTCTTTAATTTTCCGATGGCTGCAGCTAAACTACCGAATTCCGAACAGAAACAAAAAAACAGAGGAGTTATTCCGAAAAGAGGTCAGATCAAAGCTCAAATTTTTGAGAGCTTAGTCGAAACCGTAACCTCTTTGTTTTCCCCTAAAATACTATTTGGGGAAACTTCCGGCGGCGGTGGAGGAGATGAATCTGACGGTAATTCTACCGTCACCACTTCGGTGGGCTCCATCAGTCCTCCACCGCCGCCGCCAACGGCATGAATAAGTTGGTCTGAACTTATTCATGGCTTGAAGTTTGTTCTAATTTGTGTGAATTGTGATTGCCTTTTTTAATCAGATGTAAGATAAAAGAAGAAAAAAAAAGCAATTAGTGTTTGCTTGATTTTTAATTTGGAGTTGTGAGATTCTGTAATTTTTAAAGTCAGATCTGAACTTCTGTATAGTTATTATGTGTGGATTTACTCCTTTTGAGTTGTAATTCTCTCTAATTACTCTATGTAATTATCTCCTAAGTTTTAGATGGAGAAAAAAAATATGAGAGAATCATATGTAAGTGTTTTGTTTGGTGAGTTTATTCAACTTTGGGGATTTTGTTTTATCTCAGTTCTCAACTTTTATTGTTATTACTCCCTCCGTCCCTTTTTAGTTGTCCACTTTAGAAATGACACACAGATTAAGGCAACAATGATTAGCACAGTGAAGTTATAATTTTACCCTTATGACAACTTTTCACTTCAAAATTACAACCACTTATTTGAATTAAAGTGAAATAAATTGGAGGGAAACAACATACACTTTTACAATTTTCAAGAAGTGTAAATAAGGGTATAATAGGAAAAAATTTGTTGTCCTTTCTTGATTTGTCAAAATGGACAACTAAATAGGAACAACTAAAAAAGGAAATATGGACAAGTAAATAGGGACGGAGGGAGTAGTATATTCGCTGCACTAAACGTCTCACGTTCCCCAATGCAATCGTGGATAATTGATTCATTGTAATTTAATCATTAATTTGATGATTCTCTTTATACAAAAAAGTATATCCTCGAAACCCCCTTTTCTGCCTTTTTCTTTTTGTCTTTGCCTTTTTGTGTGGTTGTTTATTGTGTCCTTTTTACTCCCTTTCTGGATTTTGATAAGAACAACAATATTTATACTAGTATATTTTAGTTTTTGGGTTTTATGATTTCGGATTAATTCACTATTTTTTCGTTTATCTTGTACTCTCTCTGTTTCTAATTATTTGTCCATTTTTAAATTGACATCTATTAAGAAAATTGATATATTGAGTTTATCATTTTACCCCTATTAATTAATGAAGTGGATGAATTAAAAATTTAAGATTTTTAAAAGATTCTACCTTTTGAGGGTATAAGAGGTAAAAACAAAATTGTTATTTCTTGATTTGTTAAAATAGACAAGTAATTAGAGATAACTAAAAATGAAAAAATTGATAAATAATTAAGGACAAAGAGAATATTTGTTTTAAAAAGATAGTATTGAAAAGGGAAAATTGTATATAATAGCAAACTATTAATTCAAATTAAATGCTATAAATATAGTTTGATTTAATTGTACCTCATAGCAAACTGTTGCTATTTCACCTCTCTCTTGGTGAATCTCGCTCGCCACTCTCGTTCTCTCCCTCGCCTCTCTCGTTTTTTGTACAAACGCAAGTGTATAAAGTGCGTTTGTGTTTGTATAAATACATATATTTTCGTTCCCCTCTCTCCCCTCTCCCAGATCTCGCTCGCCACTCTCCTAGATCTCGCTCTCTCACTCGCCTCTCTCACTTTATACAAAAAACGCAAATTGAATAAAATGTGTTTGTTTGTATAAAGCGAGAGAAAATTGTATATATACATATATTTTCGTTCCCCTCTCCCAGATCTCGCTCTCTCACTCGCCTCTCTCACTTTATACAAAAAACGCAAATTGAATAAAATGTGTTTGTATTTGTATAAAACGAGAGAAAATTGTATATATACATATATTTTCGTTCCCCTCTCTCCCCTCTCCCAGATCTCTCTCTCTCACTCGCCTCTCTCACTTTATACAAAAACGCAAATGTATAAAATGCGTGAAAATTGTATATATACAGATATTTTTGTTCCCCTCTCTCCCCTCTCCCAGATCTCGCTCACTCACTCGCCTCTCTCACTTTATACAATTGATCTTTTTGTATATGTATATCAAAACAGATTATACAACTGCTTTATTTTGTATATGTATAGCGAAATATACGTATTTATGTTTGCTATGGAGCACAATTATGTAAACTTTGCTATAACATACAAATATAAATTTTGTGTTTGCTATATGTGAGTTTCTCTATTGAAAATGTCTTTTACATTTTGTGATGTGGATACAAAAATAAGAAGGGGAGGTGTGTTAAGTATAGAAAAATTATTTTTTAAAAAATAGATTTTTATGTGTAGGTTCAAACTAAGTTAAATAAAGTCGACTTTAAATATTTATTAAAATATTGGATGGAAACTTAAAAGTGTTAATTGATTAAAACTACTTAAGCATATATTTTAGTGTAAATTTCATATATGACATATATTATAGTACTATTTTCAAGTTATAACAGTAGATTTAGACTTTCAAGCTATAACATTAAAAATTTCAGATTTATAACAAGTTAAAAAAAAAAGGAATGTTTTTATTTATTGGAAAAAACTTAAAAAATAAATAAAAAGATAAACGAATTTTTTTTTTAAAAAAAAACGGAATTAGAAATAATAAAGTAAAAAACTGAAATTGTGGGCTGTAATTTAATTTGAATTTATTGTAGATATTTAATGATTAGCATGAAATAAGGGATCCAAACTAATTAAGAATATTCAGTTTCCTTAATTCACTCTAATTTGTTAAAATTAATTCAAAAATCTGATTTTAAAAATCAATTTCCATCTATATAATAAATGATTAATCTATTTATGATTTTTTATTATTAATTAATAATATGTAATTAATAAGGAAAAAATGAAAAAAAAAACGGAAATAGGGGTGTCAATTAAATTTGAATTAATTTAAGATAATTATTAATTAGCATGAATTAAGGAATCTCAAACTAATTAAGAATATTCAGTTTCCTTAATTCACTCTAATTTGTTAAAATTAATTCAAAAATATGATTTTATCCATTTTTCTTCCACGTTTCTCTCTCTTCAATTTTCTTCTAGAAATTTTGTCGCTGGCGACTAATTGAAGTTTGTTTTTTTTGTTTGAAAAATCCTATTTTTTTTGTGATGGACAACTACGTATCAATATTAATTAAACATGGCGGAAGATGGGATCCTTCAGGTTAGTATTTTTAATTGTTTACTATTTGTATTTGGATTTCAGTGAAATGAAAAAAAAATGATACTGTAAATCATATTTTGTGATTTTGTTTTTTGTACATCGTCACTATATTGAATGTGATATATTTTTTTGTATAAACAATACGTTTTGTTCATAATACGTATTAACTGTTGTGAAATGTATAATATTAGTGATTTTCTGTTTTTGTGATTGTTTTGTGTATTTGTTTTTCTTAAAGTATAAAGTAATTGTATATTTATTAATGAATTTAATAGAATTATTGGAAGGAAATTTGTAAGAAAATGTGTTTCGTAAGATGTAAAAAAAGTTATTTGGATTTTTGATGAATTGTATAACAAGTGTTTTAAGTTAGTATTAAATTATAAATTTTAGTGTGTTATATTAGATGTTGTCATTTCTAAAGTAATTAGTGAGTTAGAAATGAATTATTTGGTACGATAAGATATAGATATTTGTAATGTATGATTATTGTTGTATGAAATGTATATTAAGAAAGTATGTTTGTATGAAAGCGTGTCCAGTAATCTGGAAAAAAAAAAGTTACTTGAAATTTTGACGAATTGTATGATAAGTGTTTTAAGGTTGTATTAATTTTGAAATTTTATTGTTGACATTTTTGTATAAATTTGTGTGACATTAATGAAGTATTTTCGTAAAAAAAATGCACATATTTGTTGTATGAAATTTGTATTAAAATAGTATGAAGGTGTTTGGAATGTACTATTTGAATGATATTTGTATGAAATGTTTTTTGATTGAATATAAAAAATGTTTTGTAATGTTCTGTCTGTCTGAATGATATTTGTATTTCGAATTGTTTGTTTATAATGTGAAACTAATTTATATATTTTTTTTTAATGAAACAGGGAATTATGTCGATTTTCAAATGGAGGGGGTTTGCTGATGTGAAATTCAAAAGGTCAAAAGGTACATGTAGTAGATGTCGTCAAGTTGGACATAACAGGAAAACATATTCAAATTATCCTATGCAAAAATAATGAATGTTCATTTGTTAAGACTATATATAATTTTTATTTTATTTTTTGTTGGTTATATTAATGTTTTGGTTTGATATAACACATAATAATTTTGTGTTTAGCGTACTGGTTATTATTTATATATTGTTCATTCAGTTATCATACAGAATGCATACTGTTATAAATTTAGTGCTTGATATTGTCTTTTAATTTATACACGATTAATTCATTAAGTCCACAAAATTCATACATTTGTTACTGAAAATTGTTCCAGATTAAGTATATTGTATATATTAGTATTAATTATAAAAAGTTAATTATGTAATTCATTCCAACACTAGTTTAAGGGTTGGTCATACATCTATTAATCATATTTAATTCATGAGAAAATAAGACAAATGTGAAAACACAATTCATAACATTTGTATATAAAAATCATACCACGATTAAATACAATGTCCAAATATTTAATATTAAAATCATATAGAATGCATACTGATACAAATTTATTGTTAGATGTAGTATTTATTATTTATACACTATTCATTCATTAATGACACATCTTGCATATCGGTAATGATAAAATTTGTTCCATATTAAAGATACTGTATATATTAGTGACTAATTTAAGTTGTAGTCAGACATATATAAATCATATTTAATTCAAACGAAAATAAGACAAAATACAACTATAAAAATTATACCATGACTAAATACAAATATCCAACATTTAATATTGAAATCATAGACATATGCATATAAAATGTATTTCATACACGTTTCATCCATTTGTTATACAAATTAAAAACACAGTGCTACTTTAAAAAATAGTGTATCAGAATTGTATGAAATTTGTATAATGTTTTTGTCCTGAACTTATAATATCCAAACATAATAGGTTAGTGCATGCCAGTCACCATGTGTACAATTAACAACACAGTGTTACAATTTTTAGAACATTCAAAAGAGAATCAAAAGGTGCAATCAACTATTTTGATAACATATTGTAGTATATATCATCAAATACTTAAACAAAAAAGA
Source organism: Solanum verrucosum (assembly GCF_900185275.1). Taxonomy (NCBI): domain Eukaryota; kingdom Viridiplantae; phylum Streptophyta; class Magnoliopsida; order Solanales; family Solanaceae; genus Solanum; species Solanum verrucosum. Next base: position 317,215 of record NW_026020230.1, read on the forward strand.
ATTATCCAAAAGTTAAACAGAAAAAAATTATCCAAAAGTTAAAAAAAATAATATGTAATTCTTAACCAGTGAAATTTGTCACTAATATTGACAAGAATAATTACATCGTCAACAATGTCCCATGGAATGTTGGCAAGCAATTTGAAGCCTCTAATGCACTTTCCAACATTGTGGTTGGGGGAGATGGATCTCATGCCGCAATTTGACTCTCTCCACTGTTTCTCAATGTTATTGACCCACGACATAAACTAACAATCAACAGTGTTGTATGATAATGGACTTGAAGAGAAATTAGCCTTCTTTCGCAGATAATACATAATGCTATTGACATGCTGTTACCAACAAAATTCGAATCCTAGTCGGAATCAGAATCTGGAGGGGTTTCAACAAGTTTTTTCTCGTTCCTCTGAGGATTGCTCAAGGGATCTCAGTCTGTTGTAGTCCGATGATCTGATGAAAGATGAGCCTTTTCACTGGAATAGGCTTGTTGAGATACTAGTTCAAGACCTTCTTTAATCTGTAAAAGAACATGAGAAATAAGAAATCCATCATGAATTTGAAAGGAAATTCCTTCCAACATATAATGTCATTTAACATTAGACTTGCCCCAACAGACTGGGTAATCAATTTTGATGTTGGACTAGATGAGAAAGAATGGAGAACGTTTGATAGTGGGTTGTGAGTTGAGTCGTGTGGGAGTGAAGAAACGTGTGGGATGGTGGTGTGATCAATGATTGGGGATGGTAACGGTAAACAAGGAAAGGAAATCCCTAAAATTGGGTAACTGAAAATCTTAGTTTTTAAAAAAAGGAAGTAAAATAAAATTAATGATCTATTATTAATAAATAATAAAAAACTATAAATAGATTAATAATTTATTAAATAAATATAATTTAATTTTAAAATAAAATAAAATTTAACTGATATGTCATAGCCTGTAAATAATCTGTTATAAGCAAGAAATTTTTAAAAGTAAGTTTAAAATTCGTAATATTTACTCTTAAATGTGTATATGGGGTGATTTTTCCTATATTTTATGCAACTACTTTTGAACCTAATACCTTCAAATCACAAAATGAGGTACATGTTTACCTACTTCAAATTCTAAAATTAATAAACGGCAAACAAAATAGTATATAGTATATGCAAATAAATAGTGAGACGTTTACTAACATACTCTGTAGAGTTTTATATTTTCGATCAAAAAAATGTGTCTGTCTTATAACTTTTCTAATAGAAATGTTGTGTATTGCATGATATATAATGGTAACATGCAAATAGATCTATCTCTATTTTGAAGATAAAAAACTGATAGATACTTAATTTAAGAAAAAAATAATACAATAGTAGTATAGAGTAACAACTAACGAAAAAATGAAGCAGTCAGAACGACATATTACCAATAACCTAGCAATTATCCTAAATAATAAATGATAATTAAAATATAAATAAAACATAAATAATACCTAAATTTAGAAGACAAAAAACTACAGAAGTAATTTATACACGACTATTAACACAACTTGTAGATTGTAGTATAGAAAAATAAAAAAGGCAATTCTTAACTATCTAACTACCCTTCGACCTTCAAAAATTATGTTAACCAACAAGGATATTTTTGGGTAAAATCAGATTAAAGATATTTTTACTCTATTTTTAATAGTTTATGATGATTTTAGCCTTTTTCATATTATTTAATTCAGGATATGTTACATTTGTTTTTTATTTCCATATATAGTTATGAAATTTTTTATCGTCCTCATTGTGGCAGACAACTGAACTATGATGACAACTGAATCTGACAACAACTAACTATGACTAACTATATAGTATAACTATTGTTAATAAGACGAACAAGAGGATAATTATACGATTAATTTTCTGTTTATTTATGTGAATTGTACTTTTTTTTCCAAGTATTATTCTTACTTTTTCAGAGTTAATTTAAATAATTTATAAATTATGTCATATTATATTAATTTAATATTTTTAAATAAAAAATTAGATATTAAATATTATAAACAAAGTACTATAAGTTAGTATAGACCTTTTGATATTAATATGATAAAAATTGTAATTTACAATATTAAACTTATAAAACTTATAAAGTTTAATGATGAATTTGTGTGTTTGTGTTTCCGTGAATTTGATCCCAAAAGATAATTTTTTCATCAATTTTTAATTGTCATAATTTCCTTTTTTTTTAGAGTCAAACAATAAGAACTTTGATTAATATTTTACGATGTATTTTCATCATAATATGCAATAAAACTATATTTTATAGTATTTTTTCATATAATTTTTTAATATCTAAATTTTTAGTTTAAAATATCAAATTAATGTAATTTAATTTAATATTAAAAATTAGTCAAATTGACTTTCGAAAATAACAACATGACAACTAAAAGAGGACGGAAAAATATTAACAAAAATTAAATGCAAATCTTAGTGGAGATAGATTTAACGAATTCCAAAAAAGCCGCCATTGGTATTTGTCTATTTGTTCATCTTTAATTTTACTTAAAATAAAAATAAATGGATGAGAGATTAATGTGATAAAAAGAGAGAAGTAATAAAACTGAAATTAATAGATAAATAAAATAAATTAATTTAATCTATTTACTCTTTTACTTGATGTATTTTTTAAACGCGTTAAAAAAAATATGGCAAGTAAAAAAAAACGAAAAAAAAAACACTTTAATTAATTTGGTCGGCAGGAGGCTCAATATTTCTAGTAGGAAAGACTTTTTCATATTGTTTTCCTCACTCTTTATGTCTCTTTCTAATAATAATAATTGATTTCTATATTGGAAAAAAATTAAAGCACGATAAGTTTACATTTTTTCTTTTTTATTTCTTTGTTGTTTTGGATAATCATGAATCTTTTAGTATCTTTTTTTTTTTGTTTCTAATCTAGAAGTTTGGAGCATAGATTTTCTTAGTTTTCCGGAAATTTTTATATAAGTGCTCTTGTGCTGTTGGTCAAGCAGAGTCTGAATCCATCTAGAGCATTATTTTATTATTTTTATTTTAAGTTTAGCTTAGATATCATATGAATATCAGGAACTTTTTAAGAAATAATTGTACTTTTAATCATGTTAAGAGTAATACTTATCAAATAACAAAATCAAATATTACTAATAATACACAAAATTAATGCATGTATTATTTATCGAGCGATTCTTCGAAGCATTGATCACGTAGGCAAGATGACGATATACCATGAGTTGGTGCTCCTTTCCATTTTTTTGTCTGTTTCTTTTTCTTAATTAATTAAATTGTCTAGAATAATTCACGTAAACATATACCTTTTCACACAAGCATATTGGCATTAGCTGTAAATTTTATTTTATTTTCCCATTTAGCTGGCTTCCATTTTTTAAAATATTTAGACGTGTCTTACTTCTCCTTCTAATCCCATTACCCCAAATATTCCTTCCAATATCCACTTTATGTACTCCCTTTGTTTCAATTAATATGACACATTTTAAATTTTTAGATTTAAATAAATCTATTTTTGAACTGTAATTTTTTTTATGTCTTTTAAATATTTCTATAACATTATCTTAATTCTTATTTATGATAAAAATGAATTATTTTAAAATTATGTTCCATATATCGAGGCTTATACCTTACTCAATACTAAATAAAAGGTCTGTTTCACGCCCTCGTCTTTCGAAACACCGGTAGAATATAATTTATATAGCTCTCCGTCGTCTCTTCATCAATTTGAAGTAATGTTTGTGTTGTGGACTTTTGGTTCAAATGAAAACAAATATAAGGTAGAAAAATGACTACATTCCATGAATGAATTAAACAAATAAACAAAAGGGGATTTGGTTTGTTATAATGTATACATCTACTAACTACTTGTACATTATATGGCCAACAATCTATGTTGAATGATACTCCCTCTTTACTATACTATCGAATATTATTAAAATTTAAAGGAATAGACAAATATAAAAAATAATTCACGTATGAACTTTAAACAATTCAGTTATTTCGATATAAAATAATGAGAGTATTACTTTATGTTTTATTGTGTACAACAATTTGGCCCCAAAAGATAAAATCTTGGTGAAGTCAAGCAGCCATTGGATTTGAATTTGACCATTTATTCTTGGTCCTACTAGTTGAAGATATGTTCTTTAGAAGATCTATCTGATGGATTGTTTTTGATAATGTTGATTCCACTTTAAAAGAATTTTGAGTTAGATCACGTTCGTTGTAAATATATTTGGGAAAAATTTGGGGGAAATGTGGGAACTTGTGTGTGGCTATATAATTATCATTATTTGGCAAACATCACAACTTTTCAAATTTTAGATTTGGATTGATTTCTTAATAGGTGTGTCAATTCAAAAGTCGACAGGTAATTAGGGATAGAGGGAGTAGTATTTAAGAATTTTAAAAAAATTGAAAAATAACCCCCAAATTTTAATATTTTATAAACACTCATATTGATAGTTTTGAACTAAATCTTTTTACTAGTTTGTTGTACAAAATTTATATCCGAGCATAATCTCCAAAGCCACTTCGAATTACAAATAGTAATAGTAATTTTTCGTATAGTGTTTTGTTCCTCTTTTTCCAAATTCATACTCATATTTGTTGTCATGACTTTCCACGGAACATTTTTCTTATAAAATGATAATACAAACTTATTGATATTTTACATAATATTTAAAACTTATGGTTATAAATTATATTTTTTCAAAATTTATGACCAAACATATGGTGAAACTTCATTAAAAAATGACTTGTCAAAAATATGTGAAAATTTGTAGCTAAACGCTAGTTTAACTTCGTGAAGTTCATGAATTTCTTCGTCACTTACCCTGAAATGACTTAGATCAATAGAATAAAAAATACTATTGAAAGATTGAACACTTATGATGTCTCGTACATCTTATAACAATTGATCAAGCAAATAAGTTAACTCCATAATAAATTTATTGTTCTTTCACTTCGTTTGAACTGAATTATATCCTTCCTTTCACCTAAATACAAGTGTGAACAAGAGGGTAGTCCATTATTCTGTTCACACAACTGTAGTGTTTACTGTGTGTGTCTTTTAAGGTTGTGTTAGGTACCAAGGTAAAAAATAATAATTAATTTTACTTTTTGGTATTAGAATGGGATTTTTTTTTTTTATCACAAGGGCATTATAACTTCACAAAAGGTAATAATGCAATGCAAGTAGTATCTCAAAATATTACATAGTTATAAGAATTTATCTAACAAAATTATTGAACTTTGTTTACATGACCCTTAACGTGACGTCAGTTGATAACTATGACCTTTAATTTTTGATATGCACAAGTAGACACTTAAACTTGTATAAAATTGAACAAATAGACACATTCATCTTATATGGTAACCGACATTGCAATTTTGTGTCTTACGTGACGTCTTACGTGTATTATGCCATGTAAAACATGTGTGTTTACTTGTTTAATTTTATATAAGTTTAAATTCCTACTTGTGCATATTCAAAGTCGGAGACCATAATTATCCGTTGAAACTAATTTAAGGATCATGTTTATGTATTATCTTCCAAAATCATTCCAACTCAAAAAATGACTAACTTGCTTGCAAAGTAATTGGTCCCCCGCACCCCACCCCCACCACAAAAATACATCTCCCGCCCTTACATCATTATTCCATTTCATAAATTCACTGCTCTGCTGCTACTTCACTTCCATTCGCTACTTACCTATTTCTTCACCTCTTCCTCATTATTATTCCTTCCAAGTTACAAATCCATCTCATCGGAAAAATGCAGAACCCGCCGGCGATGATGAATAATCAGGTCACAAGGTGGCCGCCGAGAAGAGGACAAGTAAAACGTATGATTTTCAACAAATTGCTCAAATCAATGGATCGCCTGATCAGCAGTTGCTTCCGTCCGAAACCAATTGCTCCTGATAATTGACCAGAAAGAGGTATTTGCTCTGCAAATCATTAATTTCTTACACGGCAGGCGGAATCTGATTCAGAATTTGAAATTTATAGATTTTTATGATAATCTCAATTTGCATCTACAGTCAAATATATACATAACAAATTAGTTGATTTTCTCAATTCATGTACATACTCTGTATTCCCCTGCTGTTTCCCTGCTAACAAAGAGAGCTACATAATTATTATTTTTATTATTATTGAATTATTTTTGGGTGGGGGAATTGGTTCCGATAGGCGGGACAAAGCGCTTTCAATTGGGATGGGAGGGTGTTTGAGGGCTGGGGCAACTTGCTCCTTTCATTTATCATGTAGCGAGAGCTTAGCTTATTAGATTGTTTTTTTTTTTTAATGTCAGTGTAATGTACTTGTTTCTTTTACAAGTTTTCTGTACGGATGATAAATAAAATATGTACTTTCAATTAATTATTCTTCTAGTCTAAATTTGTCCAACTGGTGATTGAGAGTGTAATTTTTTTTTATTTTTGTAATGATTTGTATGGAGTAATATAGTAGGAAAAGTTTGTAATCAAGTTTTATTTTTATGTTTTCTTAAATTTGTTGTCGATTTTTGGTATGTAAATACGTTGTTTGTGGAAATCAGCATCTAAATTCAAGTGAAGATAAACTTCTAATATTATTATTATTAATTTATTATTATAATAATAATAATTTTATGGAAAGATCAGAATCCACGTTGCCAATTTCAATTTATTTAGAATTAATTAAAATTAAAACATACTCTAGTGATTAGTTGATTTTGGTCAAAAGAAAAAAGATAAGGTTGGTGTAGGAAACGTGAGTGTGAAATAAGTTGAAATTCATTATTTTATTTACAGTATAAAAAAATGTAAAAGTTGCTTCTCAATTTTTATTTTTATTATTTAAACGTGCAGCTTTTAAAAGATTTTTATTTCCAACTGATTAGCTGTAAATCATATTCAGACACTATTATCTGGAAATCTTGGTTTAGTAGTAACGATATAATTTTAAACTGAAAACGGAGGAGGAAACACGTAATATTCATGAGATGAGCTGGCATTTTGGAGATACCGTGATATAGAAAATCCGTGCAATTGCTATTTTTTGTGTGCGCATATGGTAAAACTCACAGTCCTATATAATAACTCGTAAATCACACAGGAGAGATAACCCACGTTAGACAAGTCTGATGCAACGAACTCGATCCGCTAGCAAGGAATTTCAAACTTGAGACCTTTAACATGAAAATTTCAAGCCCAAACCATTGAATCACCCTGTAGGTTGAATCTCTAGCAATCTTATGAAATGTCGTTCATTTAGTATCGTGAAAAAATTACAAAATTAATACTAGGTTCAATAACAGTAGGCATCAAGTGATGTAAAATCTTTTATTTGCCTTTAAATATTAAAAATAATTAATATTAAGTCCCCCACCACCCACGACCAACCACCCCCACCCCATCTTGATGATATCTATGATTGGGAACAAAAATTTGGATTTGACTTTTTAGTACAACAGCATTTTACTGTTAATTATTAAAAAATGAAGAAAAGAAAAAAAGAAAAAAGGTTTGCTTAATTAGGAGACGTCAGAGTGTGAAATAGCTTGAATTCTTTGATATTGATTAGCTGTAAATCATATAGTCTTGAGAAGTATTAGTCGTCTGATATTTATATTGAAATTTGATTAAATTTAAATATTATAAAATTTATTTTTAAAGACGTATAGGATAAAATACTTCTAACAAAAGCAATTTCATAACTAAAAAAAAATTGAAATCAAAACATTTAATTAAAAATGAACCACAATCTTGGTTGATCAACACAACTCATATTGTTTACACCAAACTAATTACTAGCTGGCACTTAGGACACATCTTATATGGACCTTTCATTATTATTTTTGTTTTTTCTTAAAAAAAAGAAGAAGACATATTAGTGATAATGATATAAGACCATTCTATCCCTCAATAATTAGAGGTATCAAATTCGAGTTTTAGATATGAAAAAATTCTTGATAAAAAACTTTATCTTTCGAATGTAGCCATATTCAATGCACATACAATTAGTTTGGTTCAATATGGATATCAAGTACCGAATAAAAAAATATAACACCATCCTCCACATGACAATCACTGTCTGAATTACACATGGCAATAATTTAACTTCTTCTGCCCCACTCCAATTAAAAACATACTTCAAAGTCGGGAGATTCGAGTGTAAATATTTAATTATACTTATATTAATTTGATATATGAACAAGTAACAATGAACTACGAAAGCATTAATATACTGAAAAATTGTGACTCCGACTCGTAAAAAAAATAGTGTGCAGGATCAATTTTTTATTATTCAAATCGTAAAAAGGTTATGTTATTTCCATTTTTTTAAAGTAATAATCTTTTTTGTCCTTTTTTTAAAAAACTATTTCCTACACTTACAAAAACAACCCAAAAGAAAAACTATTCTTTGGTCAAAAGAAGAAAAAAAAAAGGTTGCGTACGAGATGAGGTGTGTGAAATAAGTTGAATTAAATCGATACAAAATGTGAATGCAACTTTTCAATAAATTTTCTAAATTCCAACTTATTAGCTGTATACATCATAGTTATTATCAGATGTATATATATTAAATGCTAATTTCTTTGTTTCTTCGGATATTTGCTTCATATATTTTGAGCTACTTAGAAATAACTCTAGTGTTCCGCTACTAAATATATGCAAATCTTATTTTTGTATTTGTAAGACAGATAGATTATTTTCGAAATATACATATAATGACACTTGACATCAACTGATTCTTTAATTAAGAAGAGAATATTATTGGGGAGAACTAATTTAATTTGCGGTCGCTTAATAAAAAAATGACAAAAAAATTATGCTATATTGCCACATGTACGAATTGTAGCACCAAGTGTTTACTCAAATATAAAAAGGATTAGTAAGTTTTTTAGTAGGAAACTTAGGAGCAAAGATTCACGTAATGACAATTTTAATATTTGTGTCTATTATAAATTCTATTATGGGTCAAATTAAATTTTAACGTTTTTTGAATTAGCAACTCCCACCATTCAATAATAGATCTCCATTATATTAAAAATAGTTATCCAACAATATTTGTCCAATTTAAAAAATTAAAAGATAATTTATCTTTTGTGTCTATTTTACCCTTGCTTTTAAGTAATATTTATTACTCCATCTAACACATTTTTCAAAACATTAAATTTAATAAAGTCAAATATTATTCTTATAATTTATTATTTCTTAAGGGATATGTCAAGTCAATAGTGGACAACTATAATTGAGCAGAGAGTAATAATTAGACCTTCTAGAATGATTTATAGCAACATCTAGAATAAAATTTAAAAAATTACTCAAAATTCATCTAGGACTAGGTTCATCCCCTTCCATTTGACTTTATAGTTGTCTTCAAAAGGAAAAAATCTTTAAAAATCCAAATTGCAATGTGCAGTTTTATGTTCATCGCTGGATGATCTTCCCTTTCCGTGAGTATAATTGCCCCTTCCTCTAGCCTTGGTTATCCAAGCAGGATACATCCTGCAAACATAGCATTTAATTTTAATCATCTAAAAGGTCATAAATTTTATAACAATAAAATCTTTTATAAAGCTCTTGTTCAATCATGTAATCAGTGACGCTATCCATCACCATTCCGTGTATAATTTTCCATAAAATATGTTCCTGTAAATCTCTATTAAGAGGAACTGCTTTCAAAATCGTAACCAATTTTTCATCAGGAAAGAAGTCAAGAAAGCCCATTGTTTAAGAAGAAAGATATTCTCTAGATAAGAAGTCTAGGAGGGAATTATCACTTCCCTTTTTATAATGAATTTCGAAATCAAAAGGGGCTAATTGTGCCTGCCACCTAGCAAATATTAATTTAGACACATCATGTTTAAAATCTTTATCAAACATATACTTCACAGATTGAGCATCAGTTTTTATTAAAAACTTTTGATTATATAAATCATCTTAAAATTTTAAAACGCATTTAACAATCGTTAACATTTCATGCGCCACCGTAGCATATTTCTTCTGGTCATCTCTCCACTTCCTAGAATGAAATCTAATCAAATATTCAATTTTATCATGGGGGTTAATCTATTTTAAAATTCCACCATAACCAATGTTAGATGCTTCTGTCTCTACAATCTTTTGCTAAGCTGGGTTAGCAAGGGTTAAACATGGCAAAGATTTAACACAATTTTTAATATTTTTTACCAAATTGGTGAGACTATTAGTCCAAGGAGTTTTATGATTTTTCTTTAGCCTGTCATATAAAGGGGCTAAATCTCGAGATAATTTTTTGTAAAAGGGGAAAATATAATTTAAGCTTCCCAAGAATCTCTGCAATTGCGTCCTATCTGTAATGATATCATGAAACTTAGAAGCAAAATCAATTGATCTTTGAATAGGGGTAACTTTACCCTGACAAATAAGATGTCCTAAAAATCTGATTTTAGTTTGAAATAAACTCATTTTTGGCTTAGAAATCACCAAACCGTTTTGTCTAACTATTTTCTTGAAAATGTCCAAATATTTTATGTGTGTTTTAAGAGTTTTTGAATAAACTAAGATATCATCAATATAGACAATGATAAAATCCAAATATGGGTTAAAAATATCATTCATAATTTTTTGAAATTCAGAAGGAGCATTTTTTAAACCAAATGGCATAACATTCCATTCGTATTGTCCAAACGGGACATTAAAAGCAGTTCTATAAGAGTGCTCTTTAAATATTTGGATCTGCCAATATCCTGATTTTAAATCAAATTTAGAAAATATATTGGCGTCATATAATCTTTGACAATAAATCCCTTTTATTTGGGATAGGATACCTAATCCATTTCAAATATTTGTTTAAAGGTTTATAATTTATAACTAACTTGGGAACACCACGTTCTTTTTCAGCTGCATTATTGACATAAAATGCAGTACAAGACCAAGGAGATTTAGAAGGTTTTATCAAACCCTTTTGTAATAAATTGTCAATTTCTTTCTTGCAGAATTCAACCAATTTGGCTTTCATTTGGCAAAGGCGTGATTTAGTAGGAATATCATTTTCAGAGAAATTATCTTAATCTGGAAGGGTCACAATATGCTTTTTTCGATTCCAGAAAGCACTAGAATGATCAGCACAAATATCAATGGCCATTTGTTCAGAGATTAATTTAATTTTTTCCCTATAATTTAGTAGATTTTAAAGTGTTGAATATATTCATACTAAATATTTCAAGTTGTAAAGAATCAACATGCTTTTGCTTCATATTAATCAAAGCATTAATATCACGGGAAATATGATCAGTGACAAAAGTATAACTAATGTTTTGGTCCTTATTAGTAGCAGAAAATCCTTTAGCATTTATGCTGGTAAAAGGATAAATAGCATTTATAAACGGGGTGCCAAGTATAATTAGAGGGTATAACTGATTTTTAACCAAGAAAAAGAAGTGCGGAATGCAACCTTTATTCTGGCAAATACGAGTATTAGGCAATTTATACCTTATATCTAAAGCATGTCCAGAAGCAGATTTGACCATATGAGTAGTTTTCTCAAAATATTTTGTAGGTACAACACCTTTCTGAATACAACTCACATCGGCTCCATTGTCAATCATGACAATATTAGTTATAGAGAAAGCATTATCAATCAGTATGGTGCATTTAACATACCATTTATGAGCAGTAACAATTTACATCATTCCTAAAAACATATCTTGTCTAGGGTCAAGTTTAATAGGTTTTGCAAGAGTTTTACCATTTTCTTTAGCAATATTTTTACCTTTATTATTAGCAGACTCAATCTGAGTAAGGCGGTGATCACAAATAATCTGATTTTGTTTAAGAGATTTGATCTCTTGTTTCAATTGTTCAATTTCTCCTTTCAAATCATCAAAAGAAGTATCATGAATAATAACATGCTGTTTAGAAAGTCTATTATTAACTTCAGATAAAGAGTATGGAGCATAATATTCAAACTCATTTTTTGTTTTTTCAACAACATTAGAAGAGCTAGAAGAGCTAGCCTTGTTATTAACAGCAAACTGAAGAATTTTTTCACGTAACGTATTATCAATAACTTCTTTTAGAAGTTCTATCACATTATCGAAAGTAATAGTATTGATATTCATATCTTCAAATTGTGATTGTAACTTACAAAATTCATCATGTTCACAGGGGCAAATATCACCTCTACATTTACAAGCATCTATAGTCGTTGGCTGAGTATTACTAGAAGTTTCAGGTTTATCAGTTTCGGAACCTGATTCAGAATAATCATCATCATCGTAATCGGACTCAGAACCAGAGGTGTACAAGAAACTATAGATCTTTTTGTGCATATCTTCCTCTAATTCTAGAGCTTTAAGCTTTTCAAGCTTACAATTGGGTGCTATGTGACCAAATTTACCACACTTGTAACACTTAATTTTTGCGAGATCTCTTCTAGATCTTTTTTTTGTAAATCTATTAGATTTATGACGAGCCCTACGATCTTCACGTTGTTGTTGTTATTATTATTATTATTATTATTATTATTATTATTATATATGAGCCATGTAAAGTTGATCATATTACTTAATTGATATTAATAAAAGTCATAATTTGCATAACAAAAGAGAATATGTGAAGTTGTTCTCTGCGAGAATAGGGTGTGGAAAGAAAAGGAGAAGTAAAGAGATAAAGAGAACAATGAGATAATTTTAGTTATTAATTATGCTATGGACATTAATAAAATTAACATAAAAAAATTCTTTTAGGATAATTTCAGAGACCTTCCTTCAGGTTTTGCTCTATTACACTAATTTCCCTTGTGATTTATAATATTATGTTTACCTCCCTTATTTTAATTTTCTTGTAACCATTCTTTAAATTTATATTAAATAAATATAGATAAAAGATAATATGAGTAAATTACCCCTTTTAAAATGTTACTTTTAATTATCTAATCATATCAATATCTTATTTATCAAAACTTTATGAATGAGAAAGCCAACTCACATGATTTAAAAAAAAAATTCAAAATCTCTGGTCTCAAAAGTTAGAGATTTAATTAACTTGGAGAAATATGTAAAAAAAAAAGATTTTAATTAGTAGAAAATGTGTTCCAGTATGTTCTTGCACTTTCTTTTTTATTTTTTATTTTCCTTGCAAGAACACATACTAATTAAAGTGATTAAATTACATCAAAATTAATCTGGGAGGAAGAAGTTCATCAAATTTTAATTACAGAGTGGTTGAATATCCAAATGATCAAGATCCATTTATGTGAGTTCATGTGGGATTAGAATGAAGAAGTCATCAATATGAAAAAAAGATGAAAAGAAAAGAATAATTGCAAACATTCTCTTTAGTGGGTACAAAAATAATGTTATAAAAATTTTACGAGGGCTCAGTTATGCAGTATCACAGTTCCAAACTCAAAGGACTAGAAAGTGTTTAAATTTATAATTGTTTTCCTTTATTAAAAAAGATATTCATAAATTAAATAAAAAATAATTTAACATTAGATAAAGGATAAATTAGTCATATTCTATTTTATTTATGTTTTTTTCAAATAGATTTAAAAATGGTTACAAGAAAATCATAACAAGGGTGATAAAGGTAATAACTTAAACCACAAGGGAAGTTAGCGTAATAGAGCAAAGTGGGAGGTCTCTAAATTATCTCTTTCTTTTATGAATAATTTTTTTTTTCTTACTCCACTCATACGCTGACCCTCTAACCCTCGCCCCCCCCCCCCCAACCCAACCAATAAGAAAATATAAATTTTAAAATATATTTTTTTAAATACTTCAAATTTTAATTTTCAGTTTTTGTTTACCCATCCAATCCCTTACCAACCCCCCCCCCCCCCCCCCCCCAATTTTTCAAAAAAATTTAGTTGTAAGCAGATATTTTAAATATTAAAATTTTCATTTTTTACCCTATCCGTACCCCCAAACACCCCTCTACCAGCCCCCCCCCCCCCCCAAAATAAAATTAACGTTTGTTTTTGAAAACGTTTTTAAAATTTAAAATTTTCGCTTTTTTTTTATCCATTACTACCCCGACCCTCCTACCAGCCCCCCTCTATTATTATTATTTTTAAAAAAAAATCACAAATCCCAATTTGAAAGTTAGATTCCGAGTTGAGTGAGGTCGGGTTTCGGTTAGAAAGTTGGGATCAAATTCTGATTTGAAAGTCGAATCTTGGTTCTGCATCGGTTGTTGGTTGTCGAGATCAGGTCCTAGTTTGGAAGTTGGGTCTCGATACAAGTGTCGGGATCGAATTTCGAATTGGTGGATCGTGTCCAAGTTCGAGTGTCAAGATCAGGGATCAGGTCAATGGGTCATATATCTGATTATCTGGTTTTCAGTTAAGTTTCAAGGTCGAATTTCGGATCAATCGTCGAGGTGGTGTCCTAGTTCGAGTGTCAGGGGTCGTTCCTAAAACGATTATCGGGATTGATTTTTGGATCAAAATTATTTTTCTAAAAGTATTTCCTACTTTCTAGCCTAAAATAAAAATATTTTCTGAAAAAAAAATGTTTTTCATTCACTAACCAAACTCTATAAAATATTTTCTACTCACCAACCAATCATGAAAGAATAAGTCAAAAATCCACTTGTTTTCCAAGAAAACCTTTTCTAGAAAAATGTTTTCCAAATATTTTTTTTGTGAAAAATATGTTCCTTCCTACCAAATACACCCTTTGAGTTTAATATGCAGATGAATCATGAATGCATAAGGCAAACGTGATTTTCAAGGAATGACGTAGCTTTTTAAGACGTTCGCAAATTGTTTCAAGTATCGATTGCTCAGATTGAATCACAAAATTTTTGGTGCCTAATTTCACAGTTGACTATAGAAAGAACCTTAAGAATTGTTGATTTGGTAAACACTACAATCTCCAACAAGTAAATAGTCTGTTATGGAAAAAAAAAATTGAAATTTGAACCTAAGAGCTAAGGAATAATATTAGTCGAATACAAGAACCACAAACTAAAACTGCAGAAGTACAAATATCCAAGGCTAACATGACGTTGAAGCTAAATAATACAGGATCCTCTACACAAGAATGAAGATGATGAGAGAGAGGGTCCCCAGCCTAATTTTTTTTATTGTTCACATCTATTTGCAATTTAGGAGATGCCCGAGGAAACCCCATCAACTCTTTTGAGGATTTGCTTTCATGAACACTTTCTGCATCTTCACTAAGGACGGTTTTCAGGAGTAAAGGTGCAGAGGCAAATATAAACCTTACAAAGAACATTTCAGTTGTTGAACCATGGAAGTTTTTTATTATCAATCTTTGAAGCTTGTGGAGTAGTCCTAGTGTCCTGTAGGCTGGTCCTTCAAAATGGTTTACATTTACTTCGATGCCACCTTTCTTCTTCGAGCTCAACCTAAAAACAAGGTTATCCAAATTGGGAGAAATTCTAAGCATTCGTAGAAGAGCAAATATATGATCTACATCATCAAAATCAAACTCAAATAACAAGAGAGTCCTCAAGTTGTTGAGGTATGTGGGGAACCTCTCTGCTTCAGTAGCAACAGACTTGAGGTAGTAAGTGTGCAGACCAAAATTACGAACTTCAGGCCAGCACTTGAGAAGATAGGTCATGTTTATCGGTTTATCTTGATTTGTTCCTGATGATGCAAGTATAACTGTTTTCAGCATCCGACAATCCATGTAATGACCCAACTCAAGGGTTTTGGTTCTGTTGGTAAAGAATAATATTTGGGAAAGTTTTGGAGCATATATTTTCGAGTTAGGAAAACCAATACACAACTTAACTTGCAGAAACACAAGGTCTGGCATCCACAAGAAAGAAGTTGCAACGTCTAAATGTAAGACGACTTTAAGTAGTGAAAGGTTTTTGAGCATGTGGAAACCCGTAAAGCTGCATGTTGGCCTGAAAATGCAGTTGGACAGCCTCAAACTTTCTAGTTTATTTATGCCGTACAGGCAGGAAGGCAATTTATAAGGAGCATTGTTGAGAATCAGACGATCCTTGTCTAGATTCTCAAGGGTGAGATCCATGATACCATTTCTTGACAACAAAAGCAACCATTCATCAATAACTGAGTGCTGAGAAGAAGGTATTGATGAGATATTGATGAGGAATGTCTTAATGGCTCCACAATGTTGCAACAGAATTGTGTTAATGACGTCTATTATTAATGGCTTGTTGTGGCAAAAGTCAGCAGAAAATACAAGCTTGGGAATTGAAACCCAAATATGTTTCCACGGTCTTGATAAAACACTCATTCTTGCCGCTTCTTCCACAGATAAGTGCTCCTGAATCTGGTGTTTAACATTAATAGGGAGATCTGTAAGTCTATCAAGTTCGTCCCTTTCAACTTTAAGTTTCTTAAAGCAGCTACTGATCATTGCCACTTCGAATTCTGAATAGCTGGAAAGAAAAAAAAAAGGTCAGAATATAAGATTATAAACATGCTTCAACCTCATGTCTACCACAATAATACCATGGGGCAATGAATCTAAGAGCCTGTTTGGATCAACTTGTTTTAAGTGTTTTAAGCCAAAAAGTTTGTTATGCACTTTTAAAGTGTTTGACTAAAATTAAAAGAAGTGTTTTTAAGCACTTGTTTTTAAGACAAAAATAGAAAAATAAGCAAAATCTAACTTGTGGATTTAGCTTATAAACCAAAAGCTGAATAATTGTTAAACAACAGAGGCGGACTTCAGACTTGGTATTTATTGAAATTTTAGTAGTTTTCACATAGTCGCAAAAAGGAACGCTGATGGACCACCGACGCTGGCATCACTACAGAAACCCAACCAAGATCCCGCCACTGTTACCACCAGATCCCCTGTCTTAATCCCCAAGCTTTTCCACCTCTTCCAACTGCTGACACCGCTGAATTGGGCAAAACCCACCCTCACAATAATTCCACAATCACCACCGTTCTAGCTCCAATTGCAGAATCTTCAACAAATTTTACAAAAGTCCTAGCTGGTTCCAATCATGGAGGTGGGCTAACAAGAGTCAAACTACCTCACCGACCATAGGCAATTATTTCAGGAAAACCTACAGTGAGCTTCACAAAAGAAGAGGATGACCAACTTGCTGCTACATGTTGATTGACAAGTTTCCCAGAACTAGACCTGCTATAGATAGAATTCGAACAGATTTCAAACGATCTAATACCACTCGAGGAAAAGTGTGGATTGGAGCCTATAATTTACGGCATGTCTTCACTGATTTTGACCTAGAGGACTATAGAAGTGTCTATAGTAGGAACTTCCTTACTATTTGTAACATACAAATGAAATTACTCACTTGGACAAAAGACTTCAAACCAGCGGTGGAAACTACCCTTGCGCCAATTTGGATAAATCTACCGAATCTCAAATGGCACTACTTCGAATGTGATGCCCTTTGTAGGATAGTAGAGCCCATAGGAATCTCAATAATCGCTGATAAGGCTACACTCTCAAAGAGTAGACCAACTACTGCCAAGGTGAAAGTTGAGATCGATGTCACAAAACCACTCCGTAATGAAGTTGTGATGAAATTAAAACTACTTCGGGCAAGCTGAAAAATATTATACGGAAGACTGAGTATGAAACTATTCCGGAGTACTGCAAACATTGTAAAATTCAGGAACATAGTGATCTGAAGTGTAGGATGGCACATCCTGAACTTAGGAAGTTACATGATGTTGTAGAAAAGGGGAACAAGGAAGTTGTAGCTCGAAATCCTCGAGAAGATAGAAACACCGCAAAAAATGCTATGCAAATAGATTCCAGTGGCGAGAAAGAGGATAAAAGTGCAAAAGGGAAGGAAGGCAAATAAGGCAGGACACTCACAAACCATGGAAATTGAAACACATGAAGATACAGAAGGTTGGCAAACAGTGCCGAAAGGAAGAGGCAGAAACAGAACAAACAAGAGTACTAATGTATTTACTGACCAGCAGACTAGTAATAATGAGACAATGCATATGAAAGACGACCAGACAAAAGTGACAGCAATGTGTGAAGAAAGTACAGCTAAAGCAACAATCCCCAAACACAAAGGGACGCCAGCAAACAATGGACAATTGACTCTATCCAGGTTCACAAAAACAAAATTCCCCATGCGGAGAGCAAAAATGACTCTGGATACGACAAAAAGTGGAAGAACAAAGCTCATAGAAAACATTCACACTTTGGAAAGTCTAATCCACCATATGAAAGGAAGGTTAAAGGAGGGAAACACCAAGAGGAAAACAACAGTATTAAAAGTGGCGATCTCACCCATAATAATTCAAATGACTATCTCAATTTGATTGGTAAAGTTGTAGATATGAGTATGGATTTGGGTGAAACAGCCCACCAGGGCAGACCACCACAAGTGGCACCAAACATGGAAGAGGGACACCTCAAGATATTGATAAGTCTCAGGAAAAGATGAAACATCCACACCCTAGAGAGAGCCCCAACACTTCTAATATTATTGCAGCTGATCCGTTAGACTTTCCTGACAGAGAACTTCATTCTACAACCACTGATACCACAAATCAAAAAGAAAAGGGTGACGTTAATGAGTACGAGCACTTTGAGACAGATTCTGATGAAGAAGTGGAAGACACTCAATCCTTGATTGACTATAACTCAGCTTCAGATGGAGATAACCTCGCCATGACCAATCTGTACCTCTCAGGAGATATGGACATGGCTATACCTAGGGACATACAAAACTTTGATGGGCTTACTCCTTCCGGGACGTGTAAGTCTAAAAACAAAAAGAACAACATAGATTTCACGCCTATAGTTTCCAATGATTAACACCATATTTTGGAACATCAGGAGCATTAGGGCACAGTGTGCCTATGAAAGGATCAAAACTCTTACCAACCAACACAAAGTCTCTTTTATCAGTCTCCAAGAACCTTTTGGAAATAAGAATGAGATGACTACCTATATGCCACTCAAACATTAACAACAAAATATGGATTTTCTGGAAATCAGATTTCGGGGTTGATATTATAGAGCATACTGATCAACAAGTGTCATGTAATATCACTCAGCTCACCACCTCTACGGTTTTCTACCTCACATCTGTGTATGCTAAATGTAGAACTTCCTTAAGAAGACCTTTATGGGAACAAATTCAGACCTTGGCGAACAGTTCTCAGGGGCATTGCAAAAGTTTCTATTTCTACAATAGAAAACAGACATCCAAAAGGGGACTGAAAATGCTCTCAGGCATGAAAACCAAAAACCTTCCCTCTCCTGCTTCCTAGGAGGGAGAAACATCTTCTCTTGACACTTCTCTGGCACTCCTTACCAGAAAACCTCTCTCTCACCTCCCTGAGTTATCACCTTCTGTGGTTACTCTCTTACTTTTCCCCTCCTTTGAGCATTTCTCTCAACCAGAAACCCTATTTTTAAGGATGGAGGACAATAGGATCTATTTCAACGCAGGGTTTAGGTCATTCGATATTGCAAGGTGGGAAATGGCAAGTCTGAATGGGTAGAAAGGAGTGGGAAGATGATGTGAAGGTCCACTGTGAGCAGAAAAGCTACGGATTGGATATGCTTTTGTATGAAAGAAGCATCGAAAGATCAGAAGGAGATCAAGAGATTAGGAGATGGAGATTTTCAGAAAAGGAGTCAGACCTTTTTGCAGTAGAAAGAGCAATCAACATGGGACATTTATAAGCATAATCTCACTAAATGGAGGGGGAAGGTCTGGCTTAATTGGTCCAGAGCTAACATTGAATGTTGGGTGGATGGATATTGCATTAAAGATAGAAAGGTTCATTAAATGGCAGAGGAGAAAGGTAAAGATTCCTCCCCAAGAGTGACGGATGTCAGGTACCCTTTTGCAGCAGTTGTACAAGAGAGTAAATGACAGTCAAAGTATCCGTACTGCTGAGATAAAGAGTAGGAATGGAAACATAAAAGTGACTGATAGAATGGACGATCAGCAAGATAGCCTACTCAAGAGATGTCTAGTTGGTTATTGCGGAGAGGAGTTGAAGGAAAAGCCAACACTTTCTGACATTAGAAGGTGGTCCTCAACAAACAGGAAGAAAGCATTTGGTGTCAACATCTACAATTTGTTGGCGACTCATTTCTGCTTGAGTTTCCAAACAGACGCATGGCGGAACAAACCTTAGAAGGGCAATGGAGATGGAAGAATTGCAGCTCCCATCTGGAATGGTGGAACCCCTTAATAGGAAGCATCCCAAACTCCTTAACATGCAAAGAAACTGGGATCAGAGTGGTTGGCATTCTCCTGCACTTGTGGTCTCAGAAAGTTTTCCAAGAATTTGGAGAAGTCTGTGGAGAACAGATTGCAATTGAGGAAGAAACATAACTAAAAAATCACATGAAGTGGGCAAGGATTCTGGTGGCCAGCGACAGTAGAAAAATACCCAAAGAGGTCTCCATAGAATGGAACAGAATTACTTACCACAATATTTGCAACATCAAATGAGCTACTACAATATTTTGTTGATGACGTAACAGTGTTTTGCATTCTTTAACCAGACTCAGCTCATTCTAAGTTGTCGGAAGTGTAGATTTCTATATCTATTACTAACATAATTTACTACTACTGAAACATAATTAGGAATTAATTGAAGACGCAAAGCAAATAGAGAGTTGACAAGTTGAAACTTGAAATGAAGAACGGAAATTTAAGTAGCCGGGGAACCGTTTTTCTCATGGCCACCCAGTGCTATTACTAAAGACAAAAATGCTATTTGTTTGAGTTGTTGCTAGCAGGAACTTTTTGGATGGAAAGGAGTGCAACTTAATACTTGTGTAGTCTATCGTCCTCAGTTCGATAACCAGACAGAGGTACTAAACAGATCGTACAAACTTAGTTAAGGTGCAACTGTAATGAGTATGCTTCTAACTGATACATATGTTTGCTTATGACCAAGTGTTGGTATAATAGCCTATATGGTAGACCACTTTCATTGCACCTCTCTTATGTGCTTGGTGAATTAGCTTCAACAACTTCAATGTATTGGTTCAAAATTTCAGTCGTATACAGAGTTTTTTAGTGTTAATCCACCAAAATTTGATTGTTGATCTAGTAAACCTCACTCAGCAACATTAAGCACACGAAGAGAACTCCAAATCAAAGTAAAAGAAAACTCACAAATGACAAATGCAAAACTATGAGGAAGTGTATATCTTCAGATAGACCAATTGCAAAAAAATAGCTCGAGCAGAAGAAGAGAGACAACAAAATCCCAACCCTTTGAAAAGTGATAGGCATAGACATACGAAACAAGACCATCCAAACCCAGATGGAAATATGTCTAAATCATTACCCTGCAAATAGGGAAAGTGGATAGACCTTTTATGAGCATTATCAAATTTCTATGTACGAAGATCACTTTATTTGAATAGTATACCACAATACAACCACGTTAATGTACATAATAAACGTAAAGAACGAAGAGACTACAAATACGGCCAATTGATAACCAAATTCGCGCAAAAGTCAACATGAATAGTTGATGAGGTTTAGAAGGAGCAAACCTTAAATACGGCAATCCACGTACAATACCGTCAGGAGGATTAGAAAGAACTACAGTGAAGAAGAGGAGAACCCATTGATCTATGGCTTGAATGAACCAATAGAAGGCAAGAAATCAAAATCAAAGCTCACCTGAAATCTAGTAAAGTGCAAAGGAAGAGAGAGTAAACGTTTGGAGAAGGAGGTGTGGCGGTGGGCATACTTTTTCAGAATAAAGGATCAGTGCGAAGAAGCTGAAAATGACACAAATACCCTCCAATTCAATGTTTATTCCACAAATTTTCAGTATTTTACATAATTTTAAATATATAATAGGATAGGAAAAAAGTGACACATGTCATCACCATAGAATTTGTGAATTTGAGTTTTTTAAATAATTTAATTTTGTATTAGTTAGTTATTTTCAATTTAAATTTAAAATTTAAAAATGTTTAAACAATCTATAAACTTTCCAAACGTATTCTTTTTTTTAAATTAGAAATAATTGTTTTCTGTAATAATAATAATAATATAATAATAATAATAAATAATAATAAAATCTACTGTTACAAAATTTGTTATTTCAAAAATGAATTAATCTTCATTTTATTATGACAATTAATTAGATAATTTAGCTATTATTTAAAAAAAAAACTCAAACTGAATGCCAAATAAATCCAATATGAAATCCGTAGTTAAAAAAAATACAAATAGCTTAGTCATTAATTAAAATTTTAAAACTGATTGCCAAAACAATTAAAAAAGAAATATAAATTTTATCCCACTTTTACACATTGCTAAAAAATCTACTGTTACAAAATTTGTTATTTCAAAAATGAATTAATCTTCATTTTATTATGACAATTAATTAGATAATTTAGCTATTATTTTAAAAAAACTCAAACTGAATGCCAAATAAATCCAATATGAAATCTGTAGTTAAAAAAATACAAATAGCTTAGTCATTAATTAAACTTTTAAAACTGATTGCCAAAAACAATTAAAAAAGAAAGAAATATAAATTTTATCCCACTTTTCCACATTGCTAAAAAAGTAACACATGTCATCATCATAGAATTTGTGAATTTGAGTTTTTATAAATAATTTAATTTTGTATTAGTTATTTATTTTCAATTTAAATTTAAAATTTAAAATTGTTTAAACAATCTATAAACTTTTCAAACGTATTCTTTTTTTAAAATTAGAAATAACTGTTTTCTATAATAATACTAATAATATAATTATTAATAATAATAATAATAATAATAAATAATACAAAAATCTACTGTTACAAAATTTGTTGTTTCAAAAATGATTTAATCTTCATTTTATTATGACAATCAATTAGATAATTTAGCTATTATTTTAAAAAATTCAAACTGAATGCCAAATAAATCCAATATGAAATCCGTAGTTAAAAAAAATTATACAAATAGCTTAGTCATTAATTAAAATTTTAAAACTGATTGCCAAAACAATTAAAAAAGAAATATAAATTTTATCCCACTTTTACACATTGCTAAAAAATAGGATCCAATTACCTACTAACCAATTCATTTTGAATTTTGAATTTTATGCAGTCCAATTAAATAAATAACTGTCAGATGTATCAGTTATCCAAATATTATATAAAGCCCTAACTTAAATAAAAATTACCACTACAAAATTTCAAACAACTTTAAAATCTTCTGCTTGCAATTGTTGAAAGGAATTTAATTTTCATTAGGCAAAGAACTCCTAAACATCATTTTGTCCAAGTAAGTTGCCAAATATTTTTATACTTTTCTTTGTTCATCAAAATTGAATTATAACTAACCTTCATTTGTCTGTGATTCTACTTCAATTTGTGTTTGAAATTATGATAGCAAAGAGCAATATTAGAGCAAAATTATGACTCCAAAATGATGCTCATAACTTGGATTCCCATGAAATGTTTGAATTTTCCTTACACGAAGAACTTGGCCGATGACTTCAAAAAATGGTGTAATTTACCAAACATATGTGGCTCGATATTTCTTTGACATTAAATCTTTATTACCTATGCTTCCTATGAATATATTTGTAGAATGTAAAAAATTTCAAATAAACACTAATTAAGAATTTTTGTTCCATATATATTTTTAAAAGGCCGAAATAAATGTGTAAGTTAGTTGTGATGTATGCGTAAATGTCGTTAAAAGTAAAATGTTCATTTTCACACACACGAAGGATGATGAATAAGTATGTTAAATATATCACGATCTGCAAATATACATTGGTGAGTTATATTCGATGAAAATGCTAATGTCATTAATAATGAGTAATCATGATGACACATCCGTAGGTTGAAATTTGATTTGCTCTATGAGGCTAATAATTGTTTTCCTCCCTTTACATATTTTATTTATAAAAGAGAATCAACACTTATGCAATTATCCTTTTTAATCTCAATTTTTATTTTATTTTAGAAATAAAGGAATTTGTAAATATCTTATTAATCTCAAAATCAAATTCTTTATAAAAATTATATAAACAAATAATTTTGAAATTAGCAAAAAATATATCTGTAGACAATAAAATTCGCGTCGAGAAAACAATAATCAAGAACGGAAAATTATAGCAACAATCGTTTTATTGATTTAAGTGCGAGTGTTACAATCTCTATTATTCCTCTGAATTCGCCTTTTCAAATATAATTCAAGGGCTCTTGAGCTTGATCTTGAACTTGAGATTTATCTCGATCTTGATCTCTATCTTGATCTTGATCTTAAACTTGGACTTGATTTTGAACTTTATCTTGATCTTGAACTTGAACTTGAACTTTATCTTGATCTTGACTTCTAGTTGAATCCAAGGGCTTCGAGCTTGATCTTGAATCCTGCGGTCTTGATCTTGATCGTTCTTGATCTTTATCGTTCTTGATCTTGATCGTTCTTGAGACTTGAATGTTCTTGAAACTTGAATGCTTGAATTCTTGAACTCTTGAACTTGTAGAGAAATCTGCAGCTTTTGATCCACGAGCTTTCTCTAGCTTCTTGTTAAAATTCTTGGTCCCCCTTTTCTGATTTATGAAGACCCCTATATGTAGTTTTAAAATAGAGGATTTGTGATTAGAAGAGGACTCCTTTCGGCCAATTAGATTTAAGTGACATGGCATATGGGCTTTATGAAGCGGGCCTTAATTAAATTCATATTTATTGAATTTAAATAATTAACTCAATTATATTAATCCATAATATTTATTTGGACTAATATATTAATGAATTTAATATAATTCCAATCATTTTATAAATTTATATTTAATAAATTTTTAAATGATTACAAATGCCCCCTGCTTTAAGTCTTGTCGAGATATTTTATCTTTTGAAGACTAGACTTGAAGTATTAGTTAACTAGTAATTTATTTACCATACCCATGCAATGTTCTAATTTATTGTCCGGCTTCAATACATGTAATTGGAGTGGGCATGTGACCTCTTTAATCTTACGTGGCAAACATGCCACTAGCAATAGGAAAACCAATTTGGTCAGGAGAGTATCTATGACAATTACTTTAGCATAACCCAAAAAAGAAGAATTGCTATTGGTCTAGGAGAAGGACTCATGTCATGTTGTCGTGGCAGGTGCGCATATTAAGTATGCATCTTATATTATGATGCAAATTTTATCCCAAATTGGAGTTGTAGTAGGATAAATCGCCGCCTCAAAATCTTATTTTATGACGCCATTTAAGTTCAAATTGTAGTTGAACTAGGAATTGTAATTTCACTCAATTTCAAATTCATGTTCTTTTCTATTGTCCTAATCAAAAAAGAATTGTAATTGAACTAGGAGAAAGATTTTATTCCCACCACATGACATCTATAAATAGACACATTGTATTCATAATTTTGTCTTCAATTGCAGATTGTGAGCTACGAGCCTGTGACGAAAGAGGCATAATTCAAGGTAGTTTCCCTCCCTTTTTCTGATTTTCGTCACCCTTTTTACAGCTTGACATGTTTGTCGTAGAAAATTCATATCTCATTGTAGAAAAATCGAAATCAAGAACGGTTTGATTTTTCAGAAACTAGACTTCTCGATCTCTAACATATCCAGAATTCGGAATTTAATACCTTCAGAATATTTCTAGATGATTTTTTGAAGTCAGCTTTAAATTCCGTCATGCTGAAAATTGCAGACTTGTGTGGCTTTACTAAAACTCTTGTGTCTTGATGTAGGAACGACGAAATCACAAGCCGTTTGATTATTTAGAATCTATACACAAAGGTCTACAACATATCCGAAATTCAGGGCTTAATACCTTCAGAATTTTTCTAGGTGATTTTTTGAAGTTAACTTTAAATTCTGTCATGCAGCTGACATTCTTAAGGCGAAAGAGGATAGATACACATCCCCGCCCTAAGAAGGGTAATATAAATGTATTCTTTAAGGCGAAAAGAGGATGGAGACGCATCCCCTCCCTAAGAAAGGTAATCTAAATGTATTCTTTAAGGTGAAAAGAGGATGGATACGCATCCCCGCCCTAAGAAAGGTAATCTAAAGGTATTCTTTAAGGCGAAAAGAGGATGGATACGCATCCCCGCCCTAAGAAAGGTAATCTAAAGGTACTCTCTTAAGGCGAAAAGAGGATGGATACTCATCCCCGCCCTAAAAAAGGTAATCTAAAGGTATTCTTTAAGGCGAAAAGAGGATGGATACGCATCCCCGCCCTAAGAAAGGTAATCTAAAGGTATTCTTTAAGGCGAAAAGAGGATGGATACTCATCCCCGCCCTAAGAAAGGTAATCTAAAGGTATTCTTTAAGGCGAAAAGAGGATGGATACGCATACCCGCCCTAAGAAAGGTAATCTAAATGTATTCTTTAAAGGCGAAAAGAGGATAGATACGCATCCCCGCCCTAAGGAAAGGTAACTTTATGGTACCCTTAATGTGAAAAGAGAATGGATACGCATCCTCACCTTAAGGAAGGTAATTTAGAGGTCAAGACTTGAAAACTTCAACTTTCAAACTTCGAATAATTTGAAGACTTCAACTTGCAGACTTAAAGAATTTGAAGACCTTAACTTGCAGACTTGAAGAATTTGAAGACATCAACTTGCAGACTTGAAGAATTTGAAGACATCAACTTGCAGACTTTGAAGAATTTGAAGACATCAACTTGCAGACTTTGAAGAATTTGAAGACTTTAACTTGCATACTTGGGAGACTTGAAAACCTTCAGCTTGTATACTTGGAGGATTTGAAGATTTCAACTTGCATACTTAGAAGACTTTGAAGACATCAACTTGCAGACTTGAAGAATTTGAATACATCAACTTGCAGACTTTGAAGAATTTGAAGACTTCAACTTGCATACTTGGAAGACTTGAAGACCTTCAGCCTGTATACTTGGAGGATTTGAAGACTTCAACTTGCATACTTGGAAGACCTTCAGCCTATATACTTGGAGGATTTGAAGACTTCAACTTGCATACTTGGAAGACTTGAAGACCTTCAGCCTGTATACGTGGAGGATTTGAAGACTTCAACTTGCATACTTAGAAGACTTGAAGACTTTCAGCCTGTATACTTGGAGGATTTGAAGAATTCAACTTGCATACTTGGAAGACTTGAAGACCTTCAGCCTGTATACTTGGAGGATTTGAAGACTTCAACTTGCATACTTAGAAGACTTGAAGACTTCAATTTTAAAGAAACTTCAAGCATGTTGTTAACCGAACTCATTTTTTTTTTAAGGTTTGCCCCCATCTATTGACCAATGAATACTTCGTACAAGTCTAAAGTTTGATGGGACAAAAGATAAAACAAAATACTTACCGCTTTGATTGTCATGTGACAAATCAAGTGGGAACATGTGGTTTTTTGACACTCATGCAACTGAACTTAGGATATATTCTAAGCGCCTACGTACCTCAATGAAGAGGATCAAGTCACAACGTAGTTCTAGGGGATTGAGTGAATTTTTTTTATTTTTTTTTGTGCCGTACACAGTTTATACTCTTGCGGGCCAGGAGTAACATGCAGTTTAGGCTCGTACCTTAAGGAGCATCATCTTACTTCAAGGGTAGTACCTCTTTAGGAATTTTGCATTAATAGGACCGATCCTTACACCATCTGCATCAACAAGTTTGTAAGCACCATGTGAATATGCTTCTTGTACGACATATGGTCCATCCCACTTTGAGGTAAATTTGCCCCCAGACTTGTGCGAAGTAATGATAGGTCTTCTTACTGCGAGAACTTGGTCTCCAACTTGGAAGCACCTCAAGCGAACCTTCTTATTGAAAGCACGAGATAGACGAGCTTGATAACATTCAAGGTTTTGTTGGGCTTCTAGCCTCTTTTCATCAAGTGCTTCTAACTCAGCAAGACGAAGTCGAGCATTTTCTTCTTCAGTGAGCCCTTCTTGAATAGTAAGTCTCAAGGAAGGTATTTGACGCTCAAGTGGCAAGACTGCTTCAACTCCAAAAACAAGTGAATATGGTGTTGCTTTAGTTGGAGTGCGGTATGTCGTTCTATATGCCCACAAAGTTTCTTCCATTCTTTCATGCCAATCTCGTTTGGACTTGGAGACAACTTTCTTGAGGAGGTTGCATAGAGTTTTATTAAATGCTTCAGCAAGACCATTGGCGGCAACATGATACATAGAAGATTTACGCTGCTTGAAGTTAAAGAGATCACAAATTTTGTTCATTAACTTATTATCGAATGGCTTGCCATTGTCTGTTATAATGTAGCGAGGGATGCCAAAGCGATATATGATATTTACTTGGATAAAATTTGCAACATTCTCTTTCTTCACTTCTTTAAGAGCAACAGCTTCAGCCCATTTTGAGAAGTAATCTGTTGCATCCAAGATGTACAAGTGTCCACCAGAAGATTTTGGTAGTGGTCCCACAACATCCAATCCCCAAGCGTCAAATGGCCAAGATGCAATAGTTGGGTGCAATACTTCGGGCGGCTGATGTATAAAATTCGCATGAAATTGACAAGCATCGCACCTCCGAGCATAATCTAAGCAATCATTCACCATGGTTGGCCAATAATACCCCATCCTCTTTATGTGAAAGTAGAGTTTTGGTCCAGATTGATGTGATCCACACACTCCCGAGTGTGCTTCTTGCAAAGCTTGAATTGCTTCTTCCTCTCCCAAACATCGTAATAGTACACCCTCAAATGATCTTCTATATAATGTGTCCTTGTAATAAAGGAAGCGAGGTGCACGACGACGAATGTCAGTCCTTTTCCTTGGATCTTCTGGTAGTATCCCATAACACATGTAGTCAATAATGGGTTGTCTCCACTCTTCCTTCGCGGCTTCAGAAGCTGCGACGAAATGATTAAACTCATTTTCTATACATTCTTCCTCATTTGGCGGTGGTACTATCCATTTTTTACAAATAGTCACTTGCGTCTGATCAGGAAGGGTTAGCGTTGAAGCTAGAGCAGCCAATGCATCAGCTTTCTTATTCTCCGTTCTACGCACATGTTGAAGGGTTACATCTCCAAGCCATCCTATCAACTTTTGAGCATAATCATGATAAGGACGCAATTCAGGCTTCTTCACCTCATAACTTCCCAAGAGTTGGTTGATCACCAACTGAGAGTCACCAAAGACTTGTAAGTTTAATTGCTTCATGTCAACGGCCATCTCAAGTCCAAGTATCAACGCTTGGTATTCAGCGACATTATTGGAGCAACATTGCTTCAAAGAAAATGAGAATGGTAGGATCTCTTCTTGTGAAGTAATGAACACTACACCAGCACCAGCTCCGCCACGATGTGCAGCTCCATTAAAGTACATTTTCCAAGGAGGTAGAACTTCAATTAACATTGCATCTTCATCAGGAAGCTCATCAGTTAACTCCCAATCATTCGGTATCGGATGGTCTGCCAAGAAATCCGTCAATGCTTGTCCTTTCACAGCTTTTTGAGGGATGTACACGATCTCAAACTGTTGGAATTTGAGGTACCATCCTGCTAGTCGGTCACTAAGGACAGGTTTCGGCATAACAAACTTGATGGGATTTACTCTAGAAATAAGACAAACAACATGGGCTTGAAAATAATGCTTCATCTTTTGAATTGAGAAGACTAGCGCCAAGCACAATTTTTCAATCGGTGAATAGTTCAGCTTATTTGGTGTCATCGTTCTACTCAAGTAGTAAAGAGAGTTTTCTTTGCCTTCACTATTCTCTTGAGCTAACAGGGCTCCTACAGACCTTTCTTGTGCCGCAATGTAGAGTATCAATGGCTTTCCAGGTATAGGGGCTGCCAAAACTGGAGGTTTTGCTAGATATGACTTGATACTTTTAAAGGCATCGCTATATGTTTCATCCCAATTAAAAGGAGCGCCTTTCTTCATGAGATGACCGAATGGTTGGCATCGTCCTGCTAGGTTTGAGATGAACCTCCTCAAGTAGGCTAGCTTTCTTTGGAGACTTTTTAACTCATGAATGTTTTGAGGTGCAGGCATCTTCAATATTGCATCAACTTTGGCTTGATCAATTTCAATTCCTCGATGTCTCACAATGAAGCCAAGGAACTTTCCAGAAGTAACTCCAAAGGCACACTTCAATGGATTCATCCTTAGTTGATATCTTCGAAGCAGCTCAAACACCATTCTTAAGTCTTTCAAATGATCACTCCTCTTTCTGGATTTTACCACCAGGTCATCCACATAACATTCAACATTTTTATGGAGCAAGTCATCAAATATATTTTGCATAGCCCTTTGATATGTAGCACCAACATTCTTTAAACCAAATGGCATCACTTTGTAGCAATAAATACCCTTAGGTGTGCGAAATGCCGTGAGTTCTTCATCCTTTGGAGCCATGCAGATTTGATTATAGCCAGAAGAACCGTCCATGAACGACATTGCCTCATATCCAGTGGTGGCATCAATCATCAGCTCTGGAATGGGAAGAGGAAACTCATCTTTAGGGCATGCATTATTAAGATCTCTAAAGTCAACACATACTCGAATTTGACCATTCTTCTTCTTCACAGGAACAATACTTGAAATCCATGTAGGATATTTAACCTCACGAATAAAGCTTGCCTCAATGAGTTTATTAACTTCATTTTCTATCAATGGAACCAAGTCTGGCCTAAAGCGTCTTTGAGCTTGCTTAATGGGACGAGAACCATTTTTTACTACCAACTGATGGACCGCTACTTTAGGATTCAATCCAGGCATTTCTTTATAACTCCAAGCGAAGACATCCCTATATTCTTTGAGTATATTCATATAAGCGATTTCTTCATCAACTTCTAGAAAGGCACTCAAGTAAGTTGGCCTTGGGTCTTCATCAGTGCCAATGTTAACTTCTTTCAAAGGGTCTATTGTGGTCTTTACTCCTTCTTCAAGTTTCGGTGGAGCATCTCTAGCATCTTCCTCTTCTAAAGGATCATTGTCATTGACAGATATATGACAACACCAGACAATATCTTCTAACTCTTCATCAATCTTTATTTGAGGCAGAGAATCGTACTCATTTTGGATTGTAACATGATTTGAGGAGCCTACACTTTCTTCATCTTCCTCGCGCTCCTTGGTGTAAACCACGATGCGAACCTTTGCCTTAAGCTCCTCTTTACATGAAACTACAAGTTCCACTCGTCGCCTCATTCTAGAAAGAATCAAACTTTTGAAATCCTTTCGAACCAAATGTGAAGCAGGCGTTGTAACTTTTAAATAACTTCTCAGATTCTTATTTTTTTTCAATGGACCTAATCTCTTGAACACAGAAGTTCTTGCAGTCGATTCTCCGAGTCGATCAAAGACGGAAAGCTTTCTATTGGGAGCAGTAACATCATCTTCAAAAGTTATATGATTATTACTTGCTCTTCTTATGGAGATGCGAACTGGCGGTGGTTGGTTATAGCCTATGCCCTCACGCGATTGCCTGGTTTTATCAACTGATGGGAGTTTCCCTAACATTGATGGCTCATTAGGGTTATATCCAGCCTTCGCAAATAACTTGTAAGCATTAGGATCAAAACCTTCTCCCGTGCGTTTTGTAGGGAGTGCTACATCTCGCACTTGATTTTGAGCGATTGTCTTTACTGACAGCTTTGAAGGCAAGTTTATTGCATCAATCCGTCTGATAGGAAAAGTTAGTCCTCTTAATGCATCTTCTTGAAGGTTAGATGATTTGACTTCTTCTTTCTTTACTTTTGGAACATAGCGAAGTCCAGAAGTCAGATTCTTCTTTGAAGACATGGTCTTCCCTTCATTGAGATTGGCACAAAGTACTTTAGTGTCAACTTTCACCTTTTCGACAATCGTATCGATTATTTTGCTTGTGATCTTGTCAGACTTGATTGATTTGACATCATTAGATTTTGTCCCTTTAACAACATAACTCTTCAAGTAGAATTTTGCATCGGCAAAGTGCGTCTCAACTTCGGTGAAAGGATTATCGTCTGCAACTATCTTCCTTTCAATCCCGTCTTCAAGATACTTCAAACATTGATAGTAAGAAGATGAGACAATTCTATTCTCGTGTACCCAAGGTCTACCAAGTAATATATTGTATGAAGTATTTGCATCGATCACGTGCATCCATGCGCTTGATTGCAAATCTTCCATGTGAATTTCTAATTTAATAGAGCCTATGGATCTCTGTCCTCCTTGATTGAATCCTTGTATCAACAAACGACTTTCACTAAGTTCTTCGATCGTGATGCCAAGTTCCTTCAATGTATGAATGGGCAGGATGTTAACTCCAGATCCTTCATCTATCAAGATTCTATTTATCTTCTTCTCTCGCACGTGACCAACCATATACAAAGGACGATTGTGTAGTGTTTCACCAAACAGAAGATCGTTATCTGTGAATGTGATTTTTGTATCACATGTATAAGCTTCTTGGGAAAAAAGTTCAATAGGCTTTTCAGAAGATGAAGGAGTCATCATTGACGAGATTTCCCTTGTTGCTTTTTCTTCGCCACTAGGAGACACTTTTGGTGAGGATTCTCTCGTTGTTCCTTCTCTGTCAGTTGGAGACACATTCATTGTTTCTTCTTTATCAGCATTAAAACATGATGCCTCGACATTTTCTTGAGTAGACTTTGTGCGCAACCAACTTGGTAAGAATTCTTCTAGAGTTACAGGATGTCGGGGTTTCTGGTAGTGATGCACTTCTACCTTCGCCTTCTTTGGGCGCTTGATTGATTTCTGCTTCACCAGTTTCTTTACCATTTTCTTTCTACTTGGTTGCTCACATGATTCTTTTTGTAAGCTTGACTTGTTGCGTCCTCGCCTAGTCACAAGAATCCAACCTTCATCACCATCTATATCAACTTGAGATTTGTCTAGCTCCAATGACTCTTCTTCATGTTTTTTAGCGATATGTATTTGGATCGGATCGAGCGAGCCGAATGTGATGGAGATTTGATTAGAACTAGCTTTCTCATCATCAAGGACAATCTTCTTTTCTCTAACCAATCGCATCACTCTATCCTTGAAGACAAAACATTTTTCAAGATGATGACTCACAAGTCTATGATATTTGCAATAATTTGGGTCATCAACTTTTCCAGCTTCATCAGGCCGCTTCATCTCTGGCAACTCAATGAGCTTTAATTCAAGCAACTCATCAAAAATATCAGAAACGTCAGAATCCAAGAAGGGGTATTCCTTTTCTTGCATTTCCCTTAGGATTGATTTTTGGTCTGAACGCGCTTGAGAATTTGTTCTCACATTTTGCTTCCTCCCTTCCTTCGTAGTGAACTTTACAGGTGACACATTAACATTCATTGACTCTTCGTTGTCATTCTTGGGCACAAATTTGCTCCATCTCTTCGGTTCCTGCTTGTCTCTTCCTTTGCGAGGGTCATGGACAAACGTCATATCGTTTCCAGCAGAGGACATGCTCAACTCCATATCATGAGCACGAGTAGCTAGATCTTCAAAGGATTTTGGTTTTATTCCTTGTAAGATATAAAGAAGCTCCCAGTGCATCCCTTGGATACACATTTCTATTGCAGAAGCTTCACTAAGCCTATCCTTGCAATTCAGGCTCGCGTTCCTCCATCGATTTATGAAGTCTATGGCTGGTTCATCCTTCCTTTGGCGAGTATTCGTAAGTTCTACCATGCTTACAGTACGCCTCGTGCTATAGAATCGATTGAGAAACTCGTGTTCTAACTGCTCCCAACTATCAATAGAATTGGGCTCAAGATCTGTGTACCAATCAAAGGCATTTCCTTTTAGAGGCCGAATAAACTGCTTGACAAGATAGTCTCCATATGTTCCAGCATTATTACATGTCTCCACAAAGTGTGTAACATGTTGCTTTGGATTTCCTCTACCCTCAAATTGTTGAAATTTGAGGGGTTGATAACCAGCAGGCATTTTTAAGTTATCAATTCTTGCAGTGTATGGCTTGGCATACATATGAGAAGACTTGGCGGAGACTTCATACTTATCTATGATAGTGCCTTCAATGAACTCCTTCAAGCGATCGAGTGGGATCATTCCTTCAGAAGAAACTGGCATCTCATTAACAATCGGTGCTTTCTTTGCAGGATCTCCAATCTCTTGAACTTCAACACATTTTCCGGACGCATGACTCGCTTCTCCATCTAAAAGTCCTTCCATTCGATCCATCAACTTATCGATTCTAGACTCTTGGTGTTGTACATGCTTTGTCAATCCTTCAACCAACTTCGTCAGATTTGCGAGTTGTTCCTCAGAGGAAGAAGCAGCAGCCACCATTGTTTGCATGATCATTGGAGATGTAGGAGAGTAGCATGGATTGTCGCGTAAGTTGATCTTCAGTGGACTCACATTACGCGATGCACGTGGAGGTGACTCATTCGTTGAATTATAGCTCTCCCTTGTGGTAGAGTTCTTGGAACCAGATTGCTCAAGGAGAGCCAATGTCTTCTTGATCTTTTCAGCAACACTGCTTCCTCCTTCTAAAGCGTTTGCGGAGAAACTTGATATTTTTGGAGTAGTAGACCCAAAAACTGGAGTTGATGCGGATGACACTTGAAGTGTTTGTTGTCCTAGTGTAGCAGTCTTGCTTCTCGTAACAGCTCCGAAACTTCCAAAGGTAACACCCAAAATGTCTTCAACTTCATTAGAGAACTTGGAGCTAGTAGCCTTAGAGGCAGTTGATCGGGAGTTGTTCTTCATAGAATTCATCTCGATATTCTTTGATGCTTGAAAAGTTGAGATGAGAGATAGAGATTGTCCCACTGGGCATGCCAGAATTTGTAGACAATAAAATTCGCGTCGAGAAAACAATAATCAAGAACGGAAAATTATAGCAACAATCGTTTTATTGATTTAAGTGCGAGTGTTACAATCTCTATTATTCCTCTGAATTCGCCTTTTCAAATATAATTCAAGGGCTCTTGAGCTTGATCTTGAACTTGAGATTTATCTCGATCTTGATCTCTATCTTGATCTTGATCTTAAACTTGGACTTGATTTTGAACTTTATCTTGATCTTGAACTTGAACTTGAACTTTATCTTGATCTTGACTTCTAGTTGAATCCAAGGGCTTCGAGCTTGATCTTGAATCCTGCGGTCTTGATCTTGATCGTTCTTGATCTTGATCGTTCTTGAGACTTGAATGTTCTTGAAACTTGAATGCTTGAATTCTTGAACTCTTGAACTTGTAGAGAAATCTGCAGCTTTTGATCCACGAGCTTTCTCTAGCTTCTTGTTAAAATTCTTGGTCCCCCTTTTCTGATTTATGAAGACCCCTATTTATAGTTTTAAAATAGAGGATTTGTGATTAGAAGAGGACTCCTTTCGGCCAATTAGATTTAAGTGACATGGCATATGGGCTTTATGGAGCGGGCCTTAATTAAATTCATATTTATTGAATTTAAATAATTAACTCAATTATATTAATCCATAATATTTATTTGGACTAATATATTAATGAATTTAATATAATTCCAATCATTTTATAAATTTATATTTAATAAATTTTTAAATGATTACAAGCAAACAAATTTTAAAGTGATAGAAAATAAATTGCAATCACAATAAAATAAGAAGAAACATAACTTTATTCATCAAGATAGCGGGTACAATTCTGTTCCTCCCTTGATTCTCCTCCCCTAAGATTTATTCAGATTTATCCATGATTCGAGGGCCGTTAGTGGCATATTTCTCGAACTATGATGATTTAAATTTGACCTTTATATGAATATTCCATGTCTTTTGTGGAATATATTGAGGTCTTGATCTCTTTATGGAATTTTTGAGATGCCTTTTAAGAGAATTTAGTAGTCTTTATATAGGCATAAACTAGGGTTTAGGGTTAAGTAGCCTCTAAGAATCCTAATTTGAGTTGAACACAATTAGTAGAGTCCCAACTCGAATTGAACACATCTTGTAGAGTCCCACAAAATTTCAATGTCTACAAATTCCCCCTGCTTCAAGGCTTGTCGGAGTGTAGACTTGATGAAACTACAAATTCATCATGTCTTTTTTAATTTTTTTTAAAACTTCTTTAATTGAAAAATAGGACATTAATTTTTTAAAGAGTAATTTTAAGTTTGGTTTGTAGTGTTTAAATCATAGACGAAGATTTAAAAATCACCGCTAATCCTACTTTTCTCACTTTCTTATGATAGTATTCTATTTTCAGGTAAATATTTTTAATAAAGGATAAAAAAAATTATTTTCTTTGTTGTTGTAGTATATAATAAGAATATAAAATGAATTATTTTCATCTTTTCATTTTTATAAATGTTATCCTTATCATTTTTTTCATTCTACCACATAAAATTTTCTCGACATATTTTTAAATCTAATATAATAATTGACATTATTGCTTTTAAAATTTTGAATTAGAATTGACTTGAAATGAACTGACATGTATATGTTCACGCTTCTCTCATAATATAATGTTGGTAGTGCTTATAACTTCTCAAGTTTAATTTATTAATATTAAAAATAATACATTAATTATTTATATAAAATTATTTTACCATTTTAAAATTAAATCTTAATAGTATCTATAAGTGTTAAACTATACTGAAGAATAAAATATATAATTATTAGAAAAAAAAGACTAAACAAATAAAAAATTTCATAAAATAAAAGAAGAGAGTAATAGTAAATTAAAAATTAAAAATAATTTATAATTTAATAAAGATAAATGCTGATAGATTAGTTAGTGGAGAATTTTAAGGGGTGGTTTTAGTGTCCCATAATAATTTTAAATTTAAAAATAAATATTAAATATGAAAATTTTAATTTCAAATTTTTAATTGTGAAGTGAGGATAGTTATTGATTTCAAAATTAAAAAAAAACCATGCATCACGTTAATTAAAAGAATTTTAAGGATTGATTTTAGTGGGTAGTTATTAGTTTAAAATTTAAAAATACAACATATTTATTTATTACAAAAAATGCAGATAATAATAATAATAATCTATCTATATATAATATGAGAAGAAAAAATATCACATGTCAGCGCCAGGAATTTTTAGAATTTTAAATAATAATTAAATATTATATAACTAAATAAATATTATATAATCAAATATTATAAATTAAAATTTGAAATAAAAATTGAAACATGTCATCAACTTACACTAATAATGACAACTGTCAACATTTTTAAAAACAGATATAAATACTTTTTTTTAATCCATTTTATAAATTAGCTAAAAAAATATTATTTTGTAAAAGGTTGAAAATTTATTATCATGATAAATATATAAGATAATGCTAAAAAAACTGAATTTTAAAAATAAATAAAAAAAATTTAAAATGATTTTAAATCGATTCTAGAAAATAGGGAATAACTAACTGTATGTGATTCCTTTTTTATGGGAAGTTATCATATATTTTTAATGTGAAATATTTTAACTATCTTTCCGCAACTTCTAAATTTAATATTTTAAAAATAATAAGAAGAATTCACTATTATTTTAAATAAATAGATTGCTGCATTTATATATAAAATGTTTAATATATTTTAAACATGATAAGAAGAATTATTCATTTATATATAAAATCCTTGCCATTAGAAAAACTAATAAAAATATATGTAAAGCGGTAGTCTATATATCTATATATCTATATCTCATTGTTAAGTTTTAAAATTGTCAAAAAATAAAAAGTTAAAAATTGCAAACACAAAAAAAAAAGTTACGTAAAAATGCAAACACTAAAAATAAAAATTGCAAACACCATAAAAACATTGCAAAATCTTACTCTTACAAAAATTACAATTTCAATACCGAATTAATCTTTATTTAGAAAAAATTTTTATCCAATTAAATAGGGAGTTTTAAAAATTCTTTTCCATGTTGCTAAAAATTAGGATTCGATAACTATTAACCAATTCATTTTGAATTCTAAATTTTAAGTAGCCAATTATATAAATAAGTTACAGATAAGTCCTAATTAAATATAAGTGGTCACTTTAAACTTTTGGATTTAAGATAAA
The DNA here is from genome assembly GCF_900185275.1 of Solanum verrucosum. Taxonomy (NCBI): domain Eukaryota; kingdom Viridiplantae; phylum Streptophyta; class Magnoliopsida; order Solanales; family Solanaceae; genus Solanum; species Solanum verrucosum. The sequence continues at coordinate 355,071 of NW_026020230.1, forward strand.
TAATATTTATCTATATCTAGCAAGCGTTAAATTCTATCTTGAACAATATAACAAAAATAAGTCATTTAGCAAATTTAAGAATTCACAATATTTTATAATAACAACATTAAATTAAGTTGAAAATTGTGATTATAAAATATATGGCACACTTTTTAATTTTCAATTTCTTTTAAAAAAAATTGAATACAAGATAACTATTATTACTCATAATATACTCAAGCGGATAAATTCAAATCAACAACCTCTCATTCATATCCATATGTTTTCTAATACAATTCAAATTAAAATTTTAAAATATCCAATACAAACTTTGAGTAAATCTAATATAGCGGTTGTATTAATTAAGATTATTTTTACCTTTAAATCAATTTTATATTATTATATTTTTACACAAATTTAATACTAAAAAATATTTTGAATTTAACTAAAACATATATAGAAAATATATTAACATGCCATTTAATTTCATGATATCAAATATTTTATATGAAATGTTAGAATTAATAAATTATTAACATAATTTTTTTATTCAAACAATTAGAACAGATATTTTAATATACATGAGAATTAAAAAGAAACCGAGGGACTACTACTTAATAGCATTTACTACACTTGTTACAAAATATTCGAAAAACATTTACTTTAATCAATTGACATAAATATAATACTACCCACCTTATTAAATCAAGCAAACGAACACCAAAGACATGCTAATTAATGACAAATGAAAATTGCTAATTTTGAAGAAATAACTTATTAATGACATAGTTTGAGAAAAAAAAACAAAAATTACTACATACGGTTATTGTAGGTTGAATATCTTTTCAAAATTTTAGAATAATATCTAACTTTCATTGTATAATTAGGTGTTTTTTTCCAACTTACTCTTACTCCTCTGAATCATTTTACCTATCATTTTTAGTTTACATGCCTCAAAAGAAATATGTATTTTTAACTATCATATTCTTATTTATTATTTTTAATTATTTAAAATGTTAATATATTTTTAATAAATATTCACTCTTTTATCTCTCTTCAATAATAAAATGAGAATTAATCTAAGCAATAATAATATTGATCGACAAACTAACAATACATCACAAAAACAAATTGGAATACATCTATCAAAACAACTAACTACTCAAGAGGAGGGATGGAATATACCAATCGAAAAGTTAGCATCAAAGAACACTCAATTTATAAAAGTAAAAAAATTCATATTGAAACACAAAATAGTTTTAACACTCTATGAACATGAGCATAGAGAACAACAAGAAAAAAATGGTCAATCTATAAATAAAGCTCTAATGAATGCACATTGATTACAAGCATGAACATACCTGAAATGAAAAATAATGAATCTCAGACCATAGGTTCTAAATCATTTTTATTCTTTAACTACATGACAGAACACTTTGATTTCTTGAAGGCAATAAAGACTAGATTGGGTAGTACTGAAAAGGCTTAGATCTATGAATGAGATTTGACAAAAAAATCAAGAGGTAGAAACAACCTATAAGGATTCGCACCGGATAAGGCTCCATTCCAGGGATAGCGTGACAATTCAATTTACTAGTGATATTGTTAGCTTTGAAGCTAACCTTACTACTAAAATATCATGGAAAAATACATGATTACATAAACATTTCTACCATATTTACTTATTCTCTCTATAGTTTGAAAAAATTACATATATGTCTCACTAATTAATAATTTCATATCAATTCAAGTCAGATACACCTAAATACATACATTTTTGCTATCAGATACACTCTGAAATACATATTCATAGGGAGAGAGGTGAGCGAGATTGGAGGGAGGCGAGTGAATGAATCAATGTATCTCAGATACATGTGAATCACATTAGATACATGTATATGAGATACCAGATACATTTTGAAATATAGAACAAATGGAGAGAGGCAGACGAGGGAGGGAGATAGACTAGCAAGAAGGTCAGATACATGTGAATCCACTTGAATACAGTGTATCTAGAACAAATTACACTTAAATTTGATCACATGTATCTGGACGCGCTATATACATTCATCCAAAGTTCAAATTCTGATAAGGTTTATAGTATTAAAAATTCGCGTAAAGGAAAGTAATTTACTCCTAAACTAGTGAGAGTTGTATATATTGCTGCCCTAATATCATACACAACAATTCAAAATTTCTGGAGATCCCATCTTATATTAGGTGTAGATTTGCTATTTGGGTCTGGGCTAGAATAATTTTAAACCGTGTTAATATAATTTAAAGGGAAAACTATTTTATTAGAGATTCATTCATACCATATATACTATTCTATCTATACTTTTTCTGTAAATAATTAATTATGTATATTACCACTAATTAAGAGATGTGTATCATATAATAAGGAAGATACACTTAGATACATGTATTTTTGCTACCGAATACACTAAAATAGGAAGAGAAGCGAGTGATTTGGGAAAGGAAGCGAGCGAGATAGTCATGTATCTCAAATACATGCTAATAACACTGGATACATGCCAGATACATGTATCTTGTATGATTTGCATGTACATGGGATATCATATACATAAGAGAGTGGCGAGCGAGATGAGAGGAAGGCGAGGGAAGCAAGCAATCTGTTATATATCTCAAATACATACGAATCCACCTGGATACAATGTATTTAGAACAAATTACACATACTTTTGACCTCGGAATACATGTATCTAGACATATCCAGACACACCAAAATTTGGCAAGATTCATAATATTGCAAACTAAAGTGTATATAAGTAATTAGCTCATAAATTAGTTGAAATTTCCGTAAGTTTCCCTAATTTAAACCCTCTTCTTAAAGTACCTCTTGGGTCATTCACACTTTTGCCTCTATTTTTTGTTGATTTTTAATTTTTGTCTCTTGAGATAAAATAATTTTTCACAGAGCATAAGTTTATGTTTTCACATTATAATATCTCACAAGTTATACTCGGACCTTTAAAGAGAACATATGTCCGGCTAAACATAAGTTTAATTTTAAGGGGTAAAAAATAAAAATCAACCCCTTTGTAAGACAAAAGTTAATAATCAATTCATTTAAAAGGAAAACCGTACCATTAAATGATATCTTTCCCAAGTTATGCCAATATGGATTGTGAACCTCAGGACTGAGTACAAATTTATTTAAATAAAGAGAAAAGGACGATTACATTATTAGGATTGTAGTAGTTATCTAAATAGTTTGACAATGATAACACAGCCACCCATTTGGGATAGGCATTTTATTCCTTCTCAAAAATATCCAACTTCCCTGCTATAATGTGAAATTTGCTAAATTTGATTATTATCGTCCAAATTGGCAACTCTAACAAAGAAATAAATAAATTCAAACAAAAGTAATTCACCATCACCTCTTACAATATCTTTTTCAAATAATGTAGAAACCTAATTTATGCATCTGTATGTCACGACTCTCTACTTGTTAATAGAAATTCATGTCCATCAAATAAGAAAAAACCATTTCAACACGCTTGGAGTTTTCTAGGAACAAGAAAACACTCTTTTAAGTAAATGGATAATAAGCTTTCCTGTTTTTTTCTTATTTCTGTTTTGGCTGTGTTTTGAATGACAAGTACATATACTGGATATTACAATCATTCAAAGATTGGAAATCTAATCTGTATATCAACAGCACAAGAATTAAAACATGAAGCAGTTGACTTGAAGACATTTGTGTATCTTGTGATGCACCAAATCGCCCATGAGATATGATCTGTGTTCAAATGAAATGAAAGAAGCTTTTTTCTATTACTGCAAATAATATACATTATATCATGAAACAATTGAGGATAAATTGATATTCCAGAATACAAAACTGTATTGGTGTCCGCGCCCAACGTAAGTAGATCATAAACACAGATGTGGCAATACAGGGCCGCAGCTAGAGAGAGCCCACTCCTAATAGCCAGTTGCTGAACTCTTGTGTTAATACTCTTCAGGGACTACAACATTCTATCCATTTTGAGATCCCCATGTGTAAATTGCCTTGTAATTCTGGCTCTGTTAACAGCGAAAGTTTCGCGATTCCCTGTGCACAACTCTAGAAAGATGCACTACTTAAAAGGGCTTATCTTCACAATAAAGATTTGTCAATTCAGGCTTTACACATGCAATTTGTTAAAGGATTCTCCCAAAGATCATAATTTGGAAACGTTTCTTCAGGTAAACCAGTTCTAGTCTGATGGGTTATGACGTCTTCCACAAAGGAAGCCCACCTCATATATGGATCTCCTAGGGATTTGGACATCAGACCCTTGTCCGGCTTAATGGATTTTAGACGATGACCCATGTACCTACGATGTCCTATTATCAGTTTGGCGAAGTTTCCTCCGTGTGTCATCACAAATACATCAGACTTCAAACAGACTAGGAAGTTTAGGGCTGCCAAGCTTGTCACATGCTTTCTGAAGCCATCCAATTCTGGTTTTGTAGCTAGTTCCTCTTTTGTAACCTATTACATATCCAAAAATATAATATTAATGAAGAATAAAAAACACAAACATTTCAGTAGGTATATTAAAGTATGCTGGGTAAAACATATCTACAGGATATTGATACTGAAGAAAACAAAATGACACCAGTGAAAAAATTCCAGAATTTTTCAAGGGTCTCTTACACAAAATCATTCCCCTCATGTTTCTTTTAAAGATGACCAGAGTAGTAGGCAATAAGATCAGCTACAAGAAAATAGAACCTGAACAAAATATAGATAAAGGTCCCTTCCCCTTGATCAGAAGTTTGGGCAAGTAGCTTACCAGATTTGGGAACATGTCCAGAAGCAACATATATTTGAGTTTCTTTAGGATAACCCATGGCCCGAAGCAGCACGGCCACTTCACCAGGCTCAAGAGGGCATCGTCCTTCCTTACGCTTTTGCAGCGCCAATGCCCATAAATGGGAACCATCCCGCCAGCGAAACAAACAGCAAAAACCAGATAAATACATCAAAAACGAAATGGTCGCTGTTGGCTTTATATGAATAGTGATCATAATCTAGATAACCTTAAACCGCCGAGGCCATTCTTTCTTTCTGTATGCAGCCATGAGATCTTTCTCTGACCTTGTTCCAACAAAATCACAGAATGACAGACCCGCCATTCCTTTCTCAAATCTCAAATGAAGAGCCCTAGTTTTTGACAAAATATTTTAAGTTACATCATAGATCAGAAGAAGCGAAACAGCATGTTTAACAGCAGTTACAAGCATAATAACTCACATGAAAGGATTTGAACTACCAGTGCGGTTTCTCATCCTTGAAACAAGTTGATCGGCCATCTGCTCAATCTCGGGAAGAAACTTCAGAGCATGATAGTTGACCCTGCACCTCAGCTTGTTTATCTCTGGAGGAACATTATCATATATGTGGGTAGTCTATCAGGTCAATGCCAGTTTAAAAAATCAAGCCACTTAAAGGAGCATGAAAATCTAGTTACCCAAGTCGATCGACAAAAGGTTTTAGTGACATTATCTTCTTCTCCTTGACCCGTGGCAAAACATTATCTATGTAGAACTATGCTGAAGCGTACTTGGGAATGTTCTTGACTGTACACCTGGCAAGCATATAGTACAAGCTTTAGAAACACAAATGCAAAACGTAACACACTGTTGTAAATGGAAATAGTAACTATGTGCTCACGTTCAGCAACTACCCCTTAATTGGAGTTCTTGTGAGATTTAATTTATTCATAAATCACTTCATTATTGTATTTATGCTGGCTATTTACAATCTCCTGTCAAGCCCAACCAACCATCTATTCAAACATCGTTGTATCTTTACATTGAAAGTATACATGAGACAAGCAGTAGCTCTTTTATTTCCTTTTGCTTTTCTGAGTACCTTGAAATATCGACCTATTTTTATTTTTCACATTCAATATAATCAGAAAAAGAAATAGTGGACTACTTGTCCAAGTTGATTTTAACTCAATCAAAAAAGGCTACTCACCAACTTGCCAACGCCCTATACTGTCTTCAAGTGTGTCCAATCAATACCAAATTAGGAGCATGGAACCCCAAAGTTGTGAGGCAACTCTAGAGCTCTTGTGCGATTTATGGTGTCAATAAGGTCTATTTACGAGAATACCAAGTCCATTTTTGTTATTATCCTCATCACTATCTCTTAGGGGTCGTTTGGTTGGGAACAAGTTATCCCAGGATAACTTGGGATTAGCTATCCTGGGATAACTTATCCCACCATGTATATGGGATAACTTATCCCATCACTATGGTATAAATGGTGGGATAAGTTATCCCAAACATGGCAACCAAACAAGAAACAAATATTTTTATCTCATCACTATTTATTTTTATCCATCACACCAAACGACCCCTTAAGACTTCCGTGTAACTGAGATAATTCTAGAAATCTTGCACAAATCCTGTAGCTGTGGTGGTATGGGGATCAGAGAATTTTGTGCTGGGAGTTATTACCAATTTGAATTCTCATGGAGAGATGGTGTGTGTGTGTGTGTATGTGTATATATATATATATATGCATATATATACACAAATTGATAAGGCATTTTCCCAAGGATATATATTACGGAGCCACACGCTTCAGCTCACACCCAATACATACTACCAATAAATCAATGTTGACGTTTACCTTGTTACACTTACTCTTCACTTACCCCCTCCTTCAGTCTTGACATACAAATGCTAAACCCAAACAAGTTTTCAAAAAATACAAGTGTTTATATGGAAAGGATCCTTCAAAAACACAAAATTGCTAGAAACTGAACACACCACTATCAGATCCAAATCCATATTCAGTACTCCTCCTAAGTCAATGTAACATTACAACTACATGACGACAAGGGCAGCTGGGTTTTTTTTATGATGTTAACTTGAATTTGTAGAGCACTATGTTGATTAATCTTGTCAGGGAATAATACTTAAAACTATTTAAGAAAACTATACTTCGAACTGCTACATGAAAATGAAACTAGCATGCAAATGTAAAATGCTAAAAAAGCTAGGGGACCATACCTTATGCTTGAGAACAGCTCAGCTTTGTCAGTAAACCACTCTGGGATATCGCGAACAATTCGCACATCATCCTTCAGGTAGGTAATAAAATGATCTACATCAAATATGTCTTCCAATTTCCTGTCAACACAGTTAACTCGTATCAAGAATAATCAAAGTCTTGCCAACCTTTTGGAAAACTCTCACAACACAATGATATTTAATCTGGAATGTTTTTTTTCCAACAAGAAACTGATCCAATAACCAAAAACCTCAATTTTAATTTCTATGCAGTTTGACTAAAATCTCATTACAGTGCAACATTAAAAATTAACATCCATCATCGTGAGCAAAGAACAGCTGCTTCAGTCAAGTTTCCCTTACGTTTGGTCTTTCCATATCTGGTCTTGCTTTAATACTGGCAAAATAAGGGTGGCATTCACAATTTTGGCCACTGCAACAGCATTGCATATCTGCAAGGAAATGCATGACTATCCTTTGAAAACACATAACATAATTCATAGATATGCAGACAATTAAGGAAAAACAATAGATAGTTTTCATTCATTAACTGACATGCAAAATAAGAAATAACTAAAAGTTACAGACACAAATATAAAAAGATGGAAGACAAAAGCATAGCATATGACATGAAACATACAGCGATCCTTTGCTGGTTTAAGCCACCCTCAGCATGTATGAATATATAACCGTTTGTGGCGTTCTCGGGTGGAATATCTGCAAAGCACCAAGCTATATCACTATTTTGCAAAATAGGAAGTAAACGGTTAAGAGATCAGCTATTCCATTTGGATGAAGATTCCAACAAGCTCAAGAGGTTTGTAGCTGTCAATGATACATCTAACCCAAAGAGGTTTGATGAATAACTTTTGGCAAACAAGGGAGTATCAGGCAGAAACCTGTTACACCATTTTCTCCACTTCTTAAGTAATGATACAAGTTTCATGAATGGGAAGACCAGCTCGGTTTTCCCACTTCTCAATGACACATGACCTATACCAAAACCTATTCGCAGAGTTCCACAGCTCTGTATCAGGGGTGACCTTCTAATTTACTCTATTCTAGATCGCTGTAATTCACAAAAAAAAGTTTAGGTGGGAAAACAACTAACATTTCCAGGCTCCAGAATGTAAAGACCTAAGAACAACATTGCAAGAAGCCGGTAAAAAAGTGTCGATAGATTACTTATATCAAAGAAAAAACACAAATAACTACAAAATTTTAAAAATTTACATAAATAAATAAGAGGAATCAAAATACAAAAAAAATAAAAATGGAAACCTTTAGAAAGATATTAAATGCTTACTTATCAAAACGATAGACGACAAATGCTTAAAAGATAATCATTATAGCTATAACAGATAATTAGCCAAGAACACAAGTAAATTACATGGTCTCTTAAATTTGGGCTTTCTGGGTTAGTTGTTAGTTGTTACAGGGGACTGTAGAATGTTGCCCAACCTAGGCTCCTGAACATTAATGAACAAAGATAGACTAAAGAAGCTTTCATGCACAACTATTGCACTTGTGCTCCTCAAAGGGGATCAAAAACCCGAATACCAGAACAACAGGAAGCTCTGATATGGTTGAAACAATATAACAAATTTGCAAGAGCAGTGCTAGAATACCTTCCAGAAAGTGATGCTAGAGAATTTCCCGTATCATCAATGTGAAAGGGAAAATGAAAAGCTCACCTCTGACTGCACTAAAACAAGAAGGATTCTGCATTTTGTGCAACCACTAATATTCAGATTTGAGCACAGAATGGTTTGTGAAAAAGCTAATGCTGATAAGGGCATGACATAAGGAGACCATTGGATAGAAATTTTAAGATATTAGACCATTAATTACCATGGAAAGAAGGGGACAGAGGAGTAACTCTTGTTTGAAGGCAAAAAAATTGTTGTAACTAAGGAATTTGAGATCCAACATTGGAGGGAGGGATACATTTCTTTTGATAACCGAGAAATCTCCAAATGCTAGTAGCTGCATGGTACGAAACTTGGTGATAATGAGCCTGCCCCTCCACTTTTCTCCTTTGCAGAGAGGGATATTGCATTATGAGCATTCGAGTCCATGTGAGTTTTAAGAGGAAGGATCTATCAAAGCAATATTATAAGTCCCTCTCTTTTCAACAGGAAGTAAACACTCATAGTTGAAACCTCACTTACCAACCAAAAGAGGAATGCTTGACCTATGCACATATCACTCACAATTATACCAACCAATATTTTAACACTTAGCTCTCTATCAAATCCCTGAATATTGGAGGATCTTTTACTTATTTCTACTCTTACAGTTTGATAAGTTCCTAATTCACTCCATGAGCATTAGAAGAACACTCGTTCAAGAGTCTAATCCAATTGACCTAATAAATCAAATTATCAACAACAAAGATAAATTTGTAACTTAAATTCAACTACTAACAACAACATTCTTCAATTGCATAGGATGATACAACTTAATATTTCTGAACAAAGTTGTTAAGGTTGCCTGCCTGCCTTGTTCTTTTATCATTTCAGTAAGAAGATGACATTTGTGTTCAAACACCAAGAATGCCTGCCACTCTACCCTGCACTCACTTAAATGTCAGGCTTCGATACGTCACATGGTTCATCTAATACATTGTTTTATATTTGCATCTATAAAAGTCATTTTTGCTTCCATTAGAGGGGCAACGGATGCAATCCATTCGAAGGGGGAGCAGAGCAGCAGGCAGGCAAAGCAGGGGGAAGAGATATGGATTGCACCGAAAGCAATGCCCCTAGCACCTAAGTGCCACAGTCTGAGCTCAGCAGCGCATTTACTATTTGGAGATGGATGGCGCCAAGCAGAAGCATTTTTTCCATTAGCCGAGAAAAGAAGTAGCTAAGCATATCACTATCGTGGGGAAAAAAGAAAAACATAGGATTGATCGAAGGCATCCGGCTGAAATGTAATACTGAAATATATTTTTCTCGTTTCTCTTTGCACGGTTACCTTGAGGAAGAGGGTAGAGGATGAGGTAAATTCTCTAAACTCATAAACTTGAAGGAGTATATGAACCAAATTGCCCCACCAGAAGGCATGACAAGACAAATGAATAGATATAATTTCAAGGAGCATAAGAATACCTGATTTCAGTCCCTCACGTCGCTCCGCACAAGGCTTCCATGAGGTTGTTGATGAATAAGGATTCTCCCACAAGGAAGAAGGTTCTTTCACCTAATAAAATTAGACAGATTGGACGTTTGACTACAATGATGATAGTGATCATGTAATATGATGCAGTAGAAGACAAAAGAGTAGTTTTTCAAGAACATACTGGTGGACACTGAAGAGTTATACCATCCTTTTTGCACAAATATGGAGCATTCTACAGAGAAAAAAGCGTAAACAGTGTTTTAATCACTGAAATTGAGTCAAAGAACATCAGCTAGGGAAATAATCAAACATTCTTTCAATAATAGTTTGTTAAACCAAATCAAAAAGAAAATGTAGCACACAAAACAATAACAGCCACAAACGAAATCATTTATATGAAGAAAGTCGAGGAATAAAGATGCTTACACGGCCCACAATTTGATTGATATCAGAGATATGTTAAAAGCAAACCTAAGCTATATGACATGTTAGTATTCATATAAGAACAACTCTAAAGGATTGGCTTGCATTTACCAAATTACATGGCATTACTTAATTACACTAGCAGCTGAAAGACATACATTTCTATTCTAGTAAACATATTACGGATTTAAAATCTTAACTTGATCAATAATCATCAAAAGGACTTCTTGTATTTATCTCTAGTTGATGCACATCTTCTCTAGTAAACATTATCTGGAAGTCAAGGTCCTGACTTGACCAAAAGTTATCAAAAGCACTTCCTAAATTATTTCTAGTTGCTTCAAATTGACCTATCAGATTCATTCATTCCAGCATTGACAAATAATTTTGTCATTCGAGGCAAATCACATGTTCACTTAAAATACACTTTCCCCAAATCCCACACTTTTTCCTACCCGGACTAAGAGAGCATAACAGAAACATCTAAGGCTTAATAATCTCAACTAGTTGATACCAGCTTCAAACTAATTAGAACCGCAAAATCTTTTGATAAACTAGAAATATCCAAACTAGAAAAAAGAAAAAAAGAGCTTCCAGTGAGCAAATTGAGATGTGATACATACAAATGTGTATGTGTGTGTTTTGAGATCAATAAAATGAAGGCTTACCAAACGATGTACGACGGAGGAAATCAGGACGACTAGTGAAAGTAGGAGAACAACAAGCAGAAATAGCAAGATCTTGAACTTGTGAGGGTGAGTGTTATGGTCCCCTGTTATGGATCTGGTTATGGGGCGTTGTAGTGTGAAATCAAATGTTTTCTTCCTACGACCTATGATGCTGGTTCGTTAAGAGAGAACCTGCAATCTCTTGAGTTTGAAGTACTCAAAGACTTGGTAATTTTCTGCCTGACATTTCATTGAATTCAAATACATTAAATACAACACTGAAACAAAGAAAGTAACTGCCTACTGCCTACTACAACTGAATGAGAAAGTGGAGGAGTAACCTCCTTACTGCAATAACTGCTACACAGAAAATAAAAATATAAATACCTAAAAGCTGTAGTAAAATAACTTATAAGCTAAAGTAATCTATTTTCTAATTTCCTTAAATCTCCCATGTGTAAACCGTTGGTAGACTAAAGGGGTGCTAACATTACTCCACCCTTTCAAATCACGCTTGTCCTCAAGCGGGAAGTGTGGAATGCGTTGCTGCATAGAAGAAACAGTTTCCCAGGATGCCTCAGCTGGAGAAGTATGCTGCCAATGTATCAAGACTTCAGGTACATTACGAACAACTCAATGTTCAAGCACAGTTATAGGATGGGGTGAGGGAGCTTCTGGCAAACTTGAAGGAAGAGTAGCAGCTTCTGGAAAGTCTCCTTCATGAAAAAGCTTCAATTTAGAGACATGAAAAACCGGATGAAGTTTTATACCAGGTGGAAACTCTAATTTATAAGCCACAGGCCCAATACGATGCTCAATTTTGTAAGGACCATAAAACTTGGGCAACAATTTCTGGTGATGACGAGCACCCACAGAAAGCTGTTTATATGGTTGTAGCTTCAACAGAACTCTATCCCCCACCTGAACCTCAACATGTCGATGTTTGGAATCAAAAGTAGCCTTCATTCTCTGTTGAGCATGCAATAAATTCTGTCTTAAGGACTGCAGAATTTGATCCCGAGTACGTAACGCTATATCCACTGCATCTAGTTTGGAAATTCCAGGGGAATAAGGCAAAAGACGTGGCGGAGGACGCCCATACACCACTTCAAAGGGTGTCGTTTTTAAGGAAGAATGAAAACTGGTGTTGTATGAATATTCTGCCCAGGACAACCAGTCCATCCATTTGGTAGGATGTGCACTGGTAAAGCACCTCAAGTACATCTCCACAGTCCGGTTGACAACTTCAGTTTGGCCATCAGATTGAGGGTGATATGCTGAACTAAAACACAACTTGGTACCACTCAGGCGGAAGAGTTCTCTCCAAAAAGCACTTGTGAAAGTTACATCCCGATCACTAACCATGCTTACCGGTAAGCCATGTAATTTGAAAATATTGTCAAAGAAGAGTCGGGCAATACTTACTGCAGAGTATGGATGAGCAGTTGACAATAAGTGGCAATATTTAGAGAAACGATCTACCACTACTAAGATTACATTTTTCCCACGTGAAGTAGGTAAGCCTTCCACAAAATCCAATGAAATATCTGACCATATTTGCTCCGGAATAGATAAAGGCTGAAGAAGACCAGCAGGTTGCAAAGTTTCTGTTTTATGTCGCTGGCAAACACCACAAGCACGAACAAAGTCGCGAATATGACGCTTCATACCTGTCCAATGGAAATCCCTTGTAATCCTAAAAAGTGATTTTTGGTACCCCTCATGTCCCTGGTTATGCAAGGCAGTCATGACCGTCTGAATGGAAGGAGAGTTTGATGCCAAGAATGTTCGGTGTTTATACAGAAGCAACCCATTTTTTACGCTCAACTGATCTGATGCAGTACCATCATGGACAACAGATATTAACTGCTGGACATCAGGAGAGTTTTGTTGTTCATTTCTGATGTCATCAAAAAGGCTTAATTGAGGCATGGAAATGGCAAGAAGCATAGCTTTATCATTATCTCGACGGGATAAGGCATCAGCGACAGTGTTTAAACGACCAGCCTTGTATTCAACTGAAAATGAGTAACCCAGAATCTTGGCCAACCAATGTTGTTGTGGAGGAGTTAGTGCCTTTTGTTCCAATAAAAACTTCAAACTGTAATGATCAGTACGAACTATGAAGTGTTGCCCCCATAAATAAGAACGCCAATGCCGAATAGCTTTCACTAGACCTATCAATTCTTTTTCATAAGCGGGCAGTGGCTGGTGTCTCCTTGCCAATACTCTGCTAAAAAAGGCAATGGGTTGTTTATTCTGCAATAAAACAGCCCCAATACCCAGATCTGAAGCATCACATTCAATAACAAAAGGTTGAGAAAAATCTGGAAGTGCTAATACAGGTGTAGTTGTCATAGCAACCTTGAGTTTTTCGAAAGCTTGTGTTGATTGATCTGTCCATATAAATGAATTCTTGCGGAGCATGGCTGTTAATGGTTCAGCTATGGATCCATAATTTTCCACAAACTTACGATAATATCCTGTGAGGCCTAGGAAACCTCGCAACCCCTTAAGAGTTGTAGGTTTGGACCATTCAGTCATGGCTGAAATTTTGCTGGAATCTGCAGAAACTCCATCAGCAGTGATGAGGTGGCCCAAATAAGCAATTTCAGTTTGGGCAAATGAACACTTTGATCGCTTCAGAAAAAGATGATGATCGGAGAGTAACTTGAAAACAAGTCGCAGATGATACATATGTTCGACCCAAGTGCGACTATACACAAGAATATCATCAAAAAACACCAAAATAAATTTTCTCAAGTGAAGCTGAAATACCTCATTCATTAATGATTGAAAGGTAGATGGAGCGTTGGTTAAGCCAAAGGGCATAACCAAAAACTCAAAATGCCCATGGTGAGTACGAAAACCAGTTTTCTCCACATCATCCTCTTTCATCCGAATTTGATAATAACCTTGGCGTAAGTCTAATTTAGAGAAATATTTAGCCCCAAACAATTCCTCCAACAATTCTTCAATTACTGGAATAGGAAATTTATCTTTGATTGTTTTTGCATTCAACTCACGATAATCAATGCACATACGCCAAGAACCATCAGATTTAGGAACAAGAAGCACCGGGGAAGAGAATGGAGACTGACTTGGCCGAATTATTCCCTGCTTCAACATCTCTGAACATTGTCTTTCAATTTCATCCTTTTGATTATGTGGATATCTATATGGTCGAACTACAACAGGTTTTGTTCCTGGTTCCAGAACAATTTTGTGGTCACAATCACGTTTAGCAGGGAGCCCTACTGGTTCATGAAAGAGGCAAGCAAAATCTTTCAAAATGATTTGCAGGTCTTCCTGATTATCTTTGTCAGCCAGCATAACATGAGTTGTTGCTCCTTGAGTTGGATCAGGAGACTTAACACCTTGTAACTCCACTTGTTTTCCATTTTTGAAGAATGACATCCACATATCTGTAAAGTCCCACAGTATGGGTCCTAAAGTTTTAAGCCAATTCACACCTAGAACCACATCAAATCCACTTAGATTGAGGACATATAAATCAATATGGAAAGCATAATTACCAAACCATATTGAAACTCCTTCGCATTGTCCCGGACTTCTGACCCGTTCTCCATTTGCCACCACTACTCGTAGCCCTTCTCGCCTCTCAACTTGAAGATTGAATTGTGACACAATTTTAGAGTTCACAAAGCTATGAGTACTTCCTGAATCGACTAATGACACCACTGGATTCCCTGCCAGTTGGCCTTGTAACCGCATATTTTGTGGAGCTGTGACACCAATGATGGCTTGCAAAGAAATTTCAGGTTGATCTATATTAGGATTTGTCTCCTGTTCCAGAGATTCTTCCTCTTCGTCTATGGAATCAATCCAAAATAATTTCATGCACTGATGGCCCCGAGTGAAGACTTCATCACAGTTGAAGCAGAGACCCTTAAGTCTCCTTTCATCCATCTCAGATCTAGTCAATTTCCTTACAAATCTGGTGCGCTGTGGAGGTGAGAAATCTGATGTTTTGGATCTGCGACCATCTAACAGTTGCGAACGAAAAGGTTGTCCCTTGCGTTCATAAAGCCGGGATAAACTCATCGCCGTAGCCAAATCTAGAGGATTATGCAACTCAACCTCAATTGCTATAAAATCCACAAGACCACTAATATAAAGTTCTATCTTTTGCGATTGTGTGAGTGTACCAGCCCGGGAAACTAACTGCTCAAACTTTTCTTGGTAATCTGCCACGGACCCAATCTGGCGCAACTTAGCCAATTCTCCTAACTTCTGACTTCTGATTGGTGGTCCAAAACGAAGGTTACAATAACGTTTGAACTCATCCCAAGATGGTTCAGGCAGATCTGTCTCTAGTTGAAGAAACCAAAGTTGTGCATTCCCCTCTAAATGAAAAGAAGCAAGACTGACTTTTTCTTCATCTGGAGTCTGTTGATGTCGAAAAAAGTGATCACATCTGTTCAACCATCCCAAAGGGTCCCCTTGGCCAGTAAACCGTGGAAAATCCAACTTTGTATACCTAGGAATGAAGGAACTTCCTCCTGCATCTGATTTTGACCCTTCTGCCACTCCACTTTTACCCTTCCAGCCCCGATTCTGACTGGTATGATCAGTTGATTCAGAATCAACCTTCGAATTCGCTAGATCCTTTGTGAGTGCATCTAAGCGAGCAGTCATTGCTTCCTGTCTCGCTATATTGGCTGCACGTTCTTCTTGAAATAAGTTCACCAATTGTGTCAGTTGATGTTGAATTTGATCTCCCATAACATTTGTCTCTGATACCAAGTTGTTATGGTCCCCTGTTATGGATCTGGTTATGGGGCGTTGTAGTGTGAAATCAAATGTTTTCTTCCTACGACCTATGATGCTGGTTCGTTAAGAGAGAACCTGCAATCTCTTGAGTTTGAAGTACTCAAAGACTTGGTAATTTTCTGCCTGACATTTCATTGAATTCAAATACATTAAATACAACACTGAAACAAAGAAAGTAACTGCCTACTGCCTACTACAACTGAATGAGAAAGTGGAGGAGTAACCTCCTTACTGCAATAACTGCTACACAGAAAATAAAAACATAAATACCTAAAAGCTGTAGTAAAATAACTTATAAGCTAAAGTAATCTATTTTCTAATTTCCTTAAATCTCCCATGTGTAAACCGTTGGTAGACTAAAGGGGTGCTAACAGTGAGACCTCGATTCATCAGGGAAGAAGAAAGGGGAAAGAGGTTGAAGATGCGAAGAGCAGAATGAACGAAACCGATCTCGACGATACCGGCCACGATAATCATCATCGTCATCATCAACGTTAGGAGCACTGTCAGGAACCAAAGGAGATGAGGAAGCGGTGACGTCGTCTCGCTTCCTAGGTGACGCTGTAACTCGGTTTCCGATCGAGCTTGAGTGGCGTAGCTCCGCCATTGCTCACTTCGCACTGAACGCCAGTTTGCTTCGCCGGACTCCGGCGTGTAGTTAACGTTGACGGAGTAACTGAGAATTTTCTAGAATTTCGGCTCCGGCAACGGCTATATTCAGTCAGTGTGTGAAAGAGTGCTGAGTTTCGAGATCGGTGATCTCTTGACTTACCTTATTAGAAGATAGTTCATTTTGACGGGTAAATGTTTTACTTTGATCCCCTCATATTTTCAAATGTGAGATCTAACCCCTTCAATATGACTATTGTTTTTTTTCAACCTCAAAAAAGAATATGAGCATTTCATTCAATAATTCCGATACCAAAACAAAATTAAGAAGTACATAATTTTATACTCAATTTAGTTTTTAATCCGTCTAATTAAATGAAATATTATGAATCTATTCAATAAAAATTGTTTGAGAATAAATTTTATGAAGTGTAATCAAAGATGAATTAAATGAAAAAGAAGGTCGACTATATTCTTAAACATTTAAACCATTAGTGACACTATTGAAAATAGTTTAAATACATCCCTTTTTATAATTTTAGTTCAAATATATTCCTAATTTTTTTTAACAAACTAACACATGTCAGCTTAAAAATTAAATAACTCACCCCCAATTTTAAATATTACAATTTCTTTATGAAACTCACCCATTTTCTACATTGACCAAATTTGAATCAAACTCATTTTCATAATCATCTTCTCAACCTGTAGTACTTCTATAAAATCAACTTCTAACCGCAGAAGCTCTTGAATTCAACTTTGAAATAGATATACTGATACAAACAAACAACTCCAATAAAGATATCACATTTTTAATTTCATTTTTACCTTTTATTAAAATATGTCTAAATCATCTTAATTTTGCATACAATGAAAAAATATAAATTAATTTCCGGTGAATTAAAATCTGTATTAAATTATCCGTATGATACAAATTAATTCCATAAGAAAGGACATGAAAAATAAATGGATCAGTTCACACTTCACAGATCAAAAAAATCATTTCATGATTGCAAGAAATTTTTAAGTGGAGAAAATATGACCCCACACTATGGGTGAGTTTAGGGATGACAATGGGGCGCGGTGAATTTAAGGTTGTGTGAGTGGGTGGGATGTGGAGCGGGTTGAAGTGAATTTTTTAAAAACTAATATGACAGGGCGGATTGGGGGTATATGCGATTTTATATGGGTTCAAATTTAATTTTAACGTTTTATATTAATAAGAGTGATAGAACATTATTTATTAAGATAACTGCTTAAAAGCTACTAAAATATTCAAGATATTAAATGAAAACAGTTCAATAAAAAATAATAGAATTTCTTACATGTTCGCTAATTGACCTCTAAAAAAAATTGAAGTCATTATCCTACTAAATTAATACAACTTAATGAAAAAATGAATATATTTTTATGAATTTTATTTTTAGTATCAAACTTAACTAGAAAAAGAAAATATTGAAAAAATTATGCGGGCAGATTCATGCAGGGCAGGTCTATGCAGGGCGGATAATGCGGATTTGAAAATGAAAAAAAGTTGTTATGCCGGATGGGGCGGAACGGATTAAAAATTTTACGGGTTAAACTCAATCCTCCCCGCTCCGCCCCGCCCCGCTGCGCACTGCCCCATTGTCATCCCTAGGTGAGTTTCGTGGTGATTGAGTGCTTATTTTGATGAAATTTTTGGATGGATAAAATGACTATGAAAATGGGT